>NC_137497.1:44014505-44017005 GCF_041902795.1 Electrophorus electricus
GCATGTGTTCCCATGGCAACCCGGAGTGCAGGCGGGAACTTCACGTCTCGTCATGCAAGCTGAGGAGCAAGAGGATGGAGGTGAACACGACGTCATCAATCATGAGGAGGTGAAGGATTATGGGAAAGGCCCCCAGGAGGCAGTCCAGACTGCACCTGCTCCAGGTGTGAGGCATTCCTGCTCTCGGCATTCCAGAGGAAGCTCCGATAAGCTTGGAATTTACTTACAGCAATTAGCAGATGCTTTTATCCAAAGTGACTTACAATCATGGTTGAATACAACTTTTTTTGAGTAACTGAGGGTTAAGGGTCTTGCTCATGGGCCCAACAGCAGCAACTTGCCAGTGTTGAGACTTGAACTGGCAACCTTCTGTTTACGAGTCTTAAACCTTAACCACTGAGACACCACTGCCTTTAAGGGCTTAAGCACCTCACACATCTGGTGAAGAACATGTGTGAGCACTTCACTCTAATGCCCTGCTCTGCTGATCTGAACCAATACAGAACGACCCCAGCACAAGTCACAGAAACATCTAGAACACTTGGAGTGCAGGTCACAAAGTCACAAAGAAACAAACCAGTGTTTGAGATGATTTCATCAAAAGTGCTGGAGAGATGAACACTCAGAGAGCCGTGTGAGACGTACATACCACTCACGTCGGGCTTTTCACTAGGACTGAGCAGAACAGCAGTCACAGCAGGTGTGTGTGTGTGTGTGTGTGAGTACGTTAAATCTTAGTAGCAGTGTTTACTCAGATATTCCAGCTATAAATTTCTGTGTGTTCTCCCGTTTTCAGGCTTTGAATAATAGATTAGTGAGAAGAGGCAACAGAGATCAGTATTCGTCTATTTCATTTTGCCTCCTGTTTGTTGTTCAAGCATGAATGGCAAAAAATTTTAAAAAGAGTCCTAATGCTTGTTTATTTCCTCCTGTGATCAACTATACACAAGTGTGCTCGCATATACACACACACACACACACACACACACACACACACACACACACACATGCATGCATGAACACACACGCACAAGCACTCACCTCTCCTCGCGGTTCTGGCCCACACACACCCGGCCGCCGTGCCTGGGTGTGGGGTTACTACAGGAACGCTGGCGCACCTGGAAGCCAATCCCACAGGTGGTGCTGCATGGCGTCCAGCCTGTCCATGGGGTCCACGCGCCATTCCTGGGGGGACATGGATGCCAGCACACTCAACATCTACACAGCACAACATCTACTGCACAAAGTAGCAGTCCAGAGGGCACCTGACAGGAGGGGGTTAGGGTTAGGGTTACTGATAAAGGGTTAGGGTTGGAGTAGTGGTTAGGGTTAGGGTTGGGTTAGGGTTGAGGTTAGGGTTGGAGTAGTGGTTAGGGTTAGGGTTGGGTTAGAGTAATGGTTAGGGTTGGGGTTGGAGTAGTGGTTAGGGTTGGGTTAGAGTAGTGGTTAGGGTTAGGGTTGGGTTAGGTTTAGGGTTGGGGTTAGGGTTGGGTTAGGGTTAGGGTTGGGGTTGGGTTAGAGTTGTGGTTAGGGTTAGGGTTGGAGTAGTGATTAGGGTTGGGTTGGGGTTAGGGTTGGGTTAGAGTAGTGGTTAGGGTTAGGGTTGGGTTAGGGTTAGGGTTGGGGTTGGGGTTAGGGTTGGGGTTAGGGTTGGGTTAGAGTTGTGGTTAGGGTTAGAGTTGGGTTGGGGTTAGGGTTGGAGTAGTGGTTAGGGTTAGGGTTGGGTTAGGGTTAGGGTTGGGGTTGGGGTTAGGGTTGGGGTTAGGGTTGGGTTAGAGTTGTGGTTAGGGTTAGAGTTGGGTTAGGGTTAGGGTTGGAGTAGTGGTTAGGGTTAGAGTTGGGTTGGGGTTAGGGTTGGAGTAGTGGTTAGGGTTAGGGTTGGGTTAGGGTTGAGGTTAGGGTTGGAGTAGTGGTTAGGATTAGGGTTGGGGTTAGGGTTGGGTTAGAGTAGTGGTTAGGGTTGGGTTAGAGTAGTGGTTAGGGTTATGGTTGGGTTAGGGTTGGGTTAGAGTAGTGGTTAGGGTTGGGTTGGAGTAGTGGTTAGGGTTATGGTTGGGATAGGGTTGGGTTAGAGTAGTGGTTAGGGTTAGGGTTGGGTTAGAGTAGTGGTTAGGGTTGGGTTAGAGTAGTGGTTAGGGTTATGGTTGGGTTAGGGTTGGGTTAGAGTAGTGGTTAGGGTTGGGTTGGAGTAGTGGTTAGGGTTATGGTTGGGATAGGGTTGGGTTAGAGTAGTGGTTAGGGTTAGGGTTGGGTTAGAGTAGTGGTTAGGGTTGGGGTTAGGGTTGGGTTAGAGTAGTGGTTAGGGTTGGGTTGGAGTAGTGGTTAGGGTTGGGTTAGAGTAGTGGTTAGGGTTGGGTTGGAGTAGTGGTTAGGGTTGGGGTTAGGGTTGGGTTAGAGTAGTGGTTAGGGTTGGGTTAGAGTAGTGGTTAGGGTTGGGTTGGAGTAGTGGTTAGGGTTGGGTTTTGGTTTAGTAATTGTAACACCATACACTTCACTAACT
>NC_137497.1:44027005-44034505 GCF_041902795.1 Electrophorus electricus
AACCATGTTCAACAGCAGTGAGTGTCTGAGCACATGATGGCAGAATATACAGAATAAAAGTCCCGTCATTGATGGCTATTGTATACAGACTGTCTCTAAATGTGTCCGTGGAAGTGGGTTGGCACTCACACGTTGGTGGTGAAGACACCATACAGGAGCTCGAGCTCCGGCAGGAGAAACGTTCCCTGCAGCTCGTTGTAGGTGAAGGGGATCTCTCCTGGGCGCGAGCAGTTCAGACGCGCCTTCATGAACGTCGTCCACGTGTCCTCAAGCAGAAAGCGCCCACCGATGTCATTCTTGCAGACACGCGCTGCGCGGGAGAACACCGTTCGCCCGCAGTCGTGCTCCACCGCATTCTCCCGGAAGAAGAAGTAGGTGAAATTCCCGATGTCGTAGGAGGACACGAAGTTGGGCTCTGTGTTGAACAGGGGGAGGGGCCATTAGTCTGTTCCTGCTAAACTGGCACGTCATTCCGACTGATGAGGAAGGATTTGATCAGTCTCTCGCTGAGGTTTTGTGTGCGTGGTCCTTCGTCATGGAGAAACAGAAAGGTCATGGTACAGGGCACTATCGAATGAGCGGAACCGGTTCAGACCTCAGGATCACGGGCATTTTTCAACATTAATCGTCATTTACAATCCTAACAGATTAATGGGGGCTGTTTTTGTCAACAGTGATGTAATTTCCTTTTAAATGAGACCAGTTTTGCTTGACCAACAGCTTCCAAATGGGAAGATGAAAAACAAAATCAATTTGCTATAAAAAAAAAATTATTAAACCATTTTTGAAGGCTGTGTCATACATCATGTGCTTTGGCTTTAATTTATTTTTCCAATTATCTTTTAATGGGAATCAGATAAAATTCCATGCAGACGAGATAGCGGTTGACCTCTTCTTTCTGCTGCTGTGCCTGGAACGCCACTGCGTTCGGACATGAGGATCGAATGAGGGAAGATCAGCCTATTTGAAGTGAGGCAGCCAATTTACTGTGTGTGCCGAAAGCAAATGTCACTGTCATGACCTTCACAGAAAATGACAGAATAATTGAATGAACAAAAGCCTGTGTGTGGTGCACTTATAGAGAGGTGTGTGTGTGTAGTGTCTGTGTGTGTGGTGCACTTATAGAGAGGTGTGTGTGTGTAGTGTCTGTGTGTGGTGTATCTGTAGAGAGGTGTGTGTGTGGTGTCTGTGTGTGGTGCACTTATAGAGAGGTGTGTGTGTGTGGTGTGTGTGTGGTGTATCTGTAGAGAGGTGTGTGTGGTGTTTGTATGTGGTGTATCTGTAGAGAGGTGTGTGTGGTGTTTGTGTGTGGTGTATCTGTAGAGAGGTGTGTGTGTGGTGTCTGTGTGTCGTGTATCTGTAGAGAAGTGTGTGTGGTGTCTGTGTGTATGGTGCACTTATAGAGAGAGGTGTGTGTGTGGTGTGTGTGTGATGCACTTATAGAGAGGTGTGTGTGTAGTGTATCTGTAGAGAGGTGTGTGTGGTGTTTCTGTGTGGTGTATCTGTAGAGAGGTGTGTGTGTGGTGTAGCTGTAGAGAGGTGTGTGTGGTGTTTGTATGTGGTGTATCTGTAGAGAGGTGTGTGTGGTGTATCTGTAGAGAGGTGTGTGTGGTGTTTCTGTGTGGTGTAGCTGTAGAGAGGTGTGTGTGTAGTGTATCTGTAGAGAGGTATGTGTGTGGTGTTTCTGTGTGGTGTATCTGTAGAGAGGTATGTGTGTGGTGTCTGTGTGTGGTGTATCTGTAGAGAGGTGTGTGTGTAGTGTATCTGTAGGGAGGTGTGTGTGGTGTGTGTGTGTGGTGTTTGTGTGTTGTGAGGTTACTTTGTCTGTCACACACACATTGTGTTTGTGACATACACATCCTTGACCTAATGCCATCTGAGTTAACTACTGTCCTAGCCTGCCTTTGTGTTTAGTAAGGATTTCAACCATTCACCTTTCACCTTTCATTGTCAACAAAGCTCAAGACAGTGGAAATGAGCCAAAGTACCTGAATTAAAAGAACAGTTGAAATGACTGACATAGACTTTAAAGTCTGATAGACAGGACATCTGATCAAGGGCTCACAGACAGCAAAGCACGGGAAAGTCCCTGGTGTCAAATGACCAAGCAGAGATACTCTGTAACCCACGTGTGTGTGTGTGTGTGTGTGTGTGTGTGTGTGTGTGTGAGTGTGAGTGTGAGTGTGTGTGTGTGTGTGTGTGTGTGTGTGTGTGTGTGTGTGTGTGTGTGTGGTTAAAAGAATTGTAAAAAAAATTGAACAGCTATTTTTATATATGTAGCGCAGTCCTGTTTTCATGCCTGTTGTCTAGTTGAAATATGGAAATAAATGAAAGAATGAAAGAAAAATACATTTTTCACATTTCAAAATTGGTTTTACATTAGTCAAACTACGGCGATCCAGATGAAGATGACTGCCCCGCCCCAGCCCCACCCCAGCCCCGCCCTCTGCCACACCCACCCTCTTTCCCTACCGTTGAGCCATTTGGAGTTGTACTGTGCGGTGCGCAGTGGTGGCAATCCCCCCAGGCTGCGGTAGATGGCCGGGTCTCTGCCCGAGAAGTCCATCGCTGTGGCAGCGTACAGCTCCCCACTGGACGTGATGAGAGCCGTGGAGTTATGCAGGGGGTTATAAGGACAACGTGCCATTCCACTGACCTGGTCATGGATTTCTGTTAGATTGGTCAACTGATGAGAGACAGACAGACAGACAGACAGACAGACAGACAGACAGACAGACAGATGGAAATAAGTAGGAGAAAGAAGATAAAGAAACAAAATGGAGAGAGAGAGAGAGAGAGAGACGGTCAGATTGTGAGACAGGAAAATGTACATCTTGACTGAATTGTTTGTATCCTAACAGCTGACCCTGATGCCTTACATGAGGTCCTGTGTAACAGCACCCTGCTTGAGCTCCAGTTTGGTTACGCAGCCGTGATTAATGTGCACGCTGCTCCCGGCCTTCATCCTGACGTTCTGCACACGCCATGTAAGCAGAGGTTTGGTAAACGTAACGAAGGTAAGAGGAGAAGTGGTCTTCCTCACCACTCGGACCGTTTAGCTGGATATGACTCAGGTATGGCCAGCGCTCAGTTCAGAACAGTCATCTTGTGTCATTTCTGAACAGGCTCAGTATGCACTGACAGCTAGACGCTAATCACCCCCTCCACACACACAGCCACACACACACACACACGCATCCCCACACACACACTTTTGGTACTGACGTGCTTGTCCCAGCCGTGACTCACACGGAGTGTGGCATTATTCCGATGCACAGCTACAATATCCTGGACGGTAATTCCTATTTACACAATAAGCCCAGGGGTCCTCTGGACCCGGCCAAAGTCCACCAGACCCCAAGCCTTCTTCGCTCTGTCCTGGAGGTGTCCTTACAGCACCTCCCGGCACTCCGTCAGGAAGACATTGCTAAGTCCCACTGGGGCAGACGTCGGCGTCAACTGTCCCAAGAGGACAACGAGGAAACAGGGCAGTAGCCACATCGAGAGATCAGATTCAAGTCCCCACCCACAAAACATCACACCCACGTGGTAACCTACAGTGCTGTGCAGTGAGGTGGGTGAAAAAAATCACAAACATATTTAAGTGAAATAAAGTCAAATAAAAGAACATCTGCCTATGATATAAAAACGTATTCTTGGTTATTATGTGTTTGTGTCCAAAAGTCAGACCAATCCAAAATGCTTATTAGTACGCTCACAGGGACTGGCGGCCGCAGACGTGCCCGTGATTATGAAGGGTTCTGTAATACAAGTCCATTAGCAAAATGACAGGAAATCTAGCCAATGAAATGCATGATTTTCAGTATGGGGGGTAACAGTACATGTTACCTTAGTCATACATGCTGCTTTTGCTGTGAGCACTGTGTTAGTATTTGTACTGCATTTTGAGGGATGCCGAGATCTATATTGGACTGTGTATGATCATTTAAGGTTGCATGTTAGGGGTTGTGGCGGGTGGAGCAACACCTGTTTCACCACAGCCTCTTCGGAAGAAAACCCAGCTGGACAAACAAAGACACAGCAGGATGTCCAGAGTATTAAAAAAATTCACTGCGTTCAACACCAAAACAGAAATTTAATTACAGCTTACAGGAGAAAAGATTTTGTCCTGTCTGTCATGAACAACACAGATGAATGTCTTTCTGGGGGCTTTAGCTAGCTGGTTAGCAGTAAGACACAGAGTGACCTTCCCCGGGGTCCAGCCCTGTCCGTTCTGCTTCACCTCCCGTCGCCATGTTTCCGTGCAGCTGGGCGCCCACAAGGCTTGTTCTGTGCAACGGCAGTGAAGGACGGAATATCCGGATCGCAGGCGGAGAGGAGACTTCACTGCCAGGCTCTGGCCTCCTCCTTCATCGAAAGGAAACGATGTTTCGCGGGGTGGCGATAGTGCCGGAAAGGAGGCTAGTGGCTGAGCGTGCGTGCCCCCGCCTGGCAGGGCCACGGTGAAAGGCAGGCATTGAGGGGACACCTTTAGACAGCTGGCGGGTGGACACAGTCCATCGTGTGGGACGCATTTTAAGAGGAAGAGCTGAAAGACGCCCTGCTTCAGAGTGGGACAGCTGTGCCTATGCTCCACTGAGCGGTTTTTGTCTGAAGACCACGGATATTCTTTACAGAGATAATGAAATTCTAAACACGTGCATGCTAACAAAAACATTCACCTCCGTATGCTCAGGAAAGCAGGAAAAATATCAGTAAGGATAGTTGAGATGGAATACAGTTGGAGTGTGATCTTGGTAGACTGCAAGCGTGCATTTACAAAAATAGTTTCCGACATTTTCACCTAACGGTTCACTCCAGAAACAAGCAGTGATGAGAAAATGGAGGTACACGTCTCAGGAAATGGAGGCACACGTCTCAGGAAATGGAGGCACACGTCTAAGGAGTGAGTTTGTTTAGTTAATGCTAATTTTTTAATGAATGATTTGTTGTTATGACCTTTTTTTGTTAAGGAGCTTATATTACCAATTTTGCCTTAATCAAGTCTGACTCCGCCTTTGTGATGTCTGACTCCGCCTTTACTACATATGACTCCGCCTTTACTACAGCTGACTGCACCTTCACAACGTCTGACTCCTTTACGACGTCTGACTCCACCTTTAGACTGTCTGACTCCACCTTTGCTACATTTGACTCCGCCTTTACTACGTCTAACTCCGCCTTCACTGGCGCTGCTTTGAAGGTCCCCACACCTTACGAGACTGCTGCAGACAGCACTTTCCTGCTAACACTAAGCACATGACAAACGGGTCCTCTGAAGTCCATCATCCTGCGACCTTTAGGAAGCGGGGCAGAGTGGCAGCGTCACGGGAGATGAGCGCCCTGTCACCATCGTTAGCCCCGTCGGGAGAACGGAGCCAGACACAGGTGGCTGCGCGCAGCAGTAGCTTAGTGGTTAAGATACTTGACTTGTAATCAGAAGGTTTCTGGTTCAAGCTCCACCACTACCAGGTTTCCACTGGTGGGCCCCTAAGCAAGACCCTTAACCTTCAATTACTCAAATCATACTCAAGTCATAATTGTAAGTTGCTTTGGATAAAAGTGCCAGCTAAATGCTGTAAAGGTGCCCAGTGATCCTGCCAGGACTAAGATCTGGGACTGAGAACAATGGGATGTGTCCTGTTGAGCAAGATGTTCTTCTCCATGTCTTGCTGCCATGAGCCTTAGAAAACATCCTGACTGCGCTATGCGCAGGATGGCTATGATGCACAGTGTAGCTGGTTTGAGGTGTAAAAAACCCAAAATGTTTCAGAAGGACTGAGCATTAGAGAATGGCCTTTCTATTTTTCCATGCGTGTCCACTGACCAGACACACACACCTTAAACATATCTTCATATCTTCATATCACATTAAACACATTTTTGATTGAACAACAAAATGAAATAAACACATTAATGCTCTACACCCTCATTGTTGCTCATTTTTACAAAGTAGTGGATCATGTTTCCTGCATGCACGACTGCTCGGGTGTTTAATGTAATTGTTTTGACTGGATTAGTTTTATAGATCTGTGTATTTGGTTAGTGTGTCAGACTTCTGCAGTGTGTGTAGACGGTCTCTGTTCACTGTCTTCTGCAGTGTGTGTAGACGGTCTCTGTTCACTGTCTTCTGCAGTGTGTGTAGACGGTCTCTGTTCACTGTCTTCTGCAGTGTGTGTAGACTGTATCTGGGCTCTCTCACTTTCACCCACACACCGAGCGTTCTGGCTCCACCCGACTGTGGGATAATTACGCAGCCTGTGGGCTGACCATGGGCCTGTGTGCTCGGGTGTGACCTGCTTACCGTGCGGTTGGTACAGATGGGAGTGAATGCATTGGTTCCGCAGGTGAAAAGCCTGTCTCCGTTGACCAGAAGCACTCGTATGTAGTTCTGACATTCTTCCTATATAACAAACAACAACATATTTTACAACAAGCATAAGTTGTGCAGTTTTGAACATGCAGTGACCAAATAAACATGCAGTCATCCATTTACATCAAAAATCTGCCTGAATTTAACAACAAGGCAAGCAAAACAGTGAGTTTACAATGTTCAGCTATAAAACAGATCCTGTGTTGTTACGGCACACGGAGAACTCCCCCTCTGTGGTTGCGCTGCGTTCCCGGGGCTCCAGAGGGAATCGTGGAGCCAGTATATCTCTCTTGTCTTGGCCGTCTCTTTCTCAGGACGCTGATTTAAAGGGTTTTTGTGGCAGAGCTGAGCTGGAGGACCATTAGTGGGGTTGTACTTCATTCCCTCCTCAAAACGCCCGTTAACTCGTAAACCTCTTCATTCTCTTCCACTCAGTAGACACTTAAAAAGGCATTTTTCTTTTTTACATTTGCTAATGTCATCTCTGTGAGAGGCAGCATTGCTGTGTGTGTGTAAATAAACATAGGTTGATCATCCCATCAAGAGACAACATGTTTATGAAGAGAAATAGCATCAAAACCCCCTGACAAACAGCTCAACCTCACGGGAGACTACAAGCCCGTGCCTTGCTTGTACGTGATCTTCAACCAAGCAATCAGACCTCTCCTTCAGCTTGAGGGTACAGCCCCCAAGAAGCCAGACTCTGCATTTCCATAAGACATTCAATCAAAAACAAAAGCACATTTCACAAGCTTGCAGGAATCCATACAGCTGCTGTATGGCACATAAACTAATTACAGCGCTGAAAGCCGTCGGGCAGACGGAGGCTGGAGCAGCAGTGTGTCTACACACACACACACACACACACACACACACACACACACACACACACACACACACACACACACACACACACACACACACACACACACACACACACACACACACACACACACACCTCTCTGGCCCAGAGGTGACTCAGCATGTAGTTAGGACTGACAATCACGTGTTGGTCAGGGCAACCCTGCTCATTACAGGACTCTGTCACCGTCAGCTCTTCATAAACAAAATGGAAAAGAAAGATGAGAAGAAAACAAACAAAACCAAACAGCTGGATCCCTGAGAGA
>NC_137497.1:44039505-44054505 GCF_041902795.1 Electrophorus electricus
ACAGATTTCCGCTTACGTCCGCGCTCTCGTAAAGCCAAAATTAGCGACTCGTTAACAGGAAATGTGAAATCCAGCCTACTCCCACAAATCTGCTCAATTGCTGAGCAAATCTGGATGTGGTGCAGGGAGGTTCAGCTCAGGTGTTCATTAGTCGAGCTTGAAATACAATATAATATGAACACAATGCAACTGTACCTGGGGCCATTAATCAGTGTCTCCAGCACCCCTAATGCTGTCCGGTGCCCCGCGTGCCGGAAGGAATCCTCTCTCACCACTGTGGACATGGCACGGTCCGACGGACTGCAGAGCCTGACTCGGACCAGAGCCTCGGAAACAGAAGAACGGCTTCCCGTCAGGGACTGACCAGGGAATGATGAACCTCAGAGAGGACGTCGGTGCAGATCCTTCCATGTAAAGGTTTAATCCTGAAACAATCACGATGCGATAGTTCTGCCTAAACTCAGTCTCAAAAGCCAGACCTGTGCATCATCTTTTGGGCACATGTTGACAAATGAAATGAATGATTAAAATAAAATAAATTAATAAATGATTAATAAAAATATCCTGAGTACTCGGCTCATTACTATGACCCCCAATTCCTTGAAACAGCAAAGTGACTTTCAGAAACTCATTTCGTGTTAAAAAGTTTGTGGAAGATTTTCTTGCATTTTTCCGTGTATGAGATGGAACTCATGAAGGTTGCATTAATGAAGCATCTGAGGTGAAAGTACAGAAGCAGACAAAAAGGAACGATTTTAACAAGGCTGTACACATCTGTGCTGAGAAACTACAAGCCGTGAGCACACAAGACAAACCAGAAGAGACTCGTCATTATGGAGCTGAGTGCAATGTTAGCTTGGTGAAGTGTTCCTAATCCCTGACCCTGCCCTTGCCCTTGGCGTTTCCCCTGGTGACAGCCAGACAGGCCAGCAGACACCCAAACATGACAGTCACCAGGGCAACAGACACATGTCACCTCCATGTGTCCACAACATGCTTGCTGAGACCGTCAGACCTCAGGTGCAGCCAGCTGGTCTTCATCAGAAGTTACGGAATGATCCCACTTTTGTGCAGAAACACAAGAAGATTCCATGAAGTTTCTATTCTTTTCTCCACAACTCTATTTCAAAAAGGACAGTCCCACCTGGCCCGTGCCGGAGCTCGGTATCGACGAGACTTCACCTTCCTGTCTTCGGGGTGCTTCTCCTTCTGTAGCTGAACTGAATTCATAGTTTTTATTACTGCTGGGGCTTTTGTTCTGGAGTCTGAGCCACAGAAGATTAAGATATCTCAGCCCGAGGCTGGATCAATAGAAGAGTGGGGCATTTCAGAATACGGGCTCACGCGGATATCGCAGGCCTCTTACCTGACAGCCTTGGCGGACTGACGAGTCAGTGCCCATTAGGAGCTGTTCAGGAAAAACTACTGAAATATTACATGAACGGAGGAGCTGGAATGTGCAGTCTAATTGTATGGTGTGTTTATCTAATTCCTGACACATAACGGCTACTGAAAAGCTCCACTGTGCGAGATCAATAAAATACAGAAGCAGCAGTTTCACATTATTTCCTAGTCAACATCTGTCTCCCAGTAAGAGTCGTAATACGAGTGTAACCCATACGGGTGTCACTGCTCTGAAACCATTACGCTGTCAGGACCCTAATGTCCTTGCTAGGATAAGAAACACACCACTTTTTACAAACTAGTTTAGTTAAGTTCAGTTTATTGTATTCTGTCAGTATTCTACAAAAACATTATTCTCCAATGAGAAGAGACGTTTTGCACCAAAGACAAAAACAGCAAAGTCAAACTACATTAAAACCAACGAAATATATAACAATCTCCTCTTAGTCAACACAAACGCACTCGTCACTCATCGCCTGTTCAACCATACTCAACATTCGGCAGAAATCACCGTTAATAGAGTCCAAGAGTTAATGCAAACATGATTGATTGCCTAAAACCCATTTTTTAACTTCACAAGAAAAAAAATATAAAAGTCTACGTTTTTAGATCAGCGGAGAGCATATTTCATTGTTTATTGGTTTTAAACGAAAATGCTGACTGTGCTGAAATGTCTGCTCTTGTAGTAATATTGTAAAAGTCCTTTAAAGATGGGGGCTACATTATGAATTATGTTAAACGCCATAATAAAGGCATGTATTCAAAATGATTTGATATCTACAACAGTTCTGACTGCCTGACAAAACAAACTGACAGCTTGTTTTTGGGGTTTTACAAGCGGATCCAAGGGTCCCTCTCACTCGTCTGTGCCAGCAAGACATACAGAAGAGAAGAGAGACAATTATTACAATGAGGAGTGTGCTGGAGTGAGTTTCTAACATCTAAAATCAGCCACGTATAATAATCACCTTCATCATCATCATTATTTATTTTGTATTATTTTTTGATTATTATTATTTCCTGTGAACTGCACTGTTACATTTTAAAATCATAATATATTTAAATTTCTAATATAAACTTTAATGCACTAATATGGTCTGTACATTTAAATGAACATATCTTTGCAGCTGTGGTGATATATGTCTGTGGAGCTTGGTATATTGGTTTAGTTTTGGTATAAAATTGTTGTTACATCATTTAAGATGTTAACTTACTGCATAAACTTTAGTACAATTAATTGCCTTTTTTTTTTGCAATTTGTGTTATTTTTTCACCATTTCTGAGAATATTTTTGTGTTCGCCCTCTGTGCCCTTTTGAAACATTAATTTCACCCAGTTTTCTGATATACTAACATTACTGCCACAAGTCTCTCTCTGCCCCTTTGATCTGCTCTCTGTCTTGCTTGTCTCTCTTCTCTATAAAGTTCTTATATTTACCAGACCTCATCATTCAGAATCACTGATGTCCATTAGCACTTCTTTGAAATGTTGCTGACATTATGCTTTAAATATATCCATACCAGCTTTTATCATTTGTAGCTTGCTACCTCGTGCGCTGATTTAGGCCAAACTTTATTTATGGTATTTTCTTAAGACTAAAAAACCCGAGGTGACTCTAAAAACGCTGAGTAAATTCATATTTAATGGCACTTATGTGTGTTCACTCTCCTCCATATCCCTGATCCCTGCCAGAAGAATACAGGACTGTGTTATCAGCGTAATTCCAATGGAAGATCAAAATGTGTAAACTGAATAAAATTCGAACTGCGATAATGCAGAATTTTATCTGCAAACACTGAAAATGACCAGACAAATAAGATTTTATTTAAGAATTAAGTGCTATCTGCTTTTCAGGGACAACCTTTCTCTACAGCCAGTGGATGGAATTCCAGTTGGTCTGTAATGTCTCATGCCTTGTGTCTCTCCTGGAATTATAATCGCATGCTTCAAAATGTTAGGAAATATATTTTGATTTTCTAGGCCTCTAAAATAAATGTATTAAATTATACATTTTTGTTATATGATCAGCCTTCCACACTGCACTTTTTGGATGTCCTCACGGGCAGGACTGAGATAAACATCTCAGACAGAAACAGAAAACAGTAGCTCCACTTTTTTTAAATGGTTGTTCTTCCATTTGGATGTTTACACTGTTGGCACTGTACAAATGCTTGAACAAGACAACACAGTAAATGTGTGATCAAGATTATGAAACTGAATAGCATTGTAGCTGTAGTACTTCTGAAGTATAATGTCCATTTTCACACATTTCGTTAAAAAAGGGCCACTTCCCCGGATATTTTAGGAAAGAAGATCCCTCAGCACCTGCCAGGCTGCAACAAACGCCGGTGGACACACAACCGCACGGCGTCCTCTGGAGCACATGGCATGACACATCTTTCTGCATCCCACGGGAGCTGACTAAACGCTAATCAAGGGAAAATCTTCAACCTTGGGGCTCTGACGAGGACACGGCTTGCACAGTGGGATGCTCTCCCGGTCTGAAGAGCCTTGAAAACACACAAACCCCGTAAGCCCAGGCACGTGAGAGGCAGCCAGAGAGACAGAGAAAACGGATCTGAGGTCAGTCGAAGTTGGCACTCGCTCCCGAAAAACAGATCATCTAAACATCTTTTTCCCTTCTCTTTACAGAGTTGCCTGAGGCCAGATTTGTCGAGACTGGTAAAAAGGAACAATCTAAGACTGGGTGGGCCAGTCAGACTCGGTACGGACAGAGAAAAGCAGCTAAGATGGAGGGGGGTTGCAGGCTCGTCGTGGTGTCCTGTCTGAGTGCGCCTGAACAAAAGGCTCTGTCCCCCGGACCTTCACCGCCTCGGCACTGGTGGAGGGCCGGGGGTGGAGGGTGCATGCTTCCTTCCACAGGTCTCCTCTCACATCCACCTCCACCATGCTTGCAAACGGCCAAAGTCTAGAACATCCACAACTTCAAAGGAGTCCTGCTTGGCGCTGGGAAAGTGTCCAAGTACGTTCTCAAAAGTGTCAATGTTTGCACAGTTAGTGCTTGGGTTACAAGATGCTTAACTCAGCAGGTGGTGGGTAGCAACACAAGTGCAAATTGCAGCCATGGAAGAACAGCCATCCCTGACAAACCGTAGGCTTCACTGAAATACACTGAAACTGCAGAACTGGAAAATCTCAAGGTGTGATAAGTGAGTCCAAATGCATCAGTGGCAGTAAAGAGCTGTACACAAAGACACTGATATATTTCAGACATGTGTGTGTGTGTCTGTGTGTGTCTGTGTGTGTGTGTGTGTGTCTGTGTGTCTGTGTGTGAGTGTGTGTGTGTCTGTGTGTTTGTGTGTGTTTGTGTGTGTCTGTGTGTGTCTGTGTGTGTGTGTGTGTGTCTGTGTGTGTGTGTGTTTGTGTGTGTCTGTGTGTGTGTGTGTGTGTGTGTGTGTGAGTGTGTGTGTGTCTGTGTGTGTCTGTGTGTTTGTGTGTGTCTGTGTGTGTGTGTGTGTGTGTCTGTGTGTCTGTGTGTGAGTGTGTGTGTGTGTGTGTGTGTGTGTGTGTCTGTGTGTGTCTGTGTGTGTGTGTGTTTGTGTGTGTCTGTGTGTGTGTGTGTGTGTGTGTGAGTGTGTGTGTGTCTGTGTGTGTGTTTGTGTGTGTCTGTGTGTGTGTGTGTCTGTGTGTGTCTGTGTGTGTCTGTGTGTGTGTGTGTGTGTGTGTGTGTGGCTGCTGGCTAGTGTAACAGAATTCCCAGAATGCACTGGCTTTGACCACCCCTGCGCTTTAGAGCACTGAAGAGGAACATGAACTGAAGTGCAGCTCGACTGTGCAGTTCTGTGTTCATAATCAGACATCCTTTTACTTCATCACACAAAAGCAAAGCCTCTGTACAGAGAAATTCAGCTTAGACAGCACCTGTCGTACCCAGGACACAGACAGCAAAAAATAAACAACAGCATACCTGCAAAACTACTGACTAGAACAAACAGATGACACACAAGAGCAGATGAAACAACCTCGAGGAGATTCAGCACCCCCAGGGCAGTCTGATAACAGCAGTGGAACAGCCCCGACACAGAGTTGCAGCAGTGCCTTAGTCCGACCTGGGACTTACAGGTACAACGAGAGTATTTACATACCTGGATCAGTGAGAGGTCCTCTAAACGTAGTCTGAACAGGTGGTTTCTGAGAGAGCGAGAGCGAGAGAGAGAGAGAGAGAGAGAGAGAGAGAGAGAGAGAGAGAAGATAAACGTGTTTTTTCCTGAAAGCACAAACAAGCAGCTCTGTCATGTCCTTGTACTGAATTCTAAACTCTGCGTGCCCTACCCTGATCATTTCTGTGAGTCGCTTCATTGCTCATGAATTCACGCCTCCACCCTAAAGTGGAACAGATGCAGATTTCTGAACCCCACTGACTCACCCATCTACACGTAGCCCAGCGAAACCTCACGAAAGTGCGGTGAGACACAGGCAGGAGGGCTGTTGGCTCCAGTTCTGTTCTGGTGGAGTGGAGGAGAACTCCAGCCAACTGTCTTTGAGGACATGAAGACACAGCGGATCTCGCTTCAGGGAACTGAACAGCGGAGTCCGTTAAACTGGCCGATCTTGGAAACGCAGACTAAACGGTTCTTTCATACCGCCTTTCTAGTACCATGTTTAAATAAGTCTGCAAGGACTCATAGACATTAGAGTTTCTGAACAGAGTTCATATCAGGCGTGAAATTCTGCTTGCCGTAGTAGAACAGCGAGGGGAATCTCAGGCAGCTGAGGACTGTACAGGCGTAGGCTGCCCCGCCCTCATCTTGTCTTCACCCCGCCTCCAACTCACCCTCACCCCGCCTCCAACTCACCCTCACCCCGCCCCAACTCGCCCTCACCCCACACCCAACTCGTCCTCACCCCGCCCCAACTCGCCCTCACCCCGCCCCCAGCTCGTCCTCACCCCGCCCCCAACTCATCCTGATGTCCAGGTTTCTACGCAGTGACTTGAAATTGGCACACAGGTCAATGTAAATGAACAAGTCTGCAAACTGAGTGAATGCAGGGCTTTCTTGACACGGGGCCAAAACTGGACAACTGGAAAAAGACACAGGTGCCTTGCTGTGGCGATGTGACAGACGGGCGTGTGTGCGCCAGCCCAGCGAGGGCCTGTATCACAGGCTGAGGAGGTTTTATAGCTCTGGCAGCTGCGACTGCCGTGCGTTTACTGAATCTCCACACGTATTGATTTGCTTCCAGCGCATTAGCATCCCAGCAGCCTGCCTTGGCCATTATCCATCAGTATAGCTCTGACACAGGTGAGCTGCCACGGTTACTCATTAGCTAAAAGGAGGGAAGTGCGTCTTTATGAAAACATATTGACTGCTGGGGTTAGAGAACAATAAACATCTGCAGACTACATTCTGGTAAACAACTGTATTATATTTATTTACAAATGTATTTACAAGACAAACATGATAATGCTTCAGAACTGTGTTGAAACTGGTATTGAAAAAACAAGGTTGTTTACCATTTGAATATATATATATATATATATATATAGAGAGAGAGAGAGAGAGAGAGCTACATGTGTCATGCGTGACCACTGTAGGAGATGGTTTAGAGCTACATGTGTCATGCGTGTCCACTGTAGGAGATGGTTTAGAGCTACATGTGTCATGCGTGACCACTGTAGGAGATGGTTTAGAGCTACATGTGTCATGCGTGACCACTGTAGGAGATGGTTTAGAGCTACATGTGTCATGCGTGTCCACTGTAGGAGATGGTTTAGAGCTACATGTGTCATGCGTGACCACTGTAGGAGATGGTTTAGAGCTACATGTGTCATGCGTGACCACTGTAGGAGATGGTTTAGAGCTACATGTGTCATGCGTGTCCACTGTAGGAGATGGTTTAGAGCTACATGTGTCATGCGTGACCACTGTAGGAGATGGTTTAGAGCTACATGTGTCATGCGTGACCACTGTAGGAGATGGTTTAGAGCTACATGTGTCATGCGTGACCACTGTAGGAGATGGTTTCGAGCTACATGTGTCATGCGTGACCACTGTAGGAGATGGTTTCGAGCTACATGTGTCATGCGTGACCACTGTAGGAGATGGTTTAGAGCTACATGTGTCATGCGTGACCACTGTAGGAGATGGTTTAGAGCTACATGTGTCATGCGTGACCACTGTAGGAGATGGTTTAGAGCTACATGTGTCATGCGTGTCCACTGTAGGAGATGGTTTCGAGCTACATGTGTCATGCGTGACCACTGTAGGAGATGGTTTAGAGCTACATGTGTCATGCGTGACCACTGTAGGAGATGGTTTAGAGCTACATGTGTCATGCGTGACCACTGTAGGAGATGGTTTAGAGCTACATGTGTCATGCGTGTCCACTGTAGGAGATGGTTTAGAGCTACATGTGTCATGCGTGACCACTGTAGGAGATGGTTTAGAGCTACATGTGTCATGCGTGACCACTGTAGGAGATGGTTTAGAGCTACATGTGTCATGCGTGTCCACTGTAGGAGATGGTTTAGAGCTACATGTGTCATGCGTGACCACTGTAGGAGATGGTTTAGAGCTACATGTGTCATGCGTGACCACTGTAGGAGATGGTTTCGAGCTACATGTGTCATGCGTGACCACTGTAGGAGATGGTTTCGAGCTACATGTGTCATGCGTGACCACTGTAGGAGATGGTTTAGAGCTACATGTGTCATGCGTGACCACTGTAGGAGATGGTTTAGAGCTACATGTGTCATGCGTGACCACTGTAGGAGATGGTTTCGAGCTACATGTGTCATGCGTGACCACTGTAGGAGATGGTTTAGAGCTACATGTGTCATGCGTGACCACTGTAGGAGATGGTTTAGAGCTACATGTGTCATGCGTGACCACTGTAGGAGATGGTTTCGAGCTACATGTGTCATGCGTGACCACTGTAGGAGATGGTTTAGAGCTACATGTGTCATGCGTGACCACTGTAGGAGATGGTTTAGAGCTACATGTGTCATGCGTGTCCACTGTAGGAGATGGTTTAGAGCTACATGTGTCATGCGTGTCCACTGTAGCAGATGGTTTAGAGCTACATGTGTCATGCGTGACCACTGTAGGAGATGGTTTCGAGCTACATGTGTCATGCGTGACCACTGTAGGAGATGGTTTCGAGCTACATGTGTCATGCGTGACCACTGTAGGAGATGGTTTAGAGCTACATGTGTCATGCGTGACCACTGTAGGAGATGGTTTCGAGCTACATGTGTCATGCGTGACCACTGTAGGAGATGGTTTCGAGCTACATGTGTCATGCGTGACCACTGTAGGAGATGGTTTCGAGCTACATGTGTCATGCGTGACCACTGTAGGAGATGATTTAGAGCTACATGTGTCATGCGTGACCACTGTAGGAGATGGTTTAGAGCTACATGTGTCATGCGTGACCACTGTAGGAGATGGTTTAGAGCTACATGTGTCATGCGTGACCACTGTAGGAGATGGTTTTGAGCTACATGTGTCATGCGTGACCACTGTAGGAGATGGTTTAGAGCTACATGTGTCATGCGTGACCACTGTAGGAGATGGTTTAGAGCTACATGTGTCATGCGTGACCACTGTAGGAGATGGTTTAGAGCTACATGTGTCATGCGTGACCACTGTAGGAGATGGTTTAGAGCTACATGTGTCATGCGTGACCACTGTAGGAGATGGTTTCGAGCTACATGTGTCATGCGTGACCACTGTAGGAGATGGTTTCGAGCTACATGTGTCATGCGTGACCACTGTAGGAGATGGTTTAGAGCTACATGTGTCATGCGTGACCACTGTAGGAGATGGTTTAGAGCTACATGTGTCATGCGTGTCCACTGTAGGAGATGGTTTAGAGCTACATGTGTCATGCCTGACCACTGTAGGAGATGGTTTAGAGCTACATGTGTCATGCGTGACCAGTGTAGGAGATGGTTTAGAGCTACATGTGTCATGCGTGTCCACTGTAGGAGATGGTTTAGAGCTACATGTGTCATGCGTGTCCACTGTAGGAGATGGTTTAGAGCTACATGTGTCATGCGTGACCACTGTAGGAGATGGTTTAGAGCTACATGTGTCATGCGTGTCCACTGTAGGAGATGGTTTAGAGCTACATGTGTCATGCGTGACCACTGTAGGAGATGGTTTAGAGCTACATGTGTCATGCGTGACCACTGTAGGAGATGGTTTCGAGCTACATGTGTCATGCGTGACCACTGTAGGAGATGGTTTAGAGCTACATGTGTCATGCGTGACCACTGTAGGAGATGGTTTAGAGCTACATGTGTCATGCGTGTCCACTGTAGGAGATGGTTTAGAGCTACATGTGTCATGCGTGACCACTGTAGGAGATGGTTTAGAGCTACATGTGTCATGCGTGACCACTGTAGGAGATGGTTTCGAGCTACATGTGTCATGCGTGACCACTGTAGGAGATGGTTTAGAGCTACATGTGTCATGCGTGACCACTGTAGGAGATGGTTTAGAGCTACATGTGTCATGCGTGACCACTGTAGGAGATGGTTTCGAGCTACATGTGTCATGCGTGACCACTGTAGGAGATGGTTTAGAGCTACATGTGTCATGCGTGACCACTGTAGGAGATGGTTTAGAGCTACATGTGTCATGCGTGTCCACTGTAGGAGATGGTTTAGAGCTACATGTGTCATGCGTGTCCACTGTAGCAGATGGTTTAGAGCTACATGTGTCATGCGTGACCACTGTAGGAGATGGTTTCGAGCTACATGTGTCATGCGTGACCACTGTAGGAGATGGTTTCGAGCTACATGTGTCATGCGTGACCACTGTAGGAGATGGTTTAGAGCTACATGTGTCATGCGTGACCACTGTAGGAGATGGTTTCGAGCTACATGTGTCATGCGTGACCACTGTAGGAGATGGTTTCGAGCTACATGTGTCATGCGTGACCACTGTAGGAGATGGTTTCGAGCTACATGTGTCATGCGTGACCACTGTAGGAGATGATTTAGAGCTACATGTGTCATGCGTGACCACTGTAGGAGATGGTTTAGAGCTACATGTGTCATGCGTGACCACTGTAGGAGATGGTTTAGAGCTACATGTGTCATGCGTGACCACTGTAGGAGATGGTTTTGAGCTACATGTGTCATGCGTGACCACTGTAGGAGATGGTTTAGAGCTACATGTGTCATGCGTGACCACTGTAGGAGATGGTTTAGAGCTACATGTGTCATGCGTGACCACTGTAGGAGATGGTTTAGAGCTACATGTGTCATGCGTGACCACTGTAGGAGATGGTTTAGAGCTACATGTGTCATGCGTGACCACTGTAGGAGATGGTTTCGAGCTACATGTGTCATGCGTGACCACTGTAGGAGATGGTTTCGAGCTACATGTGTCATGCGTGACCACTGTAGGAGATGGTTTAGAGCTACATGTGTCATGCGTGACCACTGTAGGAGATGGTTTAGAGCTACATGTGTCATGCGTGTCCACTGTAGGAGATGGTTTAGAGCTACATGTGTCATGCCTGACCACTGTAGGAGATGGTTTAGAGCTACATGTGTCATGCGTGACCAGTGTAGGAGATGGTTTAGAGCTACATGTGTCATGCGTGTCCACTGTAGGAGATGGTTTAGAGCTACATGTGTCATGCGTGTCCACTGTAGGAGATGGTTTAGAGCTACATGTGTCATGCGTGACCACTGTAGGAGATGGTTTAGAGCTACATGTGTCATGCGTGTCCACTGTAGGAGATGGTTTAGAGCTACATGTGTCATGCGTGACCACTGTAGGAGATGGTTTAGAGCTACATGTGTCATGCGTGACCACTGTAGGAGATGGTTTCGAGCTACATGTGTCATGCGTGACCACTGTAGGAGATGGTTTAGAGCTACATGTGTCATGCGTGACCACTGTAGGAGATGGTTTAGAGCTACATGTGTCATGCGTGACCACTGTAGGAGATGGTTTCGAGCTACATGTGTCATGCGTGACCACTGTAGGAGATGGTTTAGAGCTACATGTGTCATGCGTGACCACTGTAGGAGATGGTTTAGAGCTACATGTGTCATGCGTGTCCACTGTAGGAGATGGTTTAGAGCTACATGTGTCATGCGTGTCCACTGTAGCAGATGGTTTAGAGCTACATGTGTCATGCGTGACCACTGTAGGAGATGGTTTCGAGCTACATGTGTCATGCGTGACCACTGTAGGAGATGGTTTCGAGCTACATGTGTCATGCGTGACCACTGTAGGAGATGGTTTAGAGCTACATGTGTCATGCGTGACCACTGTAGGAGATGGTTTCGAGCTACATGTGTCATGCGTGACCACTGTAGGAGATGGTTTCGAGCTACATGTGTCATGCGTGACCACTGTAGGAGATGGTTTCGAGCTACATGTGTCATGCGTGACCACTGTAGGAGATGGTTTAGAGCTACATGTGTCATGCGTGACCACTGTAGGAGATGGTTTAGAGCTACATGTGTCATGCGTGACCACTGTAGGAGATGGTTTAGAGCTACATGTGTCATGCGTGACCACTGTAGGAGATGGTTTCGAGCTACATGTGTCATGCGTGACCACTGTAGGAGATGGTTTAGAGCTACATGTGTCATGCGTGACCACTGTAGGAGATGGTTTAGAGCTACATGTGTCATGCGTGACCACTGTAGGAGATGGTTTAGAGCTACATGTGTCATGCGTGACCACTGTAGGAGATGGTTTAGAGCTACATGTGTCATGCGTGACCACTGTAGGAGATGGTTTCGAGCTACATGTGTCATGCGTGACCACTGTAGGAGATGGTTTCGAGCTACATGTGTCATGCGTGACCACTGTAGGAGATGGTTTAGAGCTACATGTGTCATGCGTGACCACTGTAGGAGATGGTTTAGAGCTACATGTGTCATGCGTGTCCACTGTAGGAGATGGTTTAGAGCTACATGTGTCATGCCTGACCACTGTAGGAGATGGTTTAGAGCTACATGTGTCATGCGTGACCAGTGTAGGAGATGGTTTAGAGCTACATGTGTCATGCGTGTCCACTGTAGGAGATGGTTTAGAGCTACATGTGTCATGCGTGTCCACTGTAGGAGATGGTTTAGAGCTACATGTGTCATGCGTGACCACTGTAGGAGATGGTTTAGAGCTACATGTGTCATGCGTGTCCACTGTAGGAGATGGTTTAGAGCTACATGTGTCATGCGTGTCCACTGTAGGAGATGGTTTAGAGCTACATGTGTCATGCGTGTCCACTGTAGGAGATGGTTTAGAGCTACATGTGTCATGCGTGACCACTGTAGGAGATGGTTTAGAGCTACATGTGTCATGCGTGACCACTGTAGGAGATGGAGCCAGAGACGACCAGCCTCGCTGGCAGCGTCAGGGATGCACGGATGGACTTCCCCTTTCAGTTCAGCATCGATTCGCATTCACCGAAATCAGTCACGCCACTGGGCCATTTTATCCCCACCAAGGATAACTCGCCTTTTTCCTTTGGTATAAATCAAATGAATGACCAATTTTGTCCATCTTTTATTTCCATTAAAGATGTTACTATCGAAGCCAACAGGTAGGATTTAAAAAGAAAATAAGTTACCTTTACAAAACATTTCAAATGCTTCCTGCAGTCTGCGTTCTGCAGATTTGCAGAGTTCGATGTTTCTGCTTGTACCATTAGCTGTGTTCTCTGCTACTGAAACTGTGTGGGCCTGTGTTGGCTTGCTAAGAACCTCCTCGTAAGGCTGATGCTAACTAAGTGGGTTGTAAGAGGTCAATGAGTGAGTGTGGCATCCTGTTTCAGAAAAAAATCAGACCAGTCAGTGTAAGTGCTCATTCAGACCAGGGCGGGTGCAGTGGGTTTTCTGCTTCATTTAAAACCTCTTTCTTTCAACTCTGTGATTGCTATTATGGACTGAACTGCACCACTCTGTGCATTGGGAAAAGGGACACAGCTGTGGTGAAGACAAAGTAAAAGCAATATAACAGGCTGGTATATGCATGTGTGTATGTGTATGCATGTGTATGCATGGTGTATACATGATATATGCATGTGTATGCATGGTGTATACATGGTGTATGCATATTTATACATGTGTGCATGTGTATGCATGGAGTATGCATGTGTATGTATGGTGTGTACATGGTGTGTACATGGTGTATGCATAGTGTATGCATGTATGCATGTGTATGCATGGAGTATGCATGTGTATGTATGGTGTGTACATGGTGTGTACATGGTGTATGCATAGTGTATGCATGTATGCATGTGTATGCATGGAGTATGCATGTGTATGTATGGTGTGTACATGGTGTATGCATAGTGTATGCATGTATGCATGGAGTATGCATGTGTATGTATGGTGTATACATGGTGTATGCATAGTGTATGCATGTGTGCATGTGTATGAATGTGTATGTATGGTGTATACATGGTGTATGCATGTGAGCATATGTATACATGTGTATGCATGGGGTATGCATGTGTAGTCATGTGTGCATGTCTATGCATGTGTATACATGGTGTATACATGTTTGCATGGTGTATGCATGTGTATGCATGGTGTATGCATGTGTGCATATGTGTGCATGTGTGTGCATGTGTATGTATGTGCATTCATGTGTATACATGGTGTATGCATGTGTATGCAAGGTGTATGCATGTGTATACATGGTGTATACATGTGTATGCATGTTTATACATGTTGTATGCATGTGTATGTATGGTATATGCATGGTGTAAACATGGTGTATACATGCGTATGCATGGTGTATATATGGTATATGCATGTGTGCATCTGTATGCATGGTGTATGTATGTGTAGTCATGTGTGCATGTCTTTGCATGTCTATACATGGTGTATGCATGTTTGCATGGTGTATGCATGTGTATACATGGTGTATGTATGGTGTATGCATGTGCATACATAGTGTATGCATGTGTATGCATGTGTGCATGTGTGTGCATGTGTATGCATGTGTATTCAAGTATGGTTTATTTGTCACGTATATAGTCATACACGGTATAACTCGCAGTGAAATGGTTTGTGTATACATGGTGTATGCATGTATTCAAGTGTATATACATGGTGTATGCATGGTGTATACATGGTGTATGCATGTGTATACCTGGTGTATGCATGGTGTATACATGGTGTATGCATGGTGTATACATGATGCATGCATGGTGTATGCATGGTGTATACATGATGTATGCATGTGTATACATGTGTGCATGTGTGTGCATGTGTATGCATGTGTATTCATGTGTATACATGGTGTATGCACGTGTATACCTGGTGTATGCATGGTATATACATGGTGTATGCATGTGTATACATGGTGTATACATGTGTATGCACGTTTATACATGTTGTATGCATGTTGTATGCATGCTATATGCATGGTGTATACATGGTGTATGCATGTATATACATTTGTATGCATCTTAGCTTCCTACGTTCCTGAACAGATTGTAGTAAAGCTGAAAGTGTTGTACGGAAGACTCAAAGAAATGCCATAAAGTGAAGAGAAAACCTGGCTTAATAACGCTGAATTAGTTCTAAAGTAAAAGACGATCCCTTTTGCCCAAAGGAAAAGCCATTTGTCTTCTGGTTCTGGCTGTGTGTGA
>NC_137497.1:44059505-44129505 GCF_041902795.1 Electrophorus electricus
GTATTACCTTCCCAGAAGAGAACCAACCAGCTGCATGCAGTCTGCCCTGTGGTTCTGCACGACCACACGTGACACTACAGCAGACCACCAGGGGTGGGGGGACAGATCACATCACTACGGCTGACCAAGGAGGGGGACAGAGCATCTCATGGTGGACACTGAGACTCACATTACTACAGCTGACCAGTGGGGACTGAGACTCACAAATACACTCCCAGAAAATCAGATTATTCTTGTATCGATTTTTCACAGTGGTTGACTCAAATTCTGCAACGGCAAGATCACAGACTTGATTTTACAAGTCAGTTGAAGAAAAGTGACCAAAATATGTCTATTAGACCTCCGGTCAACCCCACCAGAATTCTTGGCTGGTTTGAGCTCTGAGGTACTGAGGGAAAAAACACATCTTTACAAAAAGAACAAATGGTGTCTGCACCACCACATTTCACATGAACAGCTTCTCCTAGGTTTTTAAAGACATCCATCCCTTCACTGGTCACTTCCCTAACTGGGTTTTCAGGTGTCCTGAAATGCTAAAGCTACGTGATGCTCTTATATAACAACAACAAAAATAATACATTATATTTTCATTTGCCTTTCTAGAAACTTCTATAAACAGATAAAGGGAGTGGGAGGTGTGTGTGTGTGTGCGTGCGTGCGTGTGTGTGTGTGTGTGTGTGTGTGTGTGTGTGTGTGTGTGTGTGTAAATCTGAACTAAGACTCCAGGTGAGTAACTGCAGTGTACTGTAGTAAGAGATGTAGAGATATTTAAAATTGTACTGCAGTACACAGAGTTTCCAGAGAAACAGGACAGAGGTCCTTCATCAGCTGTGCAAGCAAAGTGCTTCTCTCACACACACACACACACAAACACACACACACACACACACACACACAGACACACAGACAATTTTTAGGGTTGATGTTAACACTTGATGTAGTAGTTGGCCATCTATGTCTAAGCAAACCCAATACGCAACCCTGACCTCCAGTCGACTTAGTAAAGTGTGAGGTGACCCCCCCACTGGAGACGAGACCCCCCTACCCCCATACTCCACCCGCCCTCGGAAAAACAGCCTCCATCCCATGAGCCGTGAAGCTCCATAAAGATGTCTTTGTGAGAGAGCGGATTTTTGTTTGCGGGGTGAGTGTATGGTTATGATATTCCAGTCGAGCAGCTGGTTGGCGTATGGACAAAGTTTTTCCTCATGTGTGAAGAGAGTTCTGATGACCACACAGTCCAGCGGGGGCGACAGGGCTTCAGAACGGCCCACACCTCCAAACGTGGATGGTTCAGAGTGCCGAACACAGTCTCTTTGTGTGACAGCTCCTCCAGACTGTGTTTTTGTAGTACTCCGACTGTGTGCAGACTGGGCGGGGGGGTAGCGAGGGGTGGGGGCGTTGTGATGACAGATTTTTCAGGCACTTCTAGACTAGGCTGCCATTACCACCCTGCTCACTATGCATTTGTGATGAATGAGTCCCTCATTAGCACATTTCTCTGACTGAATATGTGTGTGTGTGTGTGTGTGTGTGTGTGTGTGTGTGTGTGTGTGTGTGTGTGTGTGTGTGTGTGTGTGTGTAAGTTTGGAGAGAGGGAAAAGCACTGAAAAGGTACATAGGGCACAAACACACATGCACAATTACACACACACATACACACACACTCATGTTCACACCCTCCCACCCCACACAGTGACACAGACATACATACACACACTCATACACACTCCCAACCACCCCACTCACACCTACATGCTCATGCACATACATATTTGTGAACCCCCTCCCACACACACACACACACCCAGACACACACAGACACACACACTCACACACACACAGACACTCACACACACACACACACACACACACACACAGGCACTCACACACACACACACACACACACAGACACTCACACATACACACACACACACACACACACACACACACACAGACACACACACACACACACACAGACACACACACACACACACACACTCTCAGGTAACTCAGGTATCAAGGTTAATGAATAACAGCATGATTCCTGTGGAAATTTGCCCCTGTTCCCTGAGCGCCGTGGCGTCTGACGTCCGTCCCCTCGCAGAGAGGCGATATGGGACGCTTAAGCAAGGCAGTAAAGTGAAGTCTGTCTGAGTCCCTCCATCCACTCCAGCCTAAACACAAACATGTCTTCCGTGTCTCTGTATATTGGAGTACTTCCTTGAAAGTGACCTTGCGGCCAAGACTCAGCCAAGCGGGATGCCCGCAGGGTCTGATATCCTGATGAACTGCTGAACTGCTGAATTACTTATTGAGACTGACTCTTCTATTTACATCGATTATACAATTTGGGATTGTCAGAGCGCGTGAGAGACAGCGGTGCATAATTCAGCCTCGGGAGCAGCTGACAACGTTTGTTAACCCGGCTTGATCACAGTTTTAAAAATGCGTGCGTTCTACGGCCAGCAGAGCCCTAGCGTGGCCGAGGTCAGACATTTCCCACCTTAATTATGTAGTGTATCACTCAAACGACTCGATTAGCAGTCGATTAGCGCCAAGTCGCTGCACCGAGCTACCAAGAAAGCCGAATCCCAAAACTGCAACATTCCTCACTCCCAAACAGATTTATGGAGACGCTCACCTGTGTGGGAGATGAAGGGGTGCTCAGCTCTGTGGCAGGGAGACTCAGGAGGTCCCTCCGCCCCTCCGCAGGGTACTCCCCTGGGCAGCAGGAGCAGGAGCAGGCTCTGGAGCAGGACGAGGTAGCAGGTCAGGGGCCTTCCTGACGCGGGACACGCCATGGGCCTCCACGGGACACAGCGCACTAATCCTGGAGCCAACAAGCAGGGCACAGGGTGTCTGCCACCAAGAACTACAGATAGAGCGAGGAAGAGAGAGAGGGAGGTGTTTGAGGGAAAGAGAGAGAGGGAGGTGTTTGAGGGAGAGAGAGAGACAGAGGTAGATGTTTGAGGGAGAGAGAGGGAGGGGGTGTTTGGGAGAGAGAAGGAGAGAGAGAGGTGTTTGAGGGATAGAGAGAGAGAGAGGTAGATGTTTGAGGGAGAGAGAGAGAGAAGGAGGTGTTTGAGGGAGAGAGAGAGAGAGGTAGATGTTTGAGGGAGAGAGAGAGAGAAGGAGGTGTTTGAGGGAGAAAGAGAGAGAGGGGTAGGTGTTTGAGGGATAGAGAGAGAGAGAGAGGGGTAGGTGTTTGAGGGAGAGAGAGAGAGAAGGAGGTGTTTGAGGGAGATAGAGAGAGAGAGAAGGAGGTGTTTGAGGGATAGAGAGAGAGAGAGAGGTAGATGTTTGAGGGAGAGAGAGAGAGAAGGAGGTGTTTGAGGGAGAGAGAGAGGTAGATGTTTGAGGGAGAGAGAGAGAGAGAGAGAGAGAGAGAGAGAGGTAGATGTTTGAGGGAGAGAGAGAGAGAGAGAAGGAGGTGTTTGAAGGAGAGAGAGAGAGGTGGGACAGATGGGGGAGAGAGTATGAAGGTTTTGGTAAATTTACACATTTCACAGGATACAGGGTGGCACAATACATTGTTAATTGATATTGTGATACTGGCCTGTACAATACTGATATGCGATATCTGCAATATTGAACTTAGTCTGCAATACCTATACTGGTCTCTGAGATATTGACACCGATAATGGCTTCTGTGATACTGATACTGTAAAAAGTATGCATACTGTAGTACATTGAAGCATATTGTAGCATACTGTAGTACATTGAAGCATATTGTAGCATATTGTAGCATATTGTAGCATACTGTAGTACATTGAAGCATATTGTAGCATATTTGATCATACTGTAGCATATTGTAGCATACTGTAGTACATTGAAGCATATTATAGCATACTGTAGTACATTGAAGCATATTGTAGCATATTTGATCATACTGTAGCATATTGTAGCATACTGTAGTACATTGAAGCATATTGTAGCATACTGTAGTACATTGAAGCATATTGTAGCATACTGTAACATACTGAAGCATCTTGTAGCACATTTTATCATACTGTAGCATAGTGTAGCATTCCACAACATTTCTCTGTGCGTACTGCGAGCACCCTGAGCCATCTCTGACAATGTAGAGGAGAATTTTCACATGGGGTCACTACTTTGTTTAGTCATAGTCTACAGCAACAAAAACAAACACTGACTCGAGTGTCGAATCTAAATAATTGAATCTAAAGAGCTGAATCGAAAGAGTCAAATCTAAAAAGAGCCTAATGAGCTTGAACCAAAGCAGCTGTTGGGGTCTTCACCCTGACTCCATGACCTCTGCCCTCTTCACATGGACCTTCTGATCCCGTGGTATGAACCCTGCCCCCTTGGTACGCATTCCAGCAGCAACACAAACAGGAACACACTTCCTCTTCAATGGCATAGAGACTGCTCCCACTGCTGCGAATCAGCTGATTGTTGTCAACATACTCATTTTGTATTTTGATAAAGCAACCCTATTGTGAAAAAACTCGTGTCAGTACCAACTCCACTGGAAATGACAATCAAGTCCAAATCTGCTTTGAATGAAGAGAATTCAACAGAATGACAAACACGGTATGACAACCTAACACTAACGTTAACCTTAACCCAAACCCTTTAGTGCATGTAACCCTAACCCTAACCCTAACCTTAACCTTAACC
Source organism: Electrophorus electricus (assembly GCF_041902795.1). Classification (NCBI taxonomy): domain Eukaryota; kingdom Metazoa; phylum Chordata; class Actinopteri; order Gymnotiformes; family Gymnotidae; genus Electrophorus; species Electrophorus electricus. The sequence goes on from NC_137497.1 coordinate 44,064,150, forward strand.
CTAGACTTAACCCTAAACCTAACCCTTTAATACATGTTAACCCTAACCCTAACTCTAACTCTAACCTTAACCCTAACCTTAACCTTAACCCTAACCTTAACTCTAACCCTAACCCTTTAGTACATTAACCCTAACCCTGACCCTAACCCTAACCCTTTAGTATGTTAACCCTAACCCTAACCCTGACCCTAACCCTAACCTTGACCCTTTAGTACGTTAACCCTAACCCTAACCTTAACCCTGACCCTAACCCTTTAGTACGTTAACCCTAACCTTAACCCTGACCCTTTAGTACGTTAACCCTAACCTTAACCCTAACCCTGACCCTGATCCTAACCCTGAACCTGACCGTAACCCTGACCCTAACCTTGACCCTGACCCTAACCCTGATCCTGACCCTAACCCTAACCCTGACCCTGACCCTGACCCTAACCCTAACCCTGACCCTGACCCTAACCCTAACCCTGACCCATCTAAGACCAGGCATAGGAAACAAACAACACTATCGCTTCATGTTAATAAATCACCCATGTCCCGAGGTTGCCAAATCCTGCCAGCTAAAACTCCCACCAGGTCTCCGTTTACCATAAATGTGTGTCCCACACACCAGAGGAAGCACAGGCAGTCATACACAGCAGTGGAGGCTGATGTCTGCATGGCGTATAGGACCCCTGAGGGTTGGGGGGGATTTGTATGGGGGGCTGAGCCAGCCATGGTCTCAGTGGACACACCGGCAGTCTGCCATCAGCACCGCCTGGAGCGCGTGAAACTGAGGCTCACTACATCCTGGCACGCTGCACGCCCTGCTGTGACATCACACACACATTCCTCCAATCATAGGCATTCACATGCCTCTCCAGATACACATACAGTAGACGAGACGGGAAGGTTTTCCGCATTTCATATGGCATTTAGACCTCTGCATATGTGCATATGGATATTTGTCATACAGTTCATACCTCACACAGGCAAGCACACACACAAACAAATCACATTAGTATATACAAATATGCTAATAGAAGAACCATGAAAGAACCCATTAGGTGTTTGTTGAGCAGCTGATATGCTCCTGGGCCAAACACAGCATGATTTAAATGATTTATGGCATTTATCTGACGCTTTTATCCAAAGCAACTTACAATTATGACTGAGTACAACTTGAGTAATTGAGGGTTAAGGGTCTTGCTCAGGGGCCCAACAGTGGCAGCTTGGCAGTGGTGGGGTTTGAACCAGCAACCTTCCGATTACAAAATACCATTTGAGGTGTCATGATACAAAAAAACTGCTAAAGGAAGTGATTTGGAAGGAATGTTTTGTTTTTAAATGAGCTACTCACATGGTCACAGTGATCTGTTTTCTATTTTTGATGACAAAATCTCACCAAAAATTCATACCAATTATTGAAATTGGAGAGATGGCCTTGGATTACACACAGATGAAGATGAATTGTGTAAATTCTTGAGAATCTGCGTCTTGTCTTCAGTGGTGGTTGTCAGCTTTTCAGCTCAGCTGCTGTTAACGAGGTGGCTAAGATCATTTTAAGAAGCGTTATTCTCAGTTAAAGCTGAATATACGTCACCCAATTCTACACACAAATCTTCCATCCAGGCTGCCTAAGATGCAACTAGAACAAAATGTTCCTCTGTAATGAATCCATAATGTTCATATTATTCGTCTGCTACTAAAGGCAGTAATACTAAATGAACACATAGCATTAGCTTACAGTGCTGTTCCTTACAGCTCCACTTTAAGTGCAAGGCAGCGATTGTGTTTAAAAGCTTTAATGTGAGAAGAGCAACCACACTACAATATAACAGACAGACTGATTTAAAATGGTTTTAGATGAACTTTGAGTAAAAAGGCGCAGTTTTATTACAGTCCTCGTAAAGTGCTTATATTGCATATTCAATGCATATTATCTGCACTACAGATCTCCAGGGAAGTCGTGTTCTGAATGTTATTCTGTTATTTTACTAAAAGGTTGGGTTTTTTTGCTGTTTGTTCCATGGTTTGTATAATTTGGTGTGGATTACCTTGTGAAACCAAGATGGCGTGGTTACGTTGTGTTTTTCTCCATGTTTGCACAGATGAATTTTCTGCTAAAGGCTGGAGACAGACACATCACACAGCCATGGCTGCCTTTCCCAGCTTACAGAGCAGACAAGAAACAAACCAACACTTTATGAAACCTGACTTATACTAAAACACTAAAACCAGCATGAACAGAGAACAGGACACCGAAACTAATAAGAAGAGACTGCAGATTTAGTCCTGGGCATTACTACACACACCGCAGACCAGCGTCCAGGACTGACCAACCCTGACTACACACACCGCAGACCAGCGTCCAGGACTGACCAACCCTGACTACACACACCGCAGACCAGCGTCCAGGACTGACCAACCCTGACTACACACACCACAGACCAGCATCCAGAACTGACCAACCCTGACTACACACACCACAGACCAGCGTCCAGGACACCATGACAGACCAGAGTCCAGGAAACCATGACAGACTAGCGTCCAGGGCTGACCAACCCTGACTACACACACTACAGCCCAGCGTCCAGGACACCATGACAGACCAGCGTCCAGGACTGACCAACCCTGACTACACACACCGCATACCAGCATCCAGAACTGACCAACCTTGACTACACACACCACAGACCAGCGTTCAGGTCTGACCAACCCTCACTACACACACTACAGCCCAGCTTCCAGGACACCATGACAGACCAGCGTCCAGGACTGACCAACCCTGACTACACACACCGCATACCAGCATCCAGAACTGACCAACCTTGACTACACACACCACAGACCAGCATCCAGGACTGACCAACCCTGACTACACACACCGCAGACCAGCATCCAGAACTGACCAACCCTGACTACACAGATCAGCGTCCAGGACTGACCAACCCTGACTTCAGAAAGGCTGCCACTCCGATCAACAAATCTATATATTCACTATATATATGACCAGCTGCTCTCTGGGGTGATGAATCAGGCTTCACTATCTGGCAGTGTGATGGTCAAATCTGGGCTTGGCAGATGGCAGCAGAACGCTGTCTACATACGGGAACAGTACCAAGGCTCAGTGCCAAGAGCAAACACTGGTGGAGGAGGTTAATGACCGGGGGCTGTTTCTGGGGCCATGACCCTGGTCACTTCCTTCCCTTGATGATGGGGGACGGTAATTGTACTTCTCTGAGATATTTTAGACAGCTACATGCTTCCATCTTTGGGTCTGCAGTTTGGGGAAGGTACTTTCCTTTTCCGGCAGGACTGCACCCCTGTGCACAGTAATGGGCTGTGAAGACGTGGTTTGAGGAGTTTGGTGTGGAGGATCCTCAACCCCCAGTGAACACCACTGGGAGAAACTGGAATGTTAATTGTGAGCCAGGCCTTCTGGTGCAACATCAGAGCCTGAGCTCACTAATGCGCTCTTTACACATTCACATTATACAGTCTCAGGGGAAAACTTCCTTCCCAAGTGACCCACATACCCACTGGGTGTGTGTGTGTGTGTGTGTGTGGGGGGGGGGTTCAATTACATATCAATGGCTATGGGTTTACAATGGAATATCCAACTCATATGAAACGGAATACTAACCAAATACTATATATATATATATACACACACTATAAAAACAGTGTCTATACATGGCCTTGAAAAAGTGTTCATACCCCTTGAACTAAACCAACACAAAGTAGTGAGTAATTGTGAAGTGAAAAGAATATGATATGTTGTTTTAAAATGTTTTTATAAATAAAAATCTGGAAAGTGTGGTGTGTATTTGTATTCAGCCCCCCTGCCTCAATACTTTGTGGGACCATCTTTCGCTGTAATTACTGCAAATACCTTTTCAAGGTCCCATATATATGTTGTCTGCTGTATTACTTGTAAGTGATGTAATTAGCTTTACACTGGAGAACCCAGAGAAGACTCGCTGATTGGTGTGTTCATGTGACGTGACGAGGCAAACAGGATGCAGAGAAGGGGCACGTTCAAATATACGTTTTATTGCGACATACAGACGACACATCTATCACAGCACATACCTTGTGCACACCTCAAACACCAACAAACACACTACGACACAGGAGATGTATATACACTAAAGACGATTACACATAATGCCAAACAGGTGGACGACACCAGAGGGTGTGGCAACATGGACAAACACACACACACACACACACACACACACACATACAAGACGTTTGAGGAGGGGGTGGGGCCATAACATGACAGTTGAACACCTTCAGACCATCAGAATGAAGGATTGTCGTTTCCAATGGCGATGCATCTTGACACTACTGGATGCTGCATTAATGACATATCTGTTTGCATTGCCAGTTGTTGCTATGGCAACAATGAAATTAGGAAACTCTAAGAAATCTCTCTCATCTACACTCTTGGAATTTTATAACCCCGTGTAATGAATGTTATGATTTAAACATCTACTTTAATATATAAACTGTCTCTTCCTACTATTCAAAAGCACTTTGCTTGCACAACTGATGAAAGACCTCAGTCCTAAACATCCTGGACCTCTGGAAACTCTGTGTACTACATTTTTAAATCTCTCTCTCTCTCTCTCTCTTTCTCTCTCTCTCTCTGCGTGTATATATATATATATATATATATATATATATAAAATGTGTGTGACGATTCGAGGCTAACAGGATGCAGAGTAGGGGCACGTTTAAACATATGTTTTTATTTAACACAGACAACACATCTAACACTGCACACCTCACTAAATACCTTTCAAACACCAACAACACATACTACAACACAAGAGACATATATACACACAAGAGGATTACACATAATAAAGAACAGGTGGACGACACAAAAGGGCGTGGCAACACAGACGAACACACGCACATACCAAGACGTTTGAGGAGGGGCGGGGCCGTCACGTGACTATATGTAAAACTATATGTAAAACCACGTATCATATATATATATATATATATATATATATATATATATATATATATATATATATATATATATATATATATATATATATATGTGTGTGTGTGTGTGTGTGTGTGTGTGTGTGTGTATGTATAGAAAGCGAGAAAGAGACGTCCAGAGAAACGGTGTTTGAGACACTCATCACCTGTGCTTATATTTAGATATTCATGTCACTAAAGGTTACATCTTATTTTTAAACACTCACTATACACTACAGTGTCCTGGATACAATACATCAGTATCCCCAGGGTATGAGCATTTTAGCAGTTATCAGATGTGAGTATCAGACTGATATTATCATTCCTCCCTGGTGATAGTTTAAGGGCTTGGATCAATGCATGGATCCTCGTCTGGTAATACTGTAGAACTACAGGAGCACAGCAATCACCAAAACGCATACTAATCACCAGCACCAAGACACCAAGACCTACCAGGACCCGCCAGGACCAACCAGGACCCTCCAGGACTCGCCAGGACCCGCCAGGACTCACTGTCAGTTCTGAGTGTCATACGAACCACATGGACAAAAGACTCGTAGGTTTCCTGGCACTGAAAGAGCAGCTATCACTACACTTTTCTAGCTGCAGCACATACAGGTCAGTTGGTAAACATTTGCTTTTTTTTTCTACAGCAAAACATTTCCCTCTAGCAACCTTCATATCCCCCTTCATATTTTAGTCTTAGACAGACAGAGCTGCTCCCAGAGGGACCATCCGAGACACGGCCAGTTGAGCGACCGCCATGAGAGACTCACAGACTGCAGTGGTCACCTGCCCATGTCGCACGCTCACATGTGCAAATCGCATACACTCACATGCTTGCCGCTGTTCCTGCCCGACACGTGAACCATCAGAGCAGTACGGCAGGAATGCGGAAGGACTTCCGCGGTGGAGAGCGGATGGCCTCAATGGCCGGCGGCTAAAGAAAACAACTCCCACTTAAAAGCAGCTGCGCGGAGCTACAGAAGGAACTTGCGCGGGAGGAGCCGTGAACTGGTCCGCCACACGCTCAGTGCGGACAGCTCAGCCAGCAATTTCAACCCGTCACACCCTAACTCGCCCAAAGATGGCTCTTTATTTTTAACCGCCTGTTCCTCCTCTCAGGCTTGGAGCGAGGAGGAGAGACGGCCTTCCCCTGCCTTGGAGGTGGATGGCGCCTTCCCTGGGGTTCCCCACCCCCCTCCACCCTGTTGCAGATGCACAGGCATGCCTGGAACTCACGAGCTCTGTGCTCAAAAGAAGAATAAATAGCCCCAAAACAAACCCACCTTTATTAATGTACAATTATGCTCCTATTTAGAAAAAATCGTTTTTTGAGAGCGGTGCACCGGTCCGTGACTTTGGCATCGCTAGCAGAGACAGCTGATGACTTGGATGTCATGCCAGTATTACTGAGGCCAGGATGTTCGCAAAAGCCCTGCAAGTCTGGATTTTAGTCAGACCTGCTGGTTTGAATCTAGGAAAAGTCAGTGGGGGTTGTGGCAGAAGGTTGCTGGTTCAAGCCCCACCACTGCCATGCTGACACTATTGAGCCCCTGAGCAAGACCCTTAACCTTCAGTTACTCATGATGTACTCAGTCAGAATTGTAAGTCGCTTCAGATAAAAGCATCAGAGCCAAGATATCTCTGACCTGTGTTCCTGCTAAACAGAGGCATCTCTGATGTGTGTTCTTGTCTAAACAGAGGCATCTCTGACCTGTGTTCCTGCTAAACAGAGGCATCTCTGATGTGTGTTCTTGTCTAAACAGAGGCATCTGTGTTCCTGCTAAACAGAGACATCTAACCTGTGTTCCTGCTAAACAGAGACTTCTGACCTGTGTTCCTGCTAAACATAAACATCTCTGATGTGTGTTCCTGTCTACACAGAGGCATCTCTGATGTGTGTTCCTGCTAAACAGAGGCATCTCTGACCTGTGAAGAGCAAACCTGCCATGGCTGATGTGTCTGAGGGCCTGAGGAGTAGGAGGAGCCTGTCACAAACATACCTCCCCAGCACAGGAGATGAGGAGGAGGAGCCTGTTACAAATGCCCCACAGCACTGGAAATAAGGAGAAGGAGGAGAAGCCTACCACAAACACACCCCCCATCACAGGAGATGATGCAGAGGAAGAGGAGCCTGTAGGCACTGAGCAGGAAGTGTAAAATATGGGCTCTCCGATTCCCAGAACCCACTCCTCACCTCTCCCAGAAGCAGCTGGTGCCGTGAGCCACTTCAAGCTCGAAACACTCACAGTGTCTTCTACACCCCGACGAAGAGTCTAGTTCACATTCAGTAATCAGCCACTTAAAAAGTCCAATTATCCTCTGTTCACCTACATGACTGCAGGAAGGTTAGTGACACTCTGCATTTAACAGTAAATTACAGTACATTAGTGAACTTGTTAATAAATTACATTTAATTTAGATTTAAAGATATATTTGATAATAGTAATTAATAAAATAATATTAGGTTTATATTTAATTATACATTTAATCTCATAAATCACATATCACATAAAATGCTGAAACATATTAGCTGCCAATACCCATGAATGGGGAAACTTTGTTGGATTCAACACAATACTGAGTTTTGTTTGTTTGTTGTTTGTTTGTTATATTGAATGCGGCTCCACCACATCTCAGACACAGATTTTGAATAGTAAACGCCAAGATGTGAGAAATGAATAAATACTCATCCATTCATTCCTCTATGCATCCATCCTTCCATCCACCCAAAACAGCCCTGTTGAAGGGGTTTATTCTGACAGGTCGCCACGTCATACGAGACTACGTCGTCATTGCAGATCGCCGTTGGATAATACGGCTTTGAGCTCTCAAACTGTTGTGTTTGCAAGAAGCTGCGATAAGCAGATCCCAGATTCATTTTCAAACATGTTTTCCACTGGAATGATTTTTTTTTAGCCAGAGAAGTCTGAATGAGTGAAGACTCAGGCTGGTGAGAGACCTCTCACTGAACACACAGAAAACACCAAAAACCTTGTGACTCATGGAGCTCATATTTTCAATTTCTTGAATTCTGAGAAGTGAAACACAAACAAAGCGCCTTTGTGAAGAAGGCTGAATGCAGCCACCCTATGCAGGATGCAAACCCACGACAGACATGAGGAAACCGTGAGCTCCGGCGACCAGACCAAAGAGCAGCTCCCTGGCAAGGCACCCAAAGCGCACATTAAACCCTCCTGGATGACAGCCACCATCACAATCGATCAACCAATCGATCAACCAAACAATCGATCAATAAATTGATCGATGAATTGCTCCCTTAACCAGGGACCCAAAGTGTTCCATAAAACATTCTGTATTATCCGGTATAGCAGGTATCACTTTAAATTTTGTCTGCCATATAACAATGCCCATAACACCTGCTTATTATCATCATTATTATTATTATTATTATTATTATTATTATTATTATTATTATTATCATCATCATTATTATTGTTGTTGTTATTCTTCTTATTATTATTACTATCATTGTTATCATTATTGTTATTATTATTATCATCATTATTATTATTATTATTATTATTATTATTGTGACAAATTTCTTCACACTCACGACCTGTATGAACACAAAATCTGCTCAGACAAAGTATAAACTCAAAACTGCCTTGACCATTTCATTCTGATGTTTAAATGTAGACTAACACACACACACACACACATCATTCAGAGTCTGGAGCGATAATGCATGTCACAGAAACCATCCAACACATTTAGGAGTTTAATTACAAGCCTGTCCAACATGAACCAGGTGAGACTCCGAGCCAGTTCCCTTGTCCCCGTCATAAGCTTCACATCTGGAAACATCTCACTGAGAACAGAGATAAGAATCCAGGTCAGGGGGTCACCGCTGCATACGAATATGGCTAGAAAAACTAACACAAGTCTAGCCCCGGACATTATCACACAAAACACATGATGTGTTCCTCTGGGCTAAAACAACAAAACTGAGCAGCTCTCTGGCATAACTCCAGCTGCAGGTCTGGAAAGCCCTTAAAGGGAGATATTGTGTCTTTTATCCAAATTCAGATTTGTTTTTGATGCATTTCCATTCACACCCAATGAGGAGTCTAAACTGCATCGCTGTCTAAAACGCATTGATAAAACGTGGCTTAGCGTGGCTCTTCTGTCATGACTAACGAGGAACGTCACTACACTCCAGAGCCCACATCCGATAAGAAACACACGCTGTCACAGCAGCAGAGGATCAGGTACCCAGCACAAAGAATTCTCTATTTACTGCCTCTATTTATCAGGGAAAAGATACAGAAACAAATGAACAAGCAACCAAACAAAAACTGATGAGAAACAAAGGGGGTGGAGCGGAGTAAACTACACGATTATGTTTGCTATAAACTACGTTTGTGCACATTATTATAACCTATGTTTGTGTGCATTACTATAAACTACATGTGTGTGGTGTCACACTTCAGCCCACACCCAAACAAACACACACACACAGCCTCATTCATCATCCTCCAGCCAATTAGAAACCTCAAGGCTGCCACAAGTGCTTCTACTGCCATGTAGTTCGGTTCCCCAGCAAGAGCAGAGCCCCAGACCCTGCATGGGCTCTGCTCTGTGGCCTAGCCTGCTCTTACTGATGGTGGAACCGTGCACAATTACTCAGCTCCAGTGGAACCAATTAATCAGACACGTACCGCTGTAATTTGGCCCATAAAAAGCCCAGCAGAAGTTTATGCCCCACAGTGCGCATTCAGAGAGACAGCGCTAACGACGAGAAAACAGGCGGGTCTGCAGGAACGGACACAATGTCCCGATCACACAAGGTCCTGTGGTGCTGTTTTAAAAAGCAGCATGCTGTAGGAATACTGTAGGAATACTGAAGGAATAATGAGATAGGTCATTACGTCTACACAAACACAGACTCGTTTCAAGACGATGTCACAATGGGAACTGATAAGAGAATGAGAACACAGAGAAAAAAATGCAGTAACAAAGGCTGCAGTGACAATAAATGAAAGTAACCTGATAGATAGATAGATAGATAGATAGATAGACAGACAGACAGACAGACAGACAGACAGACAGACAGATAGACAGACAGACAGACAGACAGATAGATAGATAGACAGACAGACAGACAGACAGACAGACAGACAGACAGACAGACAGATAGATAGATAGATAGATAGATAGACAGACAGACAGACAGACAGACAGACAGACAGACAGACAGACAGACAGACAGACAGACAGATAGATAGATAGATAGATAGATAGACAGATAGATAGATAGATTTTAACAAACAAGGCAATTCAGATTTATTTAAACAGCACTTTTCATGCACCAGGAAATTTAAAGTGCTTTAAAAATAAAAGTAAAAAAAGGCGACTGATTTAAATAGAAAAGAATTTAGAACAATGCAAAATCTGCATTTAATTTAAATGGAAATAACTAAAAATAAATATAAATAATGGCATAAAGTGCAAATAAAATCAAGCAAATGACTATTGTGCATGTATTATTCAGTGCATGTTGACTGGTAATATACCTCTGCCTTAGGATCTTATAAGCAAACATAAAAACAAGATAGAAATATTTTCAAGAATACTTCCGATCTAAATGCAAGGTGGAGGCAATTCCGAAAGCAGTTCAAATGCAACAGCTTACACAGTTATTTATCTCAGTGCCCAAACAGCCATGATATCCCTGCTTAGAATTACAACCTGCTGATCTTTCCACAACGATTCCTGCAGCGTGTTGGGAAAGGCTGGGATCACGGTAGATTAGTGGTTCACCGAGGTCGGCTGTGGAATCTCTAGAAGATTACTTGCCATGACTCTTGTTTTGCTTTTGACTGTAATGCCCAGGAACCTAAGCACCACCTAATCTATAGCTGCCACAACTAAACATCCACTGATCTAGAGCTGCCAAAACTAAATATCAACTGATCTAGAGCTGCCACAACCAAACACCCACTGATCTAGAGCTGTCACAACTAAACACCCACTGACCCAGAGGTACCACAACTAAACACCGCCTATAATATAAAGCGTCCACACCCAAACACTGCCTGATCCAGAGCTGCCACTTAAACACCACCTGATCTAGAGCTCCTACAACTAAACACCACCTGATCTAGAGCATCTACACCCAAACACTGCCTGATCCAGAGCTGCCACAACTAAACACCCATTGACCTAGAGCTGTCACAACTAAACACCACCTAATCTAGAGCTCCTACAACTAAACACCACCTGATCTAGAGCATCTACATCTAAACACTGCCTGATCTAGAGCTGCCACAACTAAACATTCACTGACCTAGAGCTGCCACAACTAAACACCGCCTGATCTAGAGCATCCACATTCAAACACTGCCTGTTCTAGAGGTCCTACATCACAGAGCACTCAACACAGAGCACTCAATCTGCCTTGCAGTGGTGTAGATATCCAGGCCTAGAGGCGCAGTGTCTCCCTGTTGTAACCGAGTCAGTGGCTCAAACACCGTAAGCGGGTCTCACGTCTGAACGGCAGCCTGCCACATCTCACTCACAGTCCCGGAGCAGTCAGCGCTCAAGAATAACACGAGAGGACAACATTAGGGTGCCGTCAGCTGCACTTCCTAAAACTCTAACCGTGTTTCACTCACGCTGTCTGCGTGTCAAGCCACGTAGAACAGCCTGCCTTGTCTTTCCCTCCTTCCTTCACTTTTAATATCTGGAGGGCAGGTGAGCACAGACACTGACTCTGGTGGAATAAAACCAAAGGTATCAGGCCAAAGTCGTAAAGATCTTGTGATGAGTGTTGATCTGCAGGTCTGCAACACTGGTGGCAAAGGTCCTGGGTCAGAGGCAGGAAGCCTTTATTCTCCAGGCTTTTATTCTGTAGAACCTCCAGGCATTTATTCTGTAGAATATCAAGGCCTTTATTTTGTAGAACCTTAAGGCCTTTATTCTGTAGAACATCAAGGCCTTTATTATGTAGAACATTAAGGCCTTTATTTTGTAGAACATCAAAGCCTTTATTTTGTAGAATCTTAAGGCCTTTATTTTGTATAACTTTAATGCCTTTATTCTGTAGAACATCAATGCCTTTATTTTGTAGAACCTTAAGGCCTTTACATTTACATTTACGGCATTTAGCAGATGCTCTTATCCAGAGCGACTTACAAAAGTGCTTTGTCATTTATTCATAGAATACATCCTAGTACAGTACAGTAGGTTAGAGTCCAACATACCAATGAACTAGAATACAGGGATCACTGTTGATACCTAAAAGTACACAATACATAAGGTCTATCCTAAACAATGAAAAGTGCACTAAACAATAAGTGCTGGAGTTTGTTAAACAACATAAACAGTGCCCTACAATAAGTACTAATTTAGTCAGTCAATATGGGAGCAGTGTCAGTTGTCCTTTAAATATTCTGCAAATAGAAGGTCTTCAGTCTGCGTTTGAAGACTGCAAGGGACTCTGCTGTCTGGACAGTAAGTGGGAGTTCATTCCACCATCTTGGAGCAGGACAGAAAATAGTCTCCAAGCTTGTCGTCCATGAGACCATGAGGCTTTCATTCTGTAGTGCTCCACTACCATGCCTGTGCTATGCCTATTTACAACCACTCAGCACATGATCAGCTATGAATGCTGAGCTTGTACACGAATAATCAGTCGATCTACAACCCTTTACAGAGCAGGGCAGCTTCACTTACTGAGTCATGCTTTTATTGACGTTGACTTTTAACTCATGCTCAGAGGGTCTATTTTTAGCACCTACTGGTCTTTTATTTCCTCTCTAGCGACCCAGACATCTGCTTCCCTTCCCATATAGGCTGATCTTATTGGTCGCTGCGTCTGTGAACAGTTAACTACTGTGGTCATGTTGGTACACACCTACGTTAAGATGCAAACTGATGTGGCTCCACTCTGAATCCAGTCATGTAACTGCCACTCGTTGACCTCTCACCCAGAGGACCCTTGATGTCCATGCTGTGGCCCAGGCTAATGGAGGAGCTATTTTGTGTGCAGTTTTTCTTGAGCACACATGTTGAGCTCTTAGGAGTCATCTGCTGTGAGATCCCAGTACCACGGTTTCACTTTCAACAGCTGCAATGTGGCACTCAGGACATGTTGTGGTGTAAAGCCCCAACCTTCGCATAAACCTAAACAAGGACGTGGGCAAATTCCAGAGGAATTCTGCCACACTCAAATGACGCTTGGCCTGGTTCTAGGAGTGTTGTTTAAGAGACATCTGTAAATACAGGACCCAGCTGGGCTCAAAATAAATATAGAAAATTAAAAAGGGCCATTTTTGACTGATGCTGCTACATACTGCATATTGCAATCGGAATATCAAGACAGAAATTGAAGCTCACTAAGATAGAAATGTGAATTATTAACGAGTGACCATATATTACAACGACATTACAACATTGCCAACATCCTGACGGCACTGTTGTCTTGGATACTGCTGCTGCGCTATGTGAGTTCTGCCACAGGTTTGTAAGAGCAGGACTTCAGGCGGCGTAGCAGCACGCTACGTCCCGCTGAATGAGGCTGACGGTCCGAACTGCTTCTGAAAATTGACCTCATTAAGTATTAAGGGCCTTAAAGTAGAAGACGCTTAGCGTTTCCTTAGCCAAAGATAAAAAAAAACGTCTAATGGCTAAATGGAGTCAAAAATGACTTCCATAGCCATAGTGAGTGAGACAGAGCAGAAGAGTGGGCCATAACCAGGAAATGAGGTCCCTGTAAGATACACACGGCGCACTCCGCATCACTCTGTGTGGCTATCTCAGCCATAATCTAATCGGAGATGCAGGTCAGCCAGGAGCTTGACAAGTGGCTGATGGACGCAGCTGAATAAGCAGGCATTACTGCACGATCCCAGAGAGAGAAAAAAAAAACACGAAAGGTCGCGACCCTGTGGGCATAGAGCACCTATCCAAACCAAACCAGGGAACAGCCATCTTATGCCAGCACTCCGACTATATTTAACCGTCCAAGAAAAGCTTCTGTGAAATGCAGGGTTAATCACGCTAAACTATTTGTGTGACATCTGAAGAAAGAAGGAATGGTGTTAAACTGCAATTAGAGAAAAGTAGCACTTTTATTCTAGTTTAATAAAATCTTTAACACACAGAAGAAAAGCGTGTCACAGAGGAAGTGGCTTGTAAAATCCCCAACATCTCACCAAATCCCACAAATGTTGAACAAATTTAAGAAGAATGGTAATGTCTGAAAGAACATTAACAACCGCTGGTGACAGCAGCCTGAGGAATGTCACGCACGCAGTTAGCACCGTCTCCATCGCACCTTTCAAACTGGAGTCGTACCTACCTCAGCTGTGTTTTCTTCTCTCAGCAACGCGTGCAGCAGCACCGAAACCTCCGAGCTCACACACGTAACTCCCGAATGAGCTCCGCCCTCCTCCTGTTTAATGATGACCATGTTTTTTCCATACAGGCAGTCTCTGGGACAGCTACATATGACTTCCAGGTGGGCCTGTTTAACAGGCGCTAAGGGCGCCGCACTCTTCTTAACTAACTGCCGTGGTCCCTAAACCAACAAGGCACCTCTGACAGGCTGGTCTGGCTGACCACATCCTGATGCTGCCCGTTGTGTGTCACTGTCTCACGCAAAGCTGCGGGGGGGCCGGGAAAACGTGGCAGACTGCAACCATCTCCGAGGGCAGGACTTGCAGTTGGACTCCTTTCTTCCAAATAACAAGAGCTTCTGCTCCATGGAGCTGGGAATCCATGCGAGCAGTGCGGTGCCGTCCTTATACTAGGAAACGGCATATTAGTGTCTCTGAACGCAAACCATACGGGTAGCGTTCGGGCGGCGCTGTTAACGGGAATGCTGCTGTTCATTTCAAATGTGTTAAGGAATCGTACATAACTAATGTGCTGCAATTAAGCCAGGCCGGTATTATCTCACGCAGCAAAATCAGCAGCCTTGTTGGAAAGAATACTAGATAATTACATGCCATGCATGTAGGGATGGCCGAGGGCAGCGAGTGTACCTGCTCTCGAGCCCACGTTTCCCGGGTGGCAAGCGTGGCCTGACAGCCAGCCCCGTAGCACTCTAGATGGAACACGAAATGAAACCGAGGTGAAAAAGACAGCGGTCCCCACCTACAGAGGCAGCCGAACTCTCTGAGACGTACGCGCACCCCTCCCCGGCAGGCGCTGGCCAGCAGCTAAAGGTCGACATCACAGGTGACGTGATGCACGACGGAAATGAATGAAGAAGAGCTGAAGAAACAGCCATCCAAAGGTCATCCATGCAGAGAAGAGACGTGCCGGAGCTGCCGTGCTCTGGCACAGACAGGGAAACGTTTCATCCTCTGTCTCGTGGAACGTTCTGAGCATGTGCGGGAACACGCAGGCCATGGCACACGCGGGTCCTTTTCACGACTTCGAGGAACTGTATAATAACATTTAGCTTCCATGACTCATCATGGGGAAACATTTAGACAGATGCCCTGCAGAGAAGGAGAGTGGAAGAGTATGATTTCACTATATCAGATGCCTTGGACCGACACATCCCGTCAAAATAACGTGTTCAGTTAAAACTAGGTTACATCCAAAACCATTATATTCTGTCACCTTCAGTGGCCCCGTGACGTATCACAGTGAGGACGCTGGAGGGAGAGCCAGGGATACGCCCACAAGTCAGATCCTCCAGGCCACTAGGGGCGCTATAACCAGAGTGGCTTCTGTCCTCTTGCCTCTCTCTGTGCTGGGCTGCTCTGGAACGGAGAGCCCAACCGCAAAGCAGAAACTGTGCGATCCCTGGTGCAGTAGCAGGGCTGGCCTACTGCACTCCTGCCACAAGCTATTTTTAACCACCTGCCACGAATCCACTTTTATTTTGGCCACGGGAAACACGCCCCCGGTGGACAGGACATTCCTCCGCGCAGCACGCCTTCTGTGCTATTTCACAACAAGAATCCGGCACTCTAACCTGTGGCTAAGTCTCCCGCAAAGCAGAGCAATCCTGTCACACTGTGAACCAAAACCAGACTCATCTTACAAATAATACAAATTCACTTTATGATTGCGGTAACTTTACAGGAAGCGTACAAATCTTCCTGATGTGGTCCTTCCACAAAGAGCTCGGTCAGTCTGTGAAGTTTATGAAGGCAATGCTAGCTTAAATCTTAGCTTCAGCATTTAGTACAATCAGGTGGCTTGCTTGTCTGTTTTTTGATACGGTAATGTAAGCACACAGCATACAGCGACTGTGTCATGAAGAGTGTGCATCTGACCCCTGACCTGTGCACGCGGTCCAGATCTGCACCACGGCCAGCTGAGGCGTGCAGGACCCGAGAAACTAACATGACTGGCTAAAAAGTACTTATCCCAATTGTGGTGTCCCTCTGCACACAGCACACTCTCACACAGCACACTCTCACACAGCACACTCTCCCTCGAAGGGTTTCGGCTCATTGGCAGAGATGTTTTCCCGGAAATGTAGCACACTGGAAAATAATTTTAGCCCTTTAAATATAAATGACACCCAACTCTGGTGGGAGCAAATCTGCCATCGATCTTGTCTGTGTGTTCTGATGAGCCATCATCCATTTCTGAGTAGTCAGTCAACACGGTTTAAGTGCACTGGCCAGGGAGATGAGGTCCATTGGCCAGGCCCTGGGGGTGGTCGTGGGGGGTCTGTCACGTCTACGGGGCTTTTTAGCGCTGGACTTCACAGTAGAAGGTTTTGTATTGATTCGCAAGTATTCACAAAATCTACACCATCGGCAGGAACATCAAGCAAAAATGCTGGGCCTCCGCTTTGCTCTACTGAGTCCATGGCTGCCTCTGATGAGGACACACACACATACACACACACACACACACACACACACACACACACACACACACACACACACACACACACACGCGTGTAAACAAGAATCATAATATTAAGACTGCCGTTACATTTGGAATCTGCTCACAGATATCAAAGTTTATGCAGGCAATAGAGAGGTATTTTAGGAAAGTGTCATGAACTGTATCCTTATGGCCATCTGGCATTTCTCAATCTCTCTCTCTCTCTCTCTCTTACTCTGTGTTTTGTATCGGAAAAGAGGAGGAAGAGGAGTAGAGAACGGCCTCTTCTTCTCCCCTCTGCTGTCACGGCACTGTCTGTCACCCCAGTCAGTATCAGATTCCTGCACACGTCACCCGTCAAGACACGGGACGTTATCACGAATCCACAGAGGCCGAAGACGCGCCCGTCACCTCAAATATCAAAGGATGCCAGAGCAACAGGCTGACAAGTCTAGTGCCCCATCTCAGTGCGTGGAAGATGGCAGGAGCGGGATGCGGGACGCGGGACGCGGGACCTGCCGCAGGAGCTGAGTAACAGCAATGAATCATCACACGAGTCACGGACATTTCAGAAGGCAGACAACAGCTGACGGTGGAAATATCGATGGAATTTAGAGTAAGCTGGCAAGTCAATGTGGGCATGTTGAATGATCATAATTTAATAATACAAGTAAATAAATAATATATTTCTGAGTTTCAGATACACTACATGTCTTAGGACACCTAGACAACACACGAATGACCGACACACACAGTCAACACATGCAAAGACCGACACACACAGACAAGACACGCAAAGACCAACAGACACAGACAACACACGCAACGGCCAGCACACACAGACAAGACACGCAACGGCCAGCACACACAGACAAGACACGCCACGACTGACACACATAGACAAGACACGCAATGACTGACAGACACAGACAACACACAACGACTGACAGACAGTCAACACATGCAACAACCGACAGACACAGACAACACACGCAAAGACCGACAGAAAGGCGTGGGACAGCAGACCCCCACAGGCTGACGGCTTCAGGAACAACAACAGTCTGCTGTAGTAGAAGATGAAGAGGCGTCCAAAATGTCAGTGAAGTTCAGCAGGGTTCCAGAAAACCAGGGTGTCTTGGACAGAGCAGGCAAAGTGTTTGTCTAGTTAGCAAAATACAACATTTGAGAAATGCTATTAAAGAAAAATTCAGAAGATCATAACCCAGTTATGAGTTGGGTCATATAAGGATTTTGAATATTAACTTAAGGAAAACAAAAAACCTTGCTAAGTAAGTAAGGATTACAGTGAATACAGGATATGTTTTTAAATGCATTGATAACAATTTAGCTGTTATTGACATAATGATCGGCAAGATTAAAATTAAATGTGGCTCCAAGATAATAAAGTGTCCCATCAAAAGTTGAAACAACACTGATACTCTGAGAAGCAGAACTCCTTGCTGGAATGTCACGTTGGCAGGTGTGCCGCTCAGAATGTGCCACTGTAAACATCACATGGTCTTAGAGAAAAGATATTGGACTACTAGTGAAACGTTACTACGATGATGAGTCAGTGGTTACTGATATCTGACTGTCAATTCACACTGGTATCTGTTACTATGACTACTCTGTTACTATGACTACTCTGTTACTATGTCTAATCTGTTACTATGACAAATCTGTTATTATGTCTAATCTGTTAGTATGACTGATATCTATCTGTAACTATGACTATCTGTTACTATGATCACTCTGTTACTATGACAAATCTGTTATTATGTCTAATCTGTAACTATGACGATCTGTTACTATGACACCGGCTACATCACCGTCTGTTATCATTTATGTGTTCATGCCTGACTCCATGTTTTCAGGTTCTCCAGTAACATTCAATATAGTTCTTTGGACATTAACACACGGGTAAATAGTTTTCTGACGTCAGCTGCTAAAACCAACTTGTTACTGTCCAAAAAAAGTCACATAAAGGTCAAGTAACCAATGTGTGCTGCGTCTTTAGATTCAGAAAGTGCCACAAGACCCCAGCACGAGGTCTGAACCTAACAGCCATCTCATCTGAACCATGTGCAGCGCTGAAACCGCTCACAAGGCTTCCGAATAACGCACTCCCCAAGACGGCAGAGAAACACACACAGATTAGCCTAGGTACAGGCACAAGGAAGATCTCCCTTTAAATGATTCATATATCCATTCATGTGTAGTTTCTTTACATGTGACGTCTAGTCAGTTCCTGAAGAAGCCGATCGAGCCTCATGGACACTGTCAACAGACAGGACCAATGGGGTTCACACACCAAACCAAGTGGGACAACCTCTGCACTGGGGGTGGGGCTTTAGAAGACCCAGTGGGACCACCCCTGTGCTGGGGGCGGGGCTTTAGGAAACCCAGTTTGACTACCCCTGGGCTGGGGCCGGGGTAGTGAAAAAATTGTCTCAGCAGCACTCAGTCTTTCTCTCTGTCTGCCTAGTCCTTTGTCTATATGTCTGTCTATATGTCTGTCTGTCTATATGTCTGTCTATATGTCTGTCTGTCTGTCTGTCTATATGTCTGTCTGTCTATATGTCTGTCTGTCTATATGTCTGTCTATATGTCTGTCTATATGTCTGTCTGTCTATATGTCTGTCTATATGTCTGTCTGTCTATATGTCTGTCTGTCTATATGTCTGTCTGTCTATATGTCTGTCTATATGTCTGTCTGTCTATATGTCTGTCTATATGTCTGTCTGTCTATATGTCTGTCTATATGTCTGTCTGTCTATATGTCTGTCTGTCTATATGTCTGTCTATATGTCTGTCTGTCTATATGTCTGTCTATATGTCTGTCTATATGTCTGTCTGTCTATATGTCTGTCTGTCTATATGTCTGTCTATATGTCTGTCTGTCTATATGTCTGTCTGTCTATATGTCTGTCTATATGTCTGTCTATATGTCTGTCTGTCTATATGTCTGTCTGTCTATATGTCTGTCTGTCTGTCTGTCTGTCTGTCTGTCTGTCTGTCTGTCTGTCTGTCTGTCTGTCCGTCCACTCCTCGCGTTCACACAGAATGCATTGCTACGACTATCCCCACACAGTCAGGACATCAGTTAAATCTGCTCCCAGAATACAGCAGCACATCTGATGGGTGAGAGTGCTGTGTGCACGCGTCCGAGCCACAGGCCTTATTTAGCTCCCTGACGGTCGGTGGCCTTTGATATTGGCACTGTGGACACACGGCAGGCAGGCTGGGGAGCTTCACACGCACTGAACGAGGCACGTTGTGGTCTGAAGCATCCAGACAGGTGGAGAGAAGTGCATAGGCTGCAGTAAACACCAGTGGGTGGAGCTGCTCACGGGTAAAGACATAATTATAATAATCTACTCTGACATGCGCACAAGGATTTGTTTGCTAATGTATGCACAATTAAATGTTTATTATTATCTACACACACAGACAATACATTTAGCAATTTTTTAATGCTATATAAATATATGTATTCTATATGTATTCGATGTACAGGATAATGCAATATTAATATTATGGAAGAGACTGTGTAGGGAATATAGTTGTTCACTTAGTTTGGATTCTGGCTGCAGTCATTTGAGGATGCTTGACTGTTGTTGACACTTTCAGTGGGATCCAGACAGTGTAGGATCATTTTAAAATGCCTGGAAGACAGCGCCACTACAATGCTAATTCACAACATTCAACATCCACATTTCAGGAAAATAACCAAACATTCAGAAACTGAGACAAGTCTTATATCCAGAGGAGAAAGCTTATAAAACTAACAAACATAAATTATTGTAAAAGTACAACATAAATGTCACACTACTAAATAGTGCAATTGTTTGAAATCAAACTGTCATGCACACACTCTCCCGCCGTTCTGCCCCAACACACTCTGCAAGACCCTCCCTTGTTTTGTCTCAGTTACACAAATTTCTTCACAACATGGAGTTATCTAATGCTCCTTGGTAGCTATGGCAACATTGTTGAATCTTCACAAAGCAATGAAGCTTCATTTGGTAAATTCTTTTCCCCCAGCAAGTTCTACTGTGACTGATAAACTTCACACGTTTCTCAGCAAGACTCGGAGTTTAGTCATGGCAACAGGACACACAGAAAGAAGCCAGCTTTTCTGTCTTTGTGCAGCTCTGCTTCAAGGTAAGACCCAATGCATGTGTTATTCGCCAAGCCCTGCCCACTCAGACTGGTATGACCCCGCCCACTCCTGCCTTGGTGGCACCGCCCACTCAGGCCTAGAAGTGTTTTTTCCTTTCACAGCTTTCATTCATCATATCATCGTAAACGTTGTTATAGCTCTTCTCTGAAGATTAGACAGACTCCCAGAAAGACTCCGAAAAAAACACCCAAATCAAACATCGCAAAAACACATCTCCATATTTACGCTCACAAGAAGAACAAAAAAAATCACTTATCAGAGGAGCAGACATTTATTTGAAACAGTCTTGAGTCTCTTAAACAGCATTGTGGAGTTGAATGAGTCAGTGGGCATTTTAGCTTCAGTGACAATGTAATGATCTCAGACCACCAGTACATGTACATCACTGTGCTCCAGCGCTGTGAGACCCCGGAGTGCTAGATGCCATGGTAACGCATGCTTGGTAGCTATTGCTTCAAATGATTCAAATGGACTTCCAAACTTAGTAGAGACCAAAGACAAATTAAGACACAAAGGCACTCCCTCAAAAGGTGACTACCCTTTTCAGTTACCATAGTGACCACAAGAACAGCAGGCACAACGTCAAACCCATCAGTAAAAGACAAAGTCCTCTGCCGGTGTGGAGCATGGCGGATTTCTGTGGGTACTGTACAAAAACACCTATAAAATGACTGATAACGTCATGCCCACTAACAGGAGCCTCGCATGAAGAAACACTGCACCACGGACTACTCCAAAAGATCCCACAGCAGTTAGCATTTTTCCCCTTCAAGCACCTCAGCCCAGTCTCCTCACTGCAAAGACGCAGTTATTGTATCATTTTAAGCAGTCCCACTGCCTGACGGGATCTCAGCAGCTCAGTGTGGCGTTCAGCGCTCTACTGCTTCTGTCCCGTGGGACAACGGTTTCTCTGCAAGCCGGCAGACTCGGGAGACACATAGCGCTAAGACCCAAAAAAACGTAACCATCTGGAGAAGGGTCACTTTTCTCTGTAATCTCACCAGAGGATTAGACTCCGTGGAGCTCTATGAGGAGCAAGGAATTGAATTCAAAATAAAATAAGAAGTGTGAGCAGCTTTAAAGCAAAATATCTGTCACGAAGGCAGAATGTCTCAACAGAACCATATATCTTTTCTTGTGTGTGAAAATACAGGATGCTGCAATCTGGCGAAAATTTCACCACTGCACCTGAGCATGGAAACTCTGCAGTTTGGTCCATAAAAACAGCAGTTGTTGCCTATCTAAAGAGTCACTGCACATTTTGTCCAACTGCCCCAACTCACTGTAGGAAACGAAAACGCATTGTGTCTGGGTGTACGTGGGTGAGAGCATTCTCTGTTATGCCTAATGACCACAAACGTCCTACTGTGTTAAATGCTACTGGATATTTCAGTGGCCAGTAGCAGGGTACTGTCAGAAAGCAGGTACACACACAACAGTCACACACATGAGAGTAAACTTATTTCCCATTAAATGTGAAGTATGACACGTCGGAGGTAAGACTCCCCATCCATCATAGTCATGCTTAATGTTTATTTCAGTAAGAAAATATGATTTCATTCTCAATATCTGGAAGTACACCATAAATTATGAGGTCATGGGTTAGAGGTCATAGTAAAAAAAAAAAACTGCACTTGCAAGAATTTAAAGTATTAAGTCCCCAGAGGTTAGCTCAGTTTTTACCTGAATTTACTTCTGCGTCCCAGAGCAGTCGTGCTCGTAGTAAAACAATGCAGAATGCACGACAATTAATACACTTATGAAGAAGAATAAAAAATGAAAGCCCAATTAGGAAATGCTCCATACATTTAATAAACTCTGTGGTAGCGCCACCATGCGGTAACTAGCCCACATTATAGCGCTATAAAAACTTCCACCGGAGATCTCTAACATTGGCTGAGGTTAAGATACCGTCTCTTCGCAGAATTTCAAATCTGTTTATTAATCATTTTGCAACTACAAATCGTGTGTATAAAGAATATTATAAATGTATTATATATTATAAGTATATAATGTATAATATGGCTAACGACGTGCTTGTCGCGTTTTAAAAACTGATTTCTGGTATGTAAAATAAATCTAACTCTTAAAAACTTTTAAGCAAAGAAAAGCGACGTGCGTAACTGTTTAAGGGAGATCATCAGACGTTGTGTTGTAAATGCAGCCTCAGCGCTTGGCAGCTCTGGTGTAGTATCTCTGAATGTAACGGAACTGCAATAGTTTTTAATATGAAAACGTGAGCGCCAAACATGCTGACACGGAACAGGCGTGTAAGGGGGTACGACGGAAAAGGCGATGAAACCCAGCAAGCCAACAACGGGTCACTCACCGAAAACAGTGTCCAGGTACTCCTGACCATCTAGGAGAGAGAAGGAGCACCAGTGAGCGCGTAGAAAGAGCTGTACGGATGACGCGATAAGTAATCCCAGTATATGTCTGCGATCCTGGGCTTTTCTGTCTGTAAATGACTCCTAACGGTGTGGACGTGGGGTCTCCCCGAGCCCGTGCGTCCCGCAGACCAAGCTCGTGGAGCGACGACCTCCGGCGCAGACCAGGACACTCAGGAAGCCTCGCAACTACTGGCAACCACTGAGAGAGAGAGAGAGAGAGAGAGAGAGAGAGAGAGAGAGAGAGAGAGAGAGAGAGAGAGAGAGAGAGAGAGAGAGAGAGAGAGAGAGAGAGAGAGAGAGAGAGAGAGAGACAGAGAGAGAGAGAGAGAGAGAGACACAGAGAGAGAGAGAGAGAGAGAGAGAGAGAGACAGAGAGAGAGAGAGACAGAGAGAGAGAGAGAGAGAGAGACAGAGAGAGAGAGAGAGAGAGAGAGAGAGACAGAGAGAGAGAGAGAGAGAGACAGAGAGAGAGAGAGAGAGAGAGAGACAGAGAGAGAGAGAGAGAGACAGAGAGAGAGAGACAGAGAGAGAGAGAGAGAGAGAGAGAGAGAGAGACAGAGAGAGAGAGAGAGACAGAGAGAGAGAGAGAGAGAGAGACAGAGAGAGAGAGAGAGAGAGAGAGAGAGAGAGACAGAGAGAGAGAGAGAGACAGAGAGAGAGAGAGAGAGAGAGAGACAGAGAGAGAGAGAGAGACGGAGAGAGAGAGACAGAGAGAGAGAGAGAGAGAGAGAGGGAGATCCCTAGTCCCACTCACTTAGCAGGATGAGAGTTTCGCGCAGGGTGCCTTCGCGTTTATGCCTCGCGTGAAAGACTTCGGTGCTAGAAATGAGCCAGCTCAAATGCACGCGCCCCCGAGAGCCCGCTCCGTCCTCCACCCCAGTACCGTGGGCGAGTCCGCTTCTCTACGTAACAGCCCACGGTAACGAAAAATGTATCATTTAATAAATAGACAAATAACAATAATAACAACAAATCCACATATTAATGATTTCTACGACTTATATTTAACGGCAATCTGCAATCTGTTAATTTTTTGGTAAATATCTGTTATCAAACTTGTACGCTTCTGGTCACTGGATATAGTAAATCTGTACAATGTCGAACATCTTAAACAGTTCGAGCTGTCTTTCAAACAGTACAGCAATTCCCTTCTTGAGAATTTACGTGTTTAAACGCATCATTGTAATGGCAAAGACTGTAAATCCTGAAGATTTAGGAACAGGGACTCGGAAACAGAGTGCAGCTATAGTTTCATCTCAGTGTATAGTAATGTATGGTGACGCTTACTGTTCCTTTACAAGCTTTGATTCCACCTTTCACTGACTGCACGCGCAGTCCTTTTGTTGTAGCCACATGACAACACGAAAGACAAAGAACCCGCAACAGAGGAGAGAATCCTGAGGTCCGGGTGGTGTTTCCTACTGCGAGTTAAGAGTCTAGAATTATAGAGCAGATTTACACACACACGCGCGTACACGCACACACACGCGCGCGTGCGCGTGTACACGTACACGCACGCACACACACAGACGCGTACACGCATACGCACGCGCGCACACACACACGCACGCAGGCATACACACACGCACACACACGCATACACACACGCACGCGCACACAAACACGCACGCACGCATACACACATATATATATATATACACACACGCATACACGCACGCACGCACACACACACACACACACACACACACACATATATATATATATATATATTATTATTTTTTTTTTTTTTTCTCTTAGCATATATCAAAGGTATCAGATACATTTTCTCCTATAAAGTATAACATTCTGTTAAATGCAGCTAAAACCTTGAGATTTGCAGACAGGGTATTTTCTGTCTGTTTTGTCCTACAGCAAAAACCGACATTATTGTTTACCATCTTTGGTATGTCCATAACAGGGCTAGAGCTAAATGTTTCTTGTCTTTCTGGACCTCAGAGATTTCCAACATATAAGTATGCAAACACAAATCTAAAACAATGCTTCACGCAACGAGATCTCAGCCCCAAAAAGGGTATTTAAATACAAATCAGATCTTCTCCATCAGGTTCTCGTGTCGGTTTCCAGATTAAAGCTTCAGCGTAGTGGAGAGAGCACTGTGTTTGTCACATTTCACTACGTACGTGCCAAACCTCACTTGTCCCTCAGCCTCTGCTTCTAGGCAATGCAATCATCTCGATAGCTTGAAAAACCAGCATCAATCCTTCCCTATAAGGGGCAAATGAGGCCTATTACTGCCTACTAATAAATCACAGGCCGTAAATGCCTAAGCATGACTCAAAATAAGGTGGACTGTCATTGCAGCATAGCGCTAAGGCCAGGGTTTCCAGCGTAGCGCTAAGGCCAGGGTTTCCAGCGTAGCGCTAAGGCCAGGGTTTCTAGCGTAGCGCTAAGCCCAGGGTTTCCAGCGTAGCGCTAAGCCCAGGGTTTCCAGCGTAGCGCTAAGCCCAGGGTTTCCAGCGTAGCACTAAGGCCAGGGTTTCCAGCGTAGTTGGACTGAAGACTGAAGCACAGGTGTTGGCTAAAAACACTTAGACCCTTTGGGTCTGATTCAAACAGGTTTGTTTATGTTGGGCTTCCAAAGGTGTCTGGCAAACTAAGAGCCTCAGATCACTACCTCTTCTGAGACTACAATTATTTTTGAATGCACTGTCTAACCGACTCACCAGAGACATACAACATCAATAGTCTTAATTTGTATCAGATAAGTAAAACTGCTTAGATCCACTGAAGCAAGAAAAAAGAATTAAGCCTCCTTTTTTGAACATTTATTCTAAAATCAAGGCTAGTCACTTTCACTGAGGCGAATGAACACAGAGGGCATACTTAGAAACTTAGGAAAATCTCCAACCTTTCCGATAGCTGGGAGAATGTGCTCCAGGATCTATGTAGAGATGTATTTGAATACAAGATTTTTTTCCAAGGACAAGAGCTTTAAAGATAGGTCACAGAGTACCACAGAGTACAGAGTTTGTTCAAAATGTAGGTTATCCCCAATATACATCTCCCAATTTAGGATTTTACAGCTGGAATGTGAAGTATATCTACTTCAGTTGATGGGATCAGTACATCCTCCTTCGAGAGAGAGAGACACTATCATCTAAGCCATAGAACACATCTTCTGTTTTTACTGAGGTTTTACTGAGGCTCTTAACTCTGGTTAAGAGCGCGCCTCTAGCCGTATGATTTGAGCTTTAGTTTTCTTGAAGCTCACAGGTAAAGTATTCTAGACACAAGGAAATGTTAGGAAATGCTACCAGATCTTCGGAGCTTTGGTTATCTGCGCCATTCTGGTTTGCAGACCCCACACTTGCCATGCATTATGGGAGAACAAACTTAAACCTTGTAGAAACAGTTAAACAGACAAGTGCTGATGACCACAGCTACGTAGGCAGTGGCTCGGTCCTCTCTGATGGGCGTCCTTGTGGTGGCGGATGAGGTCTATTAGCTAAGGAGGTTGAGCTGGCTGACTAGGAAGCCTCCCTGTTGTCTTATATTGTTCTATCAAATCAAATCAATTCAACATTTGTTTATATAGCACTTCTTACAACAGATGTTGTCACAAAGCAGTTTTACAAATGTCTGAGTCCAACCCCCAGTGAGCATGACATGGGTGACAGTAGTGAGGAAAAACTCTCTAGATGACGAGGAACCTTGAGAGGAACCAACACTCAAAGGGGAGCCCATCCTCTGGCTGACAATGTTCTATAGTGCTCTGTAGTGGCAGAGGTCTCGTGAGACTGTGTGGATGAGCCATGGCTTCTACTCTGCTGACCCAGGCCGGAGGGAGGTGAGAGGGGGAGGTGACCCCGTGCTGACTCCTTGTCTGAGGACCTCTGTCACGGTGTGGCACCAGACATGATGGAGTGTCTTCTCCTGCAGACAGGCGAAGGATAGACAAACAGACAAATAGATCTCCACTTAATGGGACCTGGGGCAATCACTCTTTTTGCCTGGCTGGGATTTCTTTCGGCTATATTTTTTCACTGGTCAGAATGTTTAAGTCATGACAGAAAGGAGTTTTGCTTATATGTCATGAAACAATGTCTAACACTCACTTGCAACTGTTGATTTAATTTAACTAAATTAAATCTGCTGCATTTCAGGGCTTGGACAGCAGCCAGAGATGAGATCACATTTTATCAAATGTAACATACTGGCATTACAGTCCCATAAGATGACACTAGCTTCATCTTCTACCCTGAAAACACACATGAGCACATCGTAGTGAGGTCCTGTTTGTAACGCAGACGGTCTGCACCCATATGGGCACTGTCTTGTGTGTCTGGTGAATTCCCCCGTGATGTCACAGCCACGAAGTACTCGTGCCCTGCAGCTCACTCACGTCAAGATCATTAGTGAGAATAAAGTGGCAAAACATTAAAACACACAGCTGTCAAAACACTGCTGCATACATCGACTGGGCTGTTATTGAAATGTAAAAAAAAAATAAAATAAAAAAAGAGTTTAAAATAGTTTTAAAAGAGTTTAAAAAGTAAAAAAAAAAATGATGTGTTGAAATTCCATCCCATTGCAGTCTTAGAGATAAAATGTAAAGATAATTTGTCCATCAATAAACTATTACATTTTACTCCATACATAATAACAATGCTACCTGTGAAACAACCAATTTTAATGGTAATGTAGCAGGCTGACAACTTACAAAAAATGCAATTTTATTGCAATCATCTGTAACTGAACCACTCTGAACATCTTTAATGTAACCTCCGTGTGAGTAGCATTCAGCAGCACTAACTCAGCCCATCAGAGAGACAGGTAGCCATCACCACGTCTCATTTGATGGGGACTTTTATTCTGCCTTTCTCAGCACTGTTGCTCGTGGAGTCATGTTCCTCTGCTCATTAAGACAAGGCACCTCTGTGGAGGCGTCCATCTATCATGGGGATGGGGGACGGGTGCCTGACAGAGGGCCAACGCTGGCATATCTTAACCCGCTACACACACACACACACACCTCCTCATGAAAGGCACTTTGTTGACAAGCTAGCGCATGCTGGCTTAATTGGCTTTTGCTGCACACCAGATGAGTTAATTAATTTTAATTACATGCTGGGGCTCAGAGAGTTCAGTCAGAGGGAACGAATACAGCTGGACACTGGAGGGACAGATTTGCAGAACCCAGGATGACAGTCGGACACTGATGGTATGGACGCTGCTGTGCTGCTTTTGGGGATTTTTTTTTTTGAATATGCAAATGAACCTCTGCACCCCCGCTGTGTGGAAAGTCATAACGTTAGCGGCCTGTAATTACAGGACTGGAATATGGGTTCGCAAATCACATGTCTAGAAAACCAGAGATACAGCATGAAAGAACTTTGCCATATGTCTGTTGTGTTGCATAGTGTGATCTGAGTCTGTATAGTGTGTTTGGAGTGTGTGTAATGTGTCCTGAGTCTGTGAAGTGTGTCCTGAGTGTGTTCTGAGTCTGTGTACTGTGTTCCAACTCTATGTAGTGTGTCCTGAGTGTGCGTAGTGTGTCCTGAGTGTGTGTAGTGAGTCCTGAGTGTGTGTAGTGCATTCTGAGTGTGTGTAGTGTGTCCTGAGTCTGTGTAGTCTGTCCTGAGTGTGTGTAGTGTTTTCTGAGTGTGTAGTGTGTCCTGAGTCTGTGTAGTGTGTGTAGTGTGTCCTGACCTCTGTGTAGTTTGTCCTGAGCCTGTGTAATGTGTACTGAGTGTGTGAAGTGTGTATGGTGTGTTCTGAGTTTGTATAGTGTGTTCTGAGTCCATGTAGTGCATTCTGAGTGTGTGCAGTGTGTCCTGAGTGTGCGTAGTGCGTCCTGAGTGTGTGTAGTGCATTTTGAATGTGTGTAGTGTGTCCTGAGCCTGTATAGTATGTACTGAGTGTGTGAAGTGTGTGTGGTGTGTTCTGAGTCTATGTAGTGCATTCTGAGTGTGTGTAGTGTGTCCTGATGTCTGTGTAGTGTATCTTGAGTGTGTGAAGTGTGCCCTGAGTGTTTGTTGTGTGTCCTGACTTCTGTGTAGTGTGTTCTGAGTCTGTGTAGTGTGTGTAGTGTGTCCTGAGTGTGTGTAGTGTGTCCTGAGTGTGTGTAGTGTGTTCTGAATGTGTGTAGTGTGCCCTGAGTGTGTGTAGTTGTCCTGAGTGTGTGTAGTGTGTCCTGACTTCTGTGTAGTGTGTCTAGTGTGTTCTGAGTCTGTGTAGTGTGTGTAGTGTTTCCTGAGTGTGTGTAGTGTGTGTATTTTGTCCTGAGTGTGTGCAGTGCATTCTGAGTGTGTGTATTGAGTCTGTGTAGTGTGTCCTGAGTCTGTGTAGTGTGTGTAATGTGCTCTGAGTGTGTGTAGTGTGTCCTGAGTGTGTGTAGTGTGTGTAGTGTGTTCTGAGTGTGTGTAATGTGTGTAGTATGTTCTGAGTCTTTGTACAGTGCTGAGTCTGTGTTTCTGTGTTGTGAAATTTTGCTGATCAGATTTGTTGCTACTTTGAGGAGTCGTATGAGGACAAGGTCAGGTAAGTGCTCATGAATACCACTCCGTTACTTCTAGCTGGACAGCGTCCAAAGACAGCTACTGCATTACAGTGGCCAGAAAAACACAAAAAAATATATCGCAACAATCATAACAGAACAAAAATGCAATGTGGAGAAGATTTGTGAGCTGGGTGCCAATGAGAAATGGGCAGTTTAATATCACCCTCCGTTTCATATGAAAGTTTATGGGATAATTGCTTACATTGTCTACTTGGACTGTATAATTGGACTGTGTTGGATGTGTGATGGCCCAGTCAGTAAAAGGCCACAATACAGTGTGGAGCAGCAGCCTAGCATATGAACAGGACTAAAGGTCGTGTGTGTGTGTATGAGGCCAGTGTGTGTGTGTGTGTGTGTGTGTGTGTGTGTGTATATATATATATATATATATATATATATATATATATATATATATATATATGAAGCCAATGTGTGTGTGTATGTGTTTATATGTGAAGCCAGTGTGTGTGTGTGTGTTTGTGTGTGTATATATGAAGCCAGTGTGTGTGTGAGGCTGTGTGTGTATGTGTGTATATATATGAAGCCAGTGTGTGTGTGAGGCTGTGTGTATGAGTGTATATATGAAGCCAATGTGTGTGTGTGTGTGTGTGTGTATGTGTGTGTATATGAGGCCAGTGTGTGTATGTGTGTGTATATATATATATATATATATATATATATATATATATATATATATATATATATATGAGGCCAGTGTGTGTGTGTGTGTGCATGTGTGTATATATGGAGCCTGTGTGTGTGTGTATGAGTCTGTGTATGTGTGCATATATGAAGCCAGTGTGTGTGTGTGTGTGTGTGTGTGTGTGTGTGTGTGTGTGTGTGTGTGTGTATGTGTGTATATATATATATATATATATATATATATATATATATATATATATATATATATATATATATATATATATGAGGTAACACACATATATATGTGTGTATATATGAAGCCAATGTGTGTGTGTATGTGTCTGTTTATATGAAGCCAGTGTGTGTGTGTGTGTGTGTGTGTGTATGTGTGTATATATGAAGCCAGTGTGTGTGTATGTGTGTATATATATGAAGTCAGTGTGCGTGTGTGTGTGTGTGTGTATGTGTCTGTGTGTATGAGGCCAGTGTGTGTGTGTATGTGTGTATATATGAAGCCAGTGTGTGTGTTTGTGTGTGTGTGTGCATGAGGCAAATCTCATTTTAGGACTAATTTCCATTGACCAGAGAAGCACAATAGTTGCTCTTTATGCATTTTCAGGAAGTTCCGAGGCTCCACTATTCTTACATCTGTGCATCTAAACTCCTGTCTCTCGGCAGGAGAGACACTGTCCTGTCCCCATTGTCCTGTCCCCACTGTCCTGTCTCCTACGAGGGTACAGGATCTAACAACAGGATTTGAATGAAATAAGGCAGAGTGTTTTTACTGCTGCTGGAGACGTACAATAGAGGTTATTCCACACAACCTTCAGCATCGAGTCTTTGTGCACTTTGGATTTTGTCTTCAGTCCTTTTTAAAAGCTCAAAGCAACGTTTCATTTCGAGACGATATATTTATGTTCAGCGCTCATTGCTGAAGTATAAATATAACCAGTAAGCGAAACAGGGAATTTTCTACCCGAACATTTTTAAGTAAGTAATAATAATGGTGTTAGACATTTATTTTTAATGTGAGCAAAGGTAAATATTGAGCCAAAAACAGAATAAAAGAGGGAGAATTTTTAGCAGTGCTTTTAACAAGCTCTTACCTGACTGATTCTGGAGGACTTTAACACTGAGCACCACATCGGCAGTGTTAATGATGCAATTCTAATCTGGAGTGTCCACTCCTCCTTCTCTCTGCTGGTGCAAGAGCCAGTAAGAGTCATTATCTCTACATTAACTGCTATCAGCAACGCCACAGTGGCCATAAGACCAGAAACAGCAGCGTTTAAAATGACAAATTACAGACGTCTTGTTGTGCGTTTATGGCGAGTGGATGTCAGCCATCGATTTTCCCGTGTGGCGCTCTGCTCCGTCACCCCGGGCGATGTCAGCTACGGGGCTGAGCCCAGCTGAACCTGGAACAACCAGCAGGAAAATAATCTTGCCTTGATCTTTAACTACAATACCCAAACATCTGCCTGCAAAACATAACTGTAGTAAAAACTGGTTGGAGCTGTTATACAGTTTGTGCAATAAGGATATTAAATAGGATGTTGAAAGAAGCAGGGTGAAGGTGAATCTG
The DNA here is from genome assembly GCF_041902795.1 of Electrophorus electricus. NCBI lineage: Eukaryota > Metazoa > Chordata > Actinopteri > Gymnotiformes > Gymnotidae > Electrophorus > Electrophorus electricus. The sequence goes on from NC_137497.1 coordinate 44,096,273, forward strand.
AACTAGCTAGAACATAAGGTGATTACAGAAAAACCAGGGGTCCAATTCTGTTTGAGACTCTCTACAGAAAGTCCCCAGCAGAGGGTAGGGTAGTGAGTATTGATAACGAGGGCGTCTACCTATCGAAAGACGGGCCTTTGTCCCACATTACCACCCAGCTCAGGTCCAGCCCAGGCAGCCAATCTTTTCAAAGTCGTGCCACGCTCGATTACACGGTTCTTTCATCAGTGCAGATCCGGGCGGGAGGAGCCCCTGCAAACCTGCAAACATCCTTAAAAGATCATTACTGCAATGTTGTCTGAAAAGTGGAGCTGACAGAACACGTATGAGGAGAACATTGTTTTCAGGAGTTTGTTTTAATAGCCAAAAGAAACAAAACAAACAGACAGGTAATAATAATAACAACAACAATAATAATAATTATAATAATTATAATAATAATGATTATTATTGTTATAATTATTACTGTTATTATTATTATTATTATTATTATTCAGTGTATAAAGTTTCACTAACCCAAGGATATTTTACATTTAAGAGGAAAGAAACCCAGAAAGACGAAAGTTTTGAGTTTAAGTTTTTATAGGAGCAGTAGTGTTGAAGGATGCTCCAACATGGTTATGAGTTGAGTTTGTGGGCAAGTAAGAAGACCAGTAAGAAGACCAGTAAGAAGACCAGTGCTAGAGGCTGGAAGGGTGGGAGATGGACAGAATAATGAATGAGCTCAGACAGACAGGTAGGAGCAAGACCATGAAGAGATATAAAGGTTGATATGAAGGACTTGATACTTGGGAGAGAACGGGGAGCAGGTGTGATGTGTGTGGTGTTTGTGTTACTGAAATACAGGTGTGATGTGTGTGGTGTTTGTGTTACTGAAATACAGGTGTGATGTGTGTGGGGTGTTTGTGTTACTGAAATACAGGTGTGATGTGTGTGTGGTGTTTGTGTTACTGAAGTACAGGTGTGATGTGTGTGGGGTGTTTGTGTTACTGAAGTACAGGTGTGATGTGTGTGGGGTGTTTGTGTTACTGAAGTACAGGTGTGATGTGTGTGGGGTGTTTGTGTTACTGAAATACAGGTGTGATGTGTGTGGGGTGTTTGTGTTACTGAAATACAGGTGTGATGTGTGTGGGGTGTTTGTGTTACTGAAGTACAGGTGTGATGTGTGTGGGGTGTTTGTGTTACTGAAATACAGGTGTGATGTGTGTGGGGTGTTTGTGTTACTGAAGTACAGGTGTGATGTGTGTGGTGTGTTTGTGTTACTGAAATACAGGTGTGATGTGTGTGGGGTGTTTGTGTTACTGAAGTACAGGTGTGATGTGTGTGGGGTGTTTGTGTTACTGAAATACAGGTGTGATGTGTGTGGGGTGTTTGTGTTACTGAAGTACAGGTGTGATGTGTGTGGGGTGTTTGTGTTACTGAAGTACAGGTGTGATGTGTGTGGGGTGTTTGTGTTACTGAAATACAGGTGTGATGTGTGTGGGGTGTTTGTGTTACTGAAGTACAGGTGTGATGTGTGGTGTGTTTGTGTTACTGAAGTACAGGTGTGATGTGTGTGGGGTGTTTGTGTTACTGAAGTACAGGTGTGATGTGTGTGGTGTGTTTGTGTTACTGAAGTACAGGTGTGATGTGTGTGTTATGTTTGTGTTACTGAAATACAGGTGTGATGTGTGTGGGGTGTTTGTGTTACTGAAGTACAGGTGTGATGTGTGGTGTGTTTGTGTTACTGAAGTACAGGTGTGATGTGTGTGTGTTTGTGTTACTGAAGTACAGGTGTGATGTGTGTAGGGTGTTTGTGTTACTGAAATACAGGTGTGATGTGTGTGGGATGTTTGTGTTACTGAAGTACAGGTGTGATGTGTGGTGTGTTTGTGTTACTGAAGTACAGGTGTGATGTGTGTGTGTTTGTGTTACTGAAGTACAGGTGTGATGTGTGTAGGGTGTTTGTGTTACTGAAATACAGGTGTGATGCGTGTGGGATGTGTGTGTTACTGAAGGACAGGTGTGATGTGTGTGGTGTGTGTGTTACTGAAGGACAGGTGTGATGTGTGTGTAGTGTGTGTGTTACTGAAGGACAGGTGTGATGTGTGTGGTGTGTTTGTGTTACTGAAGGACAGGTGTGATGTGTGTGTTACTGAAGGACAGGTGTGATGTGTGTGTTACTGAAGGACAGGTGTGATGTGTGTGGTATGTTTGTGTTACTGAAGGACAGGTGTGATGTGTGTGGTGTGTGTGTTACTGAAGGACAGGTGTGACGTGTGTGGTGTGTGTTACGGAAGGACAGGTGTGATGTGTGTGGTATGGTTGGTATATGTAAGGACAGGTGTGATGTGTGTGGTACGTTTGGTATATGTAAGGACACTAGCTCTTGACTTTTGAATGTACTGAAAATTGTTGATCAGTTTAGCAGGGAGACCATAAAAAAAGAGAGTTAGAGTAATCGATGTGGGGAAAAAATGAAGGCATTTATCAGCACTCCTGCGTAGAGCAAAAGGTGAAGGCATGCTGTACTGTGCAGATGATAAAATGCAGTTTTGGTGAGTAATTTGATATGGGACTCAAAGGTAAGTGATGAGTCAAAGAGGCTTAAGTTGATCTGATCAAATAATGACACCTTCAACATCAACAGTGAGGTTCTGAGGAACCATAAAGTAGTGATTTAGTAAAAATTTGGTTTTATTCAACCAGAATTTTCTATCTGTGATATATGAACTCAGGGCCTGAGCAGCAGGGAAAGCTGTACTAATATAAACCTGGAAACAGTGCAATTTAAGGCTGTGATTACGATTGATCTGGATTAGTGGAGAAACATAAAACACAGACAAACATAGAATTATGTTTAGACTAGCAATTTTAACCATCTTCAGTGGTTAAACACACACACACACACACACACACACACACACTCACACCTCTTCACCCTCCTGTGTGTTCGCCGTACATCAAAGTTCGACCCTGAACAGGAAACCCTGTGTGATCTGCCCACAGACGGTCTTGAAAGGGCTGAGTGGAGCGTTGAACTGAAGTGCAGATCACATGGACCTCGTGTGCCTCCAGTATCTCCATTGCTCCTGCAAATGTGACCTTTGACATAAACAGAAGCACCCTCAGCCCGAGAGTCAGGCCTGCCTTCAGCACTGCGTGCCATAGGGGTGCTTACCTTACGCTTCACACACCTCTGACTCTGTGGTGCTGAGGAACGGTTTCACACATCTGTTCACAGGCTAACCTAATTCAGGAGTCGATGGCATCAACACGAACCCTGCTGTGTGTCACAAACCTTCAGGTGCAGTGATAGGAAAATTGTCATGAAAAGCTTTGAATTATGCAAAAAATTCTGCTGTCAGGAAAAACTGACCCAGCTGTGTGCTGCACTCTGGAAAGCATAGCACAGGAGCGTGACGCTGGTGGAGGTTTCAACAAATTAAAACCAATTAAAGGAAAGATAAATTAAACATCATATTTATGATAACCTGACACTGTACATATGTTTCCTTCTAGGAAGGCCTTCCAGAACAGTTCTGGAGTCTGTGCTTCCATCATTCTGTCTCTGGGGGAATCGCGGGCGAAGGTAAACTCAGGCAGAACAGCTCTGCTTAACACGCCTGCCCTCACACAACCTTCATCTGCTATGTACAGTAGTTTAGATATTTTTACCCCTAGGAATTGACAGTACTGCTCATAGTATAAACAGCTCTGAGAAGAAAATATTTTTTTTCTCTTTACTGAAGTTCTCTAAAAGTGCATCGTTCTTGCTGGCAGATTGCAATGCGTCATGTGCAGACTGCTTTCATAAGCAAGTCCTGCCCTCCGAATGGCAGAAATAAGTCAAAACATCCTGTTGTTGTTGTCTGACATCTGAGCATCTGACGTTTCTTTATCAGTGCTTAGAGAGGACAGGAAGGAGCCCTTACCTAATGAGGGAATAAACTCTCTGTCATCTCAGCTTTTGATTACAAGATCTTTGACACTGGTGCAGAATTGTAGTGTGTGAATGCATATGCATGCACAAAAACACACACACACACACACACACACCCCCAGTATCCCGGGTGGCTAGCTGAGAATGACACCACTGCATTTAGCTCATAAAACAGGCTTCTCCCAAACCATAATCAGACTGGCCATGCATGTGTTCCTCAAAAACGTGGGTGCGTTTAGTCCATCTCCATCTCAGTCAGGTGGCAGCGTTTTATAGGCATCTCAGACTGTCAGGTGGCACCCTGACAGAAATGAGTTCTGATTGCTAATTGGCATGTGACACCTACTCTTCCTGGAAGAGATTGAGAAATCAGGCTGAGCCTCAAGGGAGAAAAAAATGAGACAGTTGTGAGAAATGAGTGGTGTATCAGTGGGAGAGGACAGGTGTCCCTTCACTGCTCTACTGAGGACATTTATCCACTCTAAGCCTGCAGGAGACGAAGACTCTGCATCTCACACATTGATTTGACCATTTTTTGGCATTAACCCCCGCTTCCTCCAGTTTTTCAATATGGTTTGTAAGGGTGTATTATTTACCAGCCTCACATCTCCTCGCCATAACACTGATTCTGTCGTGATTTTGGGTAAAGTTATTCGTTATCAGCCAGCCTCACATCTCCTCACCATAACACTGATTCTGTCGTGATTTTGGGTAAAGTCATTCGTTATCAGCCAGCCTCACATCTTCTCACCATAACACTGATTCTGTCGTGATTTTGGGTAAAGTCATTCGTTATCAGCCAGCCTCACATCTCCTCACCATAACACTGATTCTGTCGTGATTTTGGGTAAAGTCATTCGTTATCAGCCAGCCTCACATCTTCTCACCATAACACTGATTCTGTCGTGATTTTGGGTAAAGTCATTCGTTATCAGCCAGCCTCACATCTCCTCACCATAACACTGATTCTGTCGTGATTTTGGGTAAAGTCATTCGTTATCAGCCAGCCTCACATCTCCTCGCCATAACACTGATTCTGTCGTGATTTTGGGTAAAGTCATTCGTTATCAGCCAGCCTCACATCTCCTCACCATAACACTGATTCTGTCGTGATTTTGGGTAAAGTCATTCGTTATCAGCCAGCCTCACATCTTCTCACCATAACACTGATTCTGTCGTGATTTTGGGTAAAGTCATTCGTTATCAGCCAGCCTCACATCTCCTCGCCATAACACTGATTCTGTCGTGATTTTGGGTAAAGTCATTCGTTATCAGCCAGCCTCACATCTCCTCACCATAACACTGATTCTGTCGTGATTTTGGGTAAAGTCATTCGTTATCAGCCAGCCTCACATCTCCTCTCTTCCATGGCTATTGTTTTAAAAATGCATTTCAAAATGGAGGTTGGAACCAAGATAATACCCACAAATACTGATCTAGTATAACATATACATGCATACATTTATAGCATTGGCAGAACCTGACTGATTTACATATTTATCAGTGTGTGCACTTCCTGGGAAGCGAACCCATGACCTTGGTGTTGCTGGCATCTTGCACTTCTTGTGCTCCTGCACCATTTTCAGTACATATTTAATATATTTTACTCATGACAGCCAACAGACTGTGATGGCATGTTGCGTTTTTGGACCATATAAAGCTTGCCGGAGTCACTAGAGCTGCAGTACAGACTACAGTTCCACATTAACATGACTGACACATCCAACAGATCTAACGTGATGAGCTGAGCAAAAACTAGTCAGACTCCACCAAAGTGCACATCTCCCCATAGTCTCTGTTTGTTTAGTGGCAGTGTGATGCTTTCTGGTCCTGAGCTCAGAACACTTCAGTTATCTGTAACTCAATAGGTGCTTTTTGTAAATGTATCACATAATGAAAAGGGGAGTGAACTTGATCCTGATATTTATGGTAGCAACAGCCTGTTTATGCAGAAGTGGTTGCAGGATAATGGTTTAAAAAAACAAAAATACTTTTAATGGCCATGAAAGGAAACACCCTGAATAGCATTACAGTGAGATGTATGGCCAGTACCCAAATCAGACTAGGCATACTAGTGACACTGTGTTAACAGATAAAAGGTATCTCAGCAGTGACAGAGAGAAATGAGTGGTGTATCAGTGGGAGAGGACAGGTGTCCCTTCACTGCTCTACTGAGGACATTTATCCACTCTAAACCTGCAGGAGACGAAGACTCTGCATCTCACACATTGATTTGCTCTCATATTGCATATTTTTCATACTGTCAGGAAATCATCAGAACACCACACTGCATGCTTTGGGTAGGATTTTGCTATTCTGAGATTCTACGAATACCTTTCAGTTGAGGTGTGTGGCCTTGTAAAGACATGCTGTTGAATATTAAGGAAACTTATTTTAACCATGAACACACAATAATTCACACAATAAGGATTTTAAGAGTGTTTGCCTTCACGGAGTGCAATGGAAAATCAATGCTAAGATCAGTGTAAGAGACTGCTATCTTCTACTGAAGAGAAGTCTAACATGGCACAATATCGCACTATAGAATGAGAAAAGTATTTTCTAAAGAAGTCCTTCATTTTCCAACACACCCACCTGAATTTCACGCATCACCCAGATATGTCTCAGCCTTGCTTGGCTTTAGCTGCAGAGTGAAAAATGCAACTAATATCACCAAGGATTTTACTATATTTTGGTGTGTTGATATACACTAGACTGGTTTCACAGTCTTATATACAAATTTTTTAGATGCATGAAATAAAAACAACAGAAAGAGAAGTTACAGAATATACTCAGATTCAAAGAAGGTATAGTTTGCAAATAGTTGGTTTCATAACTATTTCTCTAGACAAATGAATTGCGATTTCAACTGGATCACTAAGGTAAAAAGAAGACAATTGTTTTAGAAAACACCTTTAAAAACCTCCACTGGCTTTCACCGTCAGTCTGTCAGAAGAAAAAGACGACTGGGGTCCTGTAGAGGGAGAACAGGACAGCAGGACATCGTGCACTGCCACGGGAGATTGCAGAACAGAAGAGGCAGGATTTGAGCATATAGTGGATAAACCAGTATTTCAATAGCAGCCACATTTCTTCGTTATGCTTACCAGCGATCGGCCGGGTCATAACACACGTTACTGTCAGATCTTGTAATCACATCTGCCAGCATTACTTCAGCTAACACAGGCATACTTTTCCCCACAGGATTCAAGCATCCATTTACATTCAGTGTCAGAAGAGGCCTGTCTTGGTGTCAACTCATTCCAAGGCAAGGCAGTTGGATAATACACTATCAACAGGACAACCCAGCCACGCTGTTCTTTTAATTTGCATTATTCTGCTTCAGTGTGGCAGTACACTAGTAAATTAAAATTGGCCTTTTGAATATTAATTAGTGGTAGAGGTTAAAGTTGTGTTTTCAATGAATGAATAATTAACTTTGTATTCCTAATAAGGCCAGGTCGTCTTGTTCTTCCTCCGGCCGAAGTCTGCAACAGCCTAACGAGCAAGATAAAGATGGCTAGCTGCTTCCTGTTCAACTGAAGCATAGCTCAGCCTTGAGACCAAGACATCTTGAGTTATGTCTCATACTTTTGCACATTTGCCACTGTTTATAGAGTAGGCTGTGCTGCTGCTGATAATGAATGTTGCTAGTTGTGGTGTTTTAACTAACTGTTGCTGAAGCCCAGCTGCCTGGGCACATTCTCCATCCTGCAGTCAAAAACAGAAATGAACCATAATAAGGTAGCAAGGTAGCAACTTATATGGCCAATTTTCCATTCTATACAGTCTAATGAGGCTCCTTAGCATCTGATAATGAGGGAGGGAAAAACTACAAAACCAACAATGCACAATAAAACAAAACAAAGGGAAACAAAACACAATGCAAAAAGAGCAGGAGTGAACGGGCAGCAGAACTACATGCTGCTGTAGGCGAGAAGGCTTTTCTTCCAGATCCCCTACTTTAGCTCCGCCCTGTCCATCTGCACCAGCTCCGCCCCTTTTTTCCTTCATGCATATGCATGCAACACTTACTGCCGTGCACATGGCCCGCAGCTGTAATTATTATTATTATCTGCTGCTAAGGACCAAGAAAGTGCAGTTTCCCTGCTGAACAATACATCAGCCATATAATGAGCTGGTGGACAGTGGTCTGATGTCCACTACTAATTGTGTGCTGAGTGTGTTGTATAACATCCACATTTACTGCATGGACTTGCTTGTTTAGCTTCGTTCTCTCACATTCTGCTCCACTGTGTTGACCTTTTAGAACAAGTCATGCCTGACTAGACCTGACCTTCATTTGTGTCTAAATACACAATCTTCCGGTACCACGTCCGTAATCTAGACGTCCCTACTCTACACGTGTGCACTCTCCCACGCGTACTCCACACGTCCCTTCTCTATACTTCTGTACTCTACTGGTTGTATTTCAGCTGTTCACAGCACGCCTCTTTAGTGAATCAGCTGGGCACATCATCTGGTTGTTGCAGTACTGATGGCTGCTGGTAACTGCGCCTGTATAACCGACGATCTTCTACATATGACACCCTCCTTTTAAGATTTCCAAGGGATCGCTAAGGTCCTAAAAGCTTTTTTTTGTAAACCCCTGCTCTGGTTCTTTCATTTTTCATGCAGGTTGTTGATGTCATTTCAAACTTGTGGCAGGCATTTTGTTGCTTTCAAAGTGGCATGGAACTCCTCCCTGTATCTGAAAGGGAGAGGCAAAGCAATTTATTCTGAAACAGCCACTTTAAAGGAGGTCAACACCTGTACACCTAAACCCAGTTTTTATTACTCAGATTCATTTCGACATTAAACTTGAGCTGAAGATGTGAAGATTAAACCCTTTCAGTGAATCTGAATTCCGCACTGCAGGGTGTCAGAAGCAGGAGTCTGAAGGCTCCAAAGACCTCCACTGAGTGGCTGTACGTGCCAATTTAAGGCTAAGTTGAGTAAAAAGCACGAACCCCTCGCATCCTTCAATCTCCTGCTGCCTGGTGACAGACATACAAGGAACCACACTCCTGCCCTGTCTCTGCTGACACAACCAGCACAGAGGACCTTAACAGGAACAGTTGTGGAGAATATCTCAGGAGAGGTAAGATTCCGACATAAAAACACGAGCTATAGCATCTGACGGGTCATCAAAGTCAAGAGTGTTGAAGTGGTAAAGGGCAGGACTCAGGCATGGTGCATCACTGCCGCCTTGTGGCTACAAGACGTCATACAGCACGTTGGATCTCACGGAAACGAGGTCGTTTTAAAATCACTGCAGCGCGGGATTTTCAGTAATGTGTGTGTGTGTGTATTTCTTTATCTAAACCATTCATAAACCATTATCAACTCTCATATTTTCCCCTCATTGTTTATTAGAAATGTGATGACAAGGTTGTCATAAATACAAAAAAAACCAAAAAAAAAAAAACCCCCCAAACCTCAATATGAACAGTTCATTGACTTAAACAATCATTTACAATAATCAGTATTAAGACTTGAAGGAAAAAACAATGAGTATATCAAATTATGGCATAAAGGAGATGCATAATGACGGCATGTACAGGTATTTTTTTTTAATCTTGATGGTTTAATTAAAAAAAAAAAAAGAAAAAAAGTTTTGATCCCATTATTTTAACCTGAAAGTTTGACAGCTGCAGATTTGAATGCAGCCGAATTCAATTCAAAACACTAATACGAAAAAACAGAATGTGTTAGGTCACACATCGGACACACATCATTACCACAGGCACGGACACCCCCACACGGTTCATTAATGTGGATATTGGGGCATAGAAATCACTGCCATCACTCCACAGGCTCAGACACATCCTCTGCATTTACATGCACCCTCACGAGCTGAGAGGCCACACCCACTTCCATGATTATACCTGCCACTTACAAACAAAAAAGTAAGGCAATTACAAGACAAGAGGTGCCGAGGGCCAGTATCTGAAATTGTCATCACATATAAACTGAGGTTATGTAGGAGAGCGAGGATGAACCTCCATACAGAAGCCTCTTCCTTTGGGCCTTCAAAGAAACTATCACCAGCTGTGACTCTGATGAGGTTGCCCTTAGCAACACACCAACCAATCAACAAGTCCACGCACAATGTACAGTGGACGTGACGCTGAACGTACAGCTTCAGTCCTTGGGATTTCGAGGAAGAAAGAACCGTCAGAAAAGCTGAAATGCATATAGGACTAGATTACTGTACGTGATGTGTGTGTGTGTGTGTGTGTTACATGAGTAAGAATAATGCTGGTTATATAAGAAGAAACCACAATAAGGCATGGGTGAGCTCAAAGCACCCAGACGAGGTCTCGCAGTACAACATCATACCATAAGAGGGCAGCAAAGCATTTCATTTCTCATAACACGTCACAAACCAAATTCTCTTGATTCTTATCAAAGGGGCAGAACCCTTAAAACAAAAACCTGTATGCACAATAACACCCCCGCTAGAGGAAAAGCCCTAATTTGAAAACAGGGGGGGTGGGTGGGGGGGTTTAAAGGTGTGTGGGCAAGTGTAGCCCTTGCTGTGTTCAGGTCAGAAACGGATGGAACTGAGAAGCAGATTAACTGGCTCTCCTTTCGGGCTCCGGTTGGCACTGACTGCTGGTATCTGCTTGCAGGCTGGCAGGAGAGGTGGTGCTGGAGGTGTAAGGGGGTGGGTCTCCCTCTAGGATGGGCACGCTCTGGGAGGCATCAGTGTCGTCGCTCTGAGCATACTCGCTGTACGGAGGAGGCTTCAGGTCATTCGCTGCACGAGAGAGAAAGAGAGAGAGAGTTACGTTGGAGGGACAGCATGCTCTCGACATGCATCGACATGCGTAATGGTTTCATGGATAATGAAAAATCTCTCTTAAGATGCCCTGCGTTACCGCAACACCACTCGGGCAGTGGGGTCTCAGTGGTTAAAGTACCTGACTAGTAATAAGATGGTTGCCAGTCAAGTCCCACCACTGCCAGGTTGCCACGGTTGGGCCCCTGAACAAGACCCTCAACCCTCAGTTACTCACGTTGTGTTCAGACAGAACTGGAAGTGGCTTTGGATAAAGGTGTCAGGTGCATGTAAAAGCACTCAGGTGTGATTATGCAGCTCCTATATGTTAAGTTGGCTATAACACAAGACCAGGAAGTCTGTGCTCCAACCACGCTGACAGACTGGAAGTGTTTTTGACTCCTTTGTCTTACAGCTCTTCCAGAACAGAGTGCGGCTGTATTACGTTTATAAGCCCCAGCTTCTAATTTCAGTGGCACGCTTGACTGGGTACTGGGTGACGTCTAGCACGGCTGCGTAACCTTCTCCCTAAACCTACCCGCTCCCTTCCCTCACGCTCCTCCTTCCGCGGGGTGACGTCAGCGAGCGGAGCCGCGTTACTGGGTTCTCGGCGGTGCCCATGACGAGTCATCACACATCATAAATACGTGATGGGGGGGAGGAGGCCAGACCCACACCCAGCACCACCGGCCCTGCTGGGTTTAACGACCACACACACCACAGTGCTGAGGGCCCAAAGCGGGTCCACAGGGGCCCCAACATCTTCCTTCCCTGTCTGGCTACTAAAACATAAAGTGCACACACACTGTCATAACAGCGGTGTTGTTGGGAGTCTGGGAGATCTTCGGGGCCCAGCTGGAACACTCGCCACAACCAGTCGGTCCTGGACCGGGCCAGTTCTGTCCTGCCTTCTTTGACCAGGTCCTTGGAGTCCCTTCACAATATACATTCGACAGGGCTTCAGTTATGAAGGAATTACTGATGGTGGAAAGACGATGGGCCAGGACAACGGGTTTGGTTGTATTTATCCATGTCCTGAGATGGAATGCACCAAGAGAAACAGCCAGAGCACATCTAGAACATGAATCGTCCCCCTGCCTCAGTGCGCAATTTGCTTTATGACCATAGATCAAGAAAGTTTAAAAGTCAGTGTGAAATGTCAAATTTTAGTTGCTATTCTTGGAATTTGTGGACTCTTTGGCAGGATTTGTATTTAGTATTGTCATGAGGTTCAGGAAACCGCTCGTAGTTCTGGGCTGGCAAGGGACTGTTAGCATTGAGCTGAAAAGCCATCAGTGCAATCTGTTCCTCTTAAGGACAGGAGGGACCAACTTTTAACTCCCAACCAACCATCAAACTACTTAATTCTGGAATGCATCCAAACTTTACAACAACACACCCAACCAGCAAACAAGTATCTCAATTCCAGTTGTGTCATCATAACATCACAGGTCTTGTCTCCATATCTTGATGGCCTGCAGGCTTGTATTTCTCTGTACATCATTCCACGCATGTCGTATTTCTTGTTATGCCAACATCTGTCCACACGTGTTCCGCCTCTACAGACATCAGCCGGGTCTCCATCGCTAGCAGTGAGTGGTCGGAAGCCTGAACACTTTAAAACTGACTCTGCATTTACCGTCCTGCATGTGTACCAGGAAGATAAAATCGATCACCTTGCTGTTCCAGTGCAAACACGGTACTGAAGACGGAGGAGGTGGAGCAACAAGCAAAAAAATATAATCCCCAATCAATATAAAAAAGGGGCATTTTTAGTTAAGGTTCATGGTTAAAGTACAAAAGCTCCTTTCCAGTGACACTTTTGATGTGTCGTTTCCCGTCTTTAGAGTGTGTTGGTACTGGCAGACATGCCACAATACCTGAACACACAGCAGAGTTGTAAGTGTGTGTTCACGGTTTCAGTCTTTACCATCATCGTGCCCTTAATGTCTGAACACACAAATCCATTATGGATCCCTGCTTATCTGTCAGAGAATAAACACTAACCTTGTCTGCCATTTTAAAACTTACATGAACTAATGACATTCATAATGAGACCAACTAAACAAAAATAACCCAACATTCTAAACTAAATGTTGTTCCGTTCAAGTGTGGATGAAAGTAGGTTAAAGGTACTGCGTCACGCTGAAACTTTCCTGCGCCCACTCTTTAGTGTGCAGTAGTTTCATGTGGGTGGTGACTGTTCCCCTAAACACAAAACACACAGTGTTCCTGTGAAGTGAAGTGGGCCAGCAGTGGTACGAGGTGTACAACAGAACAGCCACTCTGTTTCTATATGGGTGTGACATTCGCCTGTCTGTACAAATAGGAGTCAAAGAGAACACCTACACGAGAGAACAATCTGGGTGCATCAGCTCATGCTGAGAACTGTGGAGTGACTGCAAGTTTGACATTTTCACAAAACAGCTTTTGTGAGAGGGAGATATATAGGTACATATGCAAGGAATATGTTCCTCTCTTCCTAAGGGAGGAACATCAGAGCCTGGTGGAGAACATGCTAAGAGCCTGTGGGCCTCCAGACGCAGAGAGATCAAATCAAGTATTGGTGAACCAACCACGACAGCAGAGGAGATGCAGAAAATAGCTGGTGGTGGATGTGTCAGCCCCCAGTGATGCAATCCTCTAGCGGAAGGAAAATAAGAAGTTGGAAAAGTGCCAGGGGCTAAAAAAGGCAAGAGAGAGAATGTGGAAGGTTGACACCAAGGTTGTCATCGTAGTGACGGGAGCACTTGGGATCGTGACCCCTAAGCTGGAGGAGTGATTTGAGCAGATCACAGGAATGACAGTCAATCTCAGCCTAGAAGATCACAATCCGAGGAACAGCAAAAACACTGCACCGCATCTCACACACACACACACACACACAGGTAAGAGGCCTGAGTGTGAGATAAAGATATGACCATACATTAATCATAAATGTAGACCATTTATTAAAAGCAAAACCATCTTTGCGACACACCCATCAGTAGTGTGTACACAGGGGTTTGTAGACATGCTCCTGCACATGTATACTGATGCTGAGAACAGAAGGCAACCGTGAGTAATCAGACAGTCTGACGAGCTGCGTCACATCCTGAATTGCAAAATTCAAACGTGACCATTTTATGAGAAGAGTTGGGCATGCACGAACAAGAGAAAGAGAAAGCAGAATTCACAGGAAGAAAATGAGCAATTTGTGTATGAACCAGGGCTCCCTCTTCCTAAGTATTCATGGAGTGTATCCAAACACGGCCATCAGTCCCAAACCTCCAGACAGCACACATGACCGGCAAGGACCCGTACGGACCGGACTTCACTTCTACCCACTCTCCACCAGTGAGCACCACCCAGTCATGACCGGCATGGACCCGTACGGGCCGGACTTCACTTCTACCCACGCTCCACCAGTGAGCACCACCCAGTCATGACCGGCATGGAGCCGTACGGACCGGACTTCACTTCTACCCACTCTCCACCAGTGAGCACCACCCAGTCATGACCGGCATGGAGCCGTACGGACCGGACTTCACTTCTACCCACTCTCCACCAGTGAGCACCACCCAGTCATGACCGGCATGGACCCGTACGGGCCGGACTTCACTTCTACCCACTCTCCACCAGTGAGCACCACCCAGTCATGACCGGCATGGACCCGTACGGGCCGGACTTCACTTCTACCCACTCTCCACCAGTGAGCACCACCCAGTCATGACCGGCATGGACCCGTACGGACCGGACTTCACTTCTACCCACTCTCCACCAGTGAGCACCACCCAGTCATTCTTGCTATAGACAATCTAGATTCCACACAACCTTATGGAGACTCTTAACACAGATATCTTTGCTTTCCTCCTCTGTTCAGTGTAATGTGTATATTCCGTTACAATTCAGTAGCTGCTGCACTAGAATACCTTTTGCCATGCTGCAATCTGAAACCTGATAATTAAGAATCATTCTATATTTGGCCAAGCAGCAGTCTTCTCAACCTCTTCCAGGATGTCACAAAATCCTTCCATCTACGTGTCTGCAGTGCAGACAGATGCACGGACATCAACACTTGCTCGCGTAGAGACAGAAGAGATTTGTGCACCTCGTCACCTTGTCCAGGAACTAAAGGTCTACATACTGCTACAGCACACCGTGTACGACAACTCCCCCATGCTCTGATCAGTCATGTATGGACAAAACGTATTTAGGAATCTGCCTTACACCTGTTTCAGTGATCGAAGATGGCTTCTTTTTTCACAAATTCACAAGTATTCAAGAATATAAAAGGATCACGAGTAGTGTATGTTTTTTTGTGAATGACGGCGTACATAATTTGCCCTTTGAAGTTCATAATATTTGTATTTTAGAACTGATCATTCAAAAACCTCTTACCTCAAGTTTCATCACCTCTGCACCCTTCTCACTCTGCTCTTACCCCACGGTGGCCAACGGACTCGCTGTACAGAAATACCAAGAAACTCACCTCCCCCTTTTTCTAGACATCGCACAACCGTTATGAAAAAACAATGGTTCTTTCATGCACCTGAATGCGAGAAAGTACCGCCCTCACCCTCACTAGCTCGTCTCCGTGGTTCCCTATCGCTGTCTTCACTCGGTGCTCACGCCAAGCACACTAAATCCCCAACGCACCAGAGAAGCAGGCTTTAGCAGAGCAGTGCTCGGATGTATGGATGAGCTACATAAAGAGTGACAGCAGCCTGTGGGAATCTTCAACTCTAACACACCTAAAACCACCACGCAGTTTCTAAACAGACAGGGAGATCGAGTTTTGACCCTGTGCCTATCGCGCTACATTATGTTTACATTCCCGTGTGAATTATTTTTTTAAACCCCAAACGACCAAAGCATCTTTAATTCACCGTGTCTTCGCAAAAGTTTCCAACATACCATTCCAGACAGAAAGCTGGGTTAACTCCATGAACGGTTACTGGTGTGGGGGGGTCTTACCTCCAGACACAGCCTCGTACGGAGGAGGCATGTCCAGGTGGGAGAGGGAGGAGGCCGGGTGCAGTGAGGCCGAGGGTTCCCCGACAGAGCCATCATCCTGCACGCTGTACCAGCTGGGCCAGATCGACGTCTGTGCGACAGAGGAGAGGACTCACGTCAAACACGCGACACATGCCAACACCAGAGCAGGCAAACCCTCTGGCTTGGGCCAGCAGCAGCCAGTGGAAATGAACGTTTTTGATTAATAAGAGTTTCTGTACATTTGTGTGAGGATACAGAGCAAGTCAGACATGGGGAAACTCAACAGTACAAAGCGTCTTTGATAAAATCAGCAGCAGCTGAAAATGTAACAATCCACCAAAGAACGATACTCTGACTGATACAGAATTGGATTTTTTGGATGTAATTCCATCATGGATTACCTTCTGGAAAACACTATTCACATATTCTCACATAACTTAAACAATGGATGGCATGGAAGTGTAAATACCCTCTCCATAACTCCTGCAGATCAGAACACAAGAGAAAAGACCAATCTGTGTGTGTCTGCCACAGTCACAAGGACTCCCCTGATAAACTGTGACAGTTATTCACCAACAACTGAAGTGTGAACATTAGATCAGAAAATGGAACAACACTGCATCTTTCCATCTCTGCAAAAAATACACAACAGCCTTGTGGCCTAACAGCTTCAGTCCCGTGGGTCTGATCTAACAGCTTCAGTCCCGTGGGTCTGATCTAACAGCTTCAGTCCCGTGGGTCTGATCTAACAGCTTCAGTCCCGTGGGTCTGATCTAACAGCTTCAGTCCCGTGGGTCTGATCTAACAGCTTCAGTCCCGTGGGTCTGATCTAACAGCTTCAGTCCCGTGGGTCTGATCTAACAGCTTCAGTCCCGTGGGTCTGATCTAACAGCTTCAGTCCCGTGGGTCTGATCTAACAGCTTCAGTCCCGTGGGTCTGATCTAACAGCTTCAGTCCCGTGGGTCTGATCTAACAGCTTCAGTCCCGTGGGTCTGATCTAAATGTTGCTTGAGCATGACTGTGTGTGTGGCTTGTGCTTATGGCTCTACTTAAATGAACAAGCAGCTGTTTGGAACTGGATTACTATCAGACTAGAACTGGGTTGCTATTAACAGACTGAAGATGGATTACTATCAGACTAGAACTGGGTTGCTATTAACAGACTGAAGATGGATTACTATCAGACTAGAACTGGGTTGCTATTAACAGACTGAAGATGGATTACTATAACCAGACTAGAACTGGGTTGCTATTAACAGACTGAAGATGGATTACTATCAGACTAGAACTGGGTTACTGTAAAAGTATTGGAGCTGTTACCACTCTGCCTGTGCAACTGCTTAAAACCTGTAACTTTTAAGAATTTCCTTCCGTTTATTCATTACTCTGTATCCACAATTCTTACCAGCCTTCCCTGGTCATTACGATGCAGTATATGACAATTTTGTTAATGTTGTCCAATACACACACGTCACTTGCTCAGCTATCATGCTCCAAGTTGAACGAGTTCTCTTTTTGCCTTGGATTTGTTCCCTTACTGGCTATACTCAACATTTCTGTTGTTTCATGAAGTTTCCCCAACAATATTGCTTATTTTGCATCAAACAAAAGATCAGATAAAAGGTGATGCAAAGATCAAAAGAAAACTAACGTGATCTGCTTCACTGAACACATACATTGACACAATGCATGCACACACCCACACAATACACCCATACACCTGAACAATACACCCATACACCCACACAACCCACACCAGACTAAGTTCTCTCTAAGACTTCTAAGGACTTTTCACGTAATAAAGAGAGGCTACCCACTGCACACGGCTGCCAATTCTGGAACTGAGACTGCTGAACTGACCTGAGGTCAGTTTCTGTGACGAGAGAGTTGTAAGGACCTTAAAAAACTAAACAATTTGCCCTGTACCACATACAGTAAAAAACTCAGTATTAATAACTACAACACACTGTCTCATACAATAAAGCAAAACTACCAAAAGAAAAATAAAAAGATAAGAGAAACATATTATGAAGAACGTTCTATGGATGGGCAAATCTATATTATACTGATACTTCCGATCCAGGAATAAAAAACCCCAAAAAGCAAAAAAGAACTTTGATCTATAGACGTTTATTTGAATAGAACCTCACCTAGCTCTGGCACAGACGTCAACTAACCTGTAATGAACTTTTCACTGCACTTTATCTATTGATCTGTCTTTTTTGCACAATCAAAATAAAGTAAAAATCAACCAACCAAAATTTACATATAGTGACAAAAACAAATCAGTAGAGATTTACTATCACTATTTAAACCCTTGCCGACTGTAAAAAGTACGAAGAGTGAAGATAAATAGACAACTGACAAAAGATAACTGGATCGTTTCCAGCCAGTCTGGAGAACACTTACACTTTGTCTCTCACACATCTGGTGTAGGTAGGCTCGTCCCCCCACTATTACAATCTGGGCATTGCGAGGGTTACTGAGGTACGCTGCCAGCTGTCTCTGTCTGGAGCGGTACCAGCAGATGTAGAAGAAGATCTTTATCATAATAAAAACGATAACAACTCTGAAAAGGGCCAGAAGAAAAAAAGCATAAAGTTAATGAAGCTTCTCCAAGTAATACACAGTTTACATTCACATTGAGGTGTTTGACCAGAGCGATAGTAATATTTTATCAGTGGGGGAGTTGTGTGTGTGCACCAGGGGTATTGACCATGTGAACTACAGGGGCGCTACCATCAACACCTGCCAGTACTGTATGGGAAATACACGCCTAACTTCCCTGCTTCCCCCATTAAACACCCCGGGGCTGCTCTGCTAGAATAAACAGAAGTGAGTCACTTTAGAGGATTTGGAATAAGCCATGAGCGACGTTTGTGCTTGTGTTGACTTACATGTACCAGTACAGCTCCATAGTTTTAGTGGGAACCAATCGGCATATTCAGTCACCAGTGGCCTGGCTAAAGTGAAAGCGTTACAACAAAGGAAAAAAACAGAATCATGTCAACCATTAGTCTAACACGATGGGAACTGTGATCCATGTCTGTCTGTGTATATATATATATATATATATATATATATATATATATATATATATATATATATATATAAATAAAATCTGTGTGTGTGTGTTTAGCTATCCTAACCTCGGTAACCTAAAGCCCACGTAGCCACCCAACACCATTACTCTTTCACTCGGTTATGTCCGTCTTAGGACAACAATTTTAGTTAGATCTTAGAATTTAAAACAGTGTAGCAGGCTATACCTGGCTAGCTAAAAGCAGAGGACTTTTAGCTGGTTATCGCTAAGTTAAATAGTTAATTAGCGTTACTGTGCAAAAAAGTAAATTTATTTTTCTGTCTGTTGTAGCAATTAGAGGTCTAGTTACTGGGCGCACTATGCTAGTAGTCTGTGATAGCTGTGTTAACTAGCTACCGCTACACCATTCACAGCATATTAGTGTCGAAAAGTAAGTAAAAGACAGTAAACTGTTAACCTACTAACGCTAGATAACGGTAAGTGATGTAATTCAATCTAGTTAACGCCAGGTAACCTAGCTAGCATTATCCACACACCAGGCTAGCCCTCTAGCTGGCTCCATCTTTCTTATATATTAACCAAATTCTTTTAGCAACATTACTAGCCAGCTATCTTAGTTAAAGTCGTTCTCAGTATGGCATTAACCAGCTGTTTATTTTCGGAGTTAAGACTATATAACCAGCGGTGGCTCTCAAATGTACCATGAGAAGTGACTCACCTTGCGCCAAGTTGCTCGCTAGCTTAGCTTATTTTAGCTTATTTTAGCTTAGCTGCTAACCCCAAACGAACAGTCCGCTACTCCGTTAGCATGTTAGCATGCCAGCTAACCTGGGTAATGCGATTACGGACGCGCAGTCAGTGCCAAACGTTTCGTTTTGTTATTTAAAAAAAGATATCTAGGTACTGTTACTTTTATTCGCTCTGTCACGAATTCAGATTTGTAAAACAAAAATCCAGTGTTTATTATGAGCTAACCCGAATGCAAATCTCAGCTGGACTGATAACGTTAGCTCCGTGAAAACTGAACGGCAGTCCCAGGGTGAAGAGGGCGTGGGCACGACCCGCCAGCGCCGCTACACGCACGTCTACACGACCAAACACAACCCAACACGACCCGGGGCACGACCCACAAGCGCCGCCACACATACACCTACACGACCCGCACCATGACCCACCAGCGCCGCTACACGCACACCTACACGACCCGGAACACGGCCCACCAGTGCCGCCACACGCACACCTACACGACCCGGAACACGGGCCACCAGTGCCGCCACACGCACACCTACACGACCCGGAACACGGGCCACCAGTGCCGCCACACACACACCTACACCGCTACACGCACACCTACACCTACACGACCCGGAACACGGCCCACCAGTGCCGCCACACACACACCTACACGACCCGCATCACAACCCACCAGCGCCGCTACACGTACACCTACAAGACCCGCACCACGACCCGGAACACGGCCCACCATTGCCGCCACACACACACCTACACGACCTGCACCACGACCCACCAGCGCCGCTACACGCACACCAACACGACCCGCACCACGACCCACCAGCGCCGCTACACGCACACCAACACGACCCGCACCACGACCCACCAGCGCCGCTACACGCACACCAACACGACCCGCACCACGACCCACCAGCGCCGCTACACGCACACCTACACGACCCGGAACACGGGCCACCAGTGCCGCCACACACACACCTACACGACCCACCAGCGCCGCTACATTCACACCTAAACGACCCGCATCACAACCCATCAGCGCCGCTACACGCACACCTACAAGACCCAACACGACCCGGGGCACGACACACTAGCGCCGCTACACGCACACCTACAAGACCCGCACCACGACCCGGAACACGGCCCACCAGTGCCGCCACACACACACCTACACGACCCACCACGACCCTGACCACGACCCACCAGCGCCGCTACACGCACACCAACACGACCTGCACCACGACCCACCAGCGCCGCTACACGCACACCTACAAGACCCGCACCACGACCCACCAGCGCTGCTACACGCACACCAACACGACCCGCACCACGACCCACCAGCGCCGCTATACGCACACCAACACGGCCCACCAGTGCCGCCACACACACACACCTACACGACCCACCAGCGCCGCTACATTCACATCTACACGACCCGCACCACGACCCACCAGCGCCGCTACACGCACACCAACACGACCCGCACCACGACTCACCAGCGCCGCTACATGCACACCTACACGACCCGCATCACAACCCACCAGCGCCGCTACACGCACACCTACAAGACCCGCACCACGACCCGGAACACGGCCCACCATTGCCGCCACACACACACCTACACGACCCACCACGACCCACCAGCGCCGCTTCATTCACACCTACCGTGCAAAGTGCTCAAAACATGTCAGGATACGGTCCACACGACCAAGTGTGAACAGAGCATATAGAGATATATTTCCAAATGTGTCTTGGAAGCAGTGTGAAGATCTCAGGTTTTGCACAAGCGTTATTATTTAAAAGACTTGCTTTTGTTTTGAGTAATTGAATAATGTATTGACCAAATTTTCCAAAAACAAATAACCCCTTAGAGATTTAAAATTGTGACATGGTTGGTTATCGCACGTGGGAGAAGAGCAGAATCATTGACAAACTTCATTCTAACTGGGCTCGCATATTCCCAGCACCCATAAATTATTCAATGTAAGGGTGCTAGGAACATGCGAGCCCAGTAAAGCGTGCTGGGAAACACGGCAGGAAACAGGCATGCAACTGAGCTCGAGGAATCCTCGCGCCCACGCATGCAGCGCATTGCTAATTTACATCTGAAAACTAGTCATTTGCAAATTAGCAGACTAAAACTAATCGGATTCCTCCTGCTATCAGGTACTACTGTAATGCACTGGACTGACAACATGTGGCATGATTGCTTTGGCATCACCGTTTTCATTTAGCACTATTCTTGTGCGTTGCTATTCAGTGGCGCTCAAAGAATGCGTTTTAGTTTTGACTCTGGTTTTGTTCCTTACGTTCAGAAATAACGTTTTGCATTGACACTGTCGCATTAGGCGTGTGGACTAGGTTTCTGTTAAGCTGCTTTGAGACAATGTCTGCTGGGAAAAGTTACACAAATATAACCGAGTTTAACCATAAACATACGCTAGAAACTAGAACCGTCTGGATGTAGTCTCTGCCTTCTCATGCTGCCTTTACTGCGATTGGTCCTGCGAACACCAACAATGTAAATGTCCCGCCGCGTAATACATGCTCACATTTGATAAACATGTCTGGGATTTAGTCTTATAATTGATAAATATATGCAATGCTGCCTCCTGCTGGCCGTATGTGTTAATTCAACAGCTCCGAATCCCAGAAGTTGAGACCAAGTAGGTCCAGTGACCTGTTAACAGAAAATGTGTTGAGTGAAATAGCATCTGCATGGGGACATGTTTTTATTGGTGAAATCCATGTCAATAACTGTTTTACAGAAATACATTAAAGTGAATGTATCATGCAGTGTTCACTGTGAATGCCAAAGAATTAAGTAATCATATAATGGCTGATACATTATGTTTTAAGGAGAAACTGCTCCCATGTACAGCCTTCAGGTATGAAGGGTTTTCTGTACATCTGAATCTTGGGTCAAATCAAGAATCAAATATTCAAGCCACTGACAGTAGCTACATGAGTGGTGTGAGGGAACCAGATGCAAGCTGGCGTTTTTGGTAAACACTGTAGATGTTCTTTTCCTCAGAAATGACTCTGATGTTTCAAGTTTCAAGTTTGGTTTATTTGTCACATACATAGTCATACACAGTATAACTCGCAGTTAAATGGTTGAGAGTGCTCTGTCCAAACTGAGGAAAAAGAAAAACAGGGGTGCATAGAGAAATATATATTCTACATATATACACAAATATATTAATGTATGTACAATATGTATATTATGTTTATATACACAATGTACAATGTATATATGGATATGTATATATGTATGTACACAATGTACAGTTCCATCTTGTAATTCACATATTAACAGTTATATGTTACATGGTGGTAATTGAACATATTTACAGTTGTTACATGGTGGTGGTGGTCCCCACAGTTGATCAGTTTCCCTGATTCAGGGCCCGAATGGCCTGTGGGAAGAAGCTCCTCTTCAGTCTCTCTGTCTTGGTCTTCAGGGAGCGAAAGCGCTTCCCTGACCTCAACAGAGAAAAGAGCCTATTGTTGGGATGGGTGGGGTCCTTCACAATCCTCCTGTTAGTGTGACTAAACAAATCTTATACCAGTTCATGACAACGGGCTCAAAACACTGCTCACTCCATTAAATTACACATGATGCAGACAGTCTCAGGTCTATGTAATGACAGCTATGCCATTTGCAACATCTTCTTAAATGAAGGCCTTATGTTCCAGGCCAAACGAAGAATGCTTTAAGTGCAATAATGTGCAAATACAACTTGTAAAGGTAAACTTGCCATAAAAGAACTAAGACAGAAAAATTGGTGAAAATAATTGCTGTTAATTATCGCTCAGCCACATTACTCCCTTCCACTGAGCTAACCCCTTTTCCAATTAATTCACATTGCAAAACCTTTATTTTAAAGCATTTAAACTCTAAATGTGGACAACGATCTATAGAAGAGTAACTTTTCCCCATTACATTAAAAACTACATTAGAAAAATGACATTCCAAACATTATTTAACCAGGCTTTGGGCTCTGATTAAACAGTTCCCTTACATGCTGTAGCACTGCACTTCTAAGCACCACAGTGCACCTCTATGACTTTTAATTCTATAATTATTTTCTTTATATTCATTATTTACCTCAACACTCAAATTTGATTTTATGTAGTCTTTTATTAACCATATTTTATTGATCTTTTTGCACATTATTTAACTTCAGTTCTTTGTGTATTTAAATCAACTATATTTAACTTATTAGTTGATAAATTGTGTTATTTTTTTGGCAAAAACCTTCCCACAGTGACCAACTTGGAATGTAATACCCTTTATTATTTTGTCTATATAAAGCACTTTGAATTATAATCGTATATGAAGTTCTATACAAATAAATTTGCCATGAATACTTTTTGTAGTATGGCAGGGTGCATTATGCTGCTGAAAGAGGCCACTGTCATTAGGGAGTACTGTTACCATGAAGGCGTGTACCGTGGTCTGCAGTAATGTTTAGGCAGGTGGTACTTGTCAAAGTAACATCCACATGAAGGCCAGGACCCCGGGTTTCCCATAGTGCACGCTGGTGTCATCTCTGCTCCAGGTAAGGGTGCAACCATGCACACAACCGTCCACATGATGTAAAAGAAAACGTGATTCATCAGACCAGGTCACCTTCTTCCACTGCATCGCAGTCTAGTTCTGATGCTCATGTGATTGTTGTAAGCACTTTGGGTGGTGGACCAGGCTCAGAATGGGCATTCTGACCTGGTCTGACTACACAGCCGGCTGTGAGGCAGTATGGATTCTGACACCTCTCAGATGAGATAACCTTCACTCCCCACACACATTAATAAGCCTGGGGCTATCACCAAAATTACTTTAGATGTTTAATTCATTTACTGTCAAAAATCATATTAGTGTCCCCAAAACATATCCAATGACAGTCAGAACAATGAAAGACACACACACACACACACTTTTAAAGACGGCACATCTGTTTCACTCATATATTCTCCTGAAAACAATCTCATCTATTGTCCTCGACAACGATGGTCCTCCTTGGATATGTATCTATATCCACAAATATGTAGCGGAATTCATATTTTCCAGTTTCAGGATTCTGTGAAACGAAAAAAAAGGAACAGAACTAATTATTAAAACACACTATGCAAGAAAGATATGCTTAGGGTTACTATGTTTTATAAACAATTAAAGCAGGTCGCAAAAAGAAATGGCTGTTTTCGAGATTTCACCTGTTTTGATTCTGAATGTACAGTTCCATGTAGTCCTGGTTCAGAACCCTCGATATAAAACTTCAGTCTCATGTGCTTCTGACCGTCCTTCAAGTATTCAATATGACTAGAGAAAGAATGTCCACCAAGGACATGCCTCAGATGAAAGGCACTTAAGATACTGAGGTATTAAAGGACAGCTACTCTGTGTTTCCAGCTGTCTGTCCTGTTGTTTATGTTATTAACATTTGTACTATTACTATAATATAATTAAGGACATGTGTTAATTCATTGTGTCAGCAGGAAAAGCTTTGCAGATCATGACTTTTACTGCACCAGACAAACCAGAGAATCTACAGTGGCAGAACATTCTCTACTAATACTGAACCCACTTTACCAGATGACTGACACTGCTGTGCTGTTGGTGTTTTTAAATGCAAATCAACATAATTAAAGTCACAGTGAGATACATAACTGTACCTCATTGACAAATGGCACAAGACAACCTGTCCTTTGAGATTCAAGAGTGATTGCCACACCTAACTTGTTGTCTCCGGCCACGGCGAGTGGTTTCCCCGTAGCCTTTAATGGGTTCACCAAACGCTCCAATTACCTGCCAACCACACAAAAAGACAAAACAACATTCCTATTTAACAAAACAAAGCAAATGATGCTTCATCTCATAATGTATTTTCAGAATGACCCACCTCTGGGTGTGTTCTGCATTTGTCAAAAGCCTTTCCATAGAGTTTGCTTGGACTTGACGATGAAAACAGTTCTTGAAAGATGACATAGAGAAGTCCTCCTGTGGCAAAATTACTCCATGTTGGTTTTATTTTTCTAGGAAATCTGTGGTCCTATTGTTATTAAATAACCAATAATTTAAGATGACCATCCCTGAATTACTGCAATAGCTACGGTCACTGTCCAAGTACGGAGGTTAGAATAATATTATTATTATTATAATAATAAGACTATAATTATAACTTCACCTGTAACTCCAAGACCAACGAGCACCACGACCAAGTAGGTGAAGTCTGTGCCCGCCTGCTTAACTGCAGGAGTTAGACAAACGCAAAATGCCATTACTGCTACAATCGGAGCAAAACCACTAGTTATTTCTGCAGCGTTTTGGCCCTTTTTAAAAACATGCACCGCGCCCAAACCTTTGTGCGCCGCGGACCCTCCTGAAGACCGCTTGCTCTCCGCGACCGACGCCTGGTTCGTACCGCGGTCCTTAACGGAACTTCTGAACTGAACTCCAACGCGGAAACCTCGAGTTCGGGTCCAGTCCGCTACTGGGCCGTTACTTAATCCAACTAACCCGGGACCGGGTCCCCGCATGGCTGGTGTTCGCGGGGGCAAGGTGACATTTACGCGACTTAATGTGTGCTGTACGCAGTATGACGTTCTGCCGAGTCTGAGTATGAGAGTGTACGCCATTATGTCTGGCGCTGGCTAAGCTAAGCTAAAAGACGATGAGGTCAACTAGGCTAAACTAAGATAAGATAGCTGTTTATGTTTAGCTATGCTATGAAACCAGCTATAGCCAGGTAGCAAAGAATATCGACCGTTACTTTCCGAGCTTTCCTAGAACGTGTAAAAAGGTCACAAAGTCGTTTTACGTAAGATAAAAACTTTCTTTCATGGTGTAAATTGCCCACCGTCATAACAATCCGAAATGTCAGATAGCTTAGCTTAGCTTAGTTTATTTTAGCTAGCGTTGTCTCCTTAGCGTCCACCAGCTCGCTCTGCTGTGAGACAGAGATAGTATTACTGAAGGTGTCCCTCACAAAACGCCATTAAATCGTTATTACCTACTGTAATTGAGCCTTAAAAACCCCACTGTTTCTTATTTACAGATGTAACTGGTTTTGTTTTATCTGAACGTAATGATAGCTCGTAGTGTGCTGCTGGCTCTCCGCCCTGTGTTTGAGGCAGGGCCAGTGTCACGGGTTTGGGATTGTTAATCCTAAAAACCCAAACGATAAAAGAACCGAAATACTCTTTGGAAAATCATGCAGGACCCTGATGTAATAACTAGGATTAAATATTGTTCCCGCAGAATTATTAATGTCACTTTATTGAAAACGAGCTATCCAGGTCCAGGATATAGCTAATATATAACCAAGTCAGGACCTTTTGACAAAGGAGTATAGATGTTTAGTGTTAATGAAAACTGAGGGGGAAAGTGTGCTTGTCTTCTTCATAGAAAAAAAACAACACCTTTTGTCCATGAAGTTTGTGTAGGATGGTATTTTTTTTGTTAAGGTATGCATAGACAACACATTCTGACCTCATTTTTAATAAATTGTGGTTATAATTTTCAAACTAGCAGGGGATTCACATTCTTTTACTCTTTGTGTTCATAGAAACCTCTGTGGTGGTGACAACTCTTACCAGTCTGGCGTAAGAATATTAGAAAACAGATCACAGAAAAAACTTACAGCTCAGACTTTAACAAACATCGGATTATCAGCTGTTAAACACAAACAGCTCATGACCTCTACAGCCTTGTGAAAGGCCCACATTTGTATCAACACTTAGTACACTTTATATTCAAAGGTTATTTTGCATTACAGTCATTTCTTAAAGGTCACACAAGAAAATGAAACATGTCTGATATAACCCCAACACATACAAAAAAAAGCAAACAAACTAAAAAACAAACAGTTGGAGAGTGTAATGAAAACCCCACCAATGCTCCTTAAAACCCCCCTCCCCCCAAACCCCTCAATGCCAAACACACCCAACCGTCACTTCTATATTTCACTTTATCTAGTGTTGTAGACTGACTAGGCACTGACTTGCTTGATGTAAAGTTCAGTGGTTTAAGAGTTTAGGTCAGTGTGCAAGTTAGTGCCATCCTCCAAACACGCATAAAGGAATCTAAGACAGAAACAACCCCCCCCCCCCCCCCAGACCTGAACGCAATCCTGTTGACTGTTACCAAATGCAACAGTTCTCTCAGTAGGAGGACTTTACAGGTTAGTTCCTTAAGCTGTCAAACTTGGTAAGGTGCAGGGCAATGATGAATGTGCCTGTAGAAAAATGAAAACACTATTAGATCAGTTCCAAAATCTTGCTTGAAGTGATATATTTTATATTAAGCAATGATTTTGCACAGGAAAGATATAAAAGGTGGTTACAGTTTTCAGTAGACATATTTGCATAAAGCTTCCATTGCAATATGCAATGTTGGCATATTTATTTGACCTATTCCTTTAAACTTTTCAGTTAAATTTCTTTGTGCCTGAGGCCTGATATAATGCTGAGAGACAAGCTTGGTTTCATTTTAAGCTGCTTAGCTGAACAAATTGGTTTCATTAGCACTGCTAATGATCACTTAAAAACCATTTCAAAACATTTTAAGCTGCTTATTTCATACAGTGGCATAGCCAGGAATTAACCTGAGGAGGGATGTGGGAAAAGTGCTAAATGAAATTGCCATGTACAATTTATCTGACATATGTAATACAGTTTTAGACATAATTATAAGCAAGTATAGCGTCCAGAGTTTGTAATTTCATTGTTTAAGACATTTTGACTTTGGATTTGAACTGAAGAAGTTTCAAAGAGAAATGGAATAAATACATGTTACTGGTCACGTTTCTGACCGTAGCAGCTGCTAGCCGATAAAATGTGATTAAACAAACTAATGGACTTTCATTTGACATCTGTGGCTTTGATCTCATTGTAGCTCAAGTAGTGTGCAAAACAGTTTCACTTTACACCTACAGTGTCAGACACACTGTATTTGTTTTATACTTTACACATACAGTATCAGCAGTACTGTATTTGTGTTTTATACTTTATATGTACAGTATTGGCAGTACTGTATTTGTTTTATACTTTACACATACAGTATTGGCAGTACTGTATTTGTGTTTTATACATGCACAATATGTGCAGTACTGTATTTGTGTTTTATACTTTACATGTACAGTATTGGCAGTACTGTATTTGTGTTTTATACATGCACAATATGTGCAGTACTGTATTTGTGTTTTATACTTTACATGTACAGTATTGGCAGTACTGTATTTGTGTTTTATACTTTACATGTACAGTATTGCCAGTACTGTATTTGTGTTTTATACAGTATCACTTGTTCTGTATTTGTGTTTTATACTTTACATATACAGTATTGCCAGTACTGTATTTGTGTTTTATACAGTATCAGCTGTACTGTATTTGTGTTTTATACCCTCCCCCCACTAATATACTAATATGTTTTCCATCTTTTGTTTGTTATCAGAATATTCTTTAACAATCAATATAAATATGGCATATTAGTTATAAATGTCATACAAAGGTTAAACATTCTATATATTTGTTCAAACAGAGTATACTGCCACTATATAAAACTGAGACATACAATTGTGGGCATACAATCGTGCGGTTGTGGTGACAGGCATAGTCATTTGCTATTACAGTAATACATCATCTTAAAATTACCTGCAGTAGAGGAAGTGTTGGTAAGATTTGCCTTTAAAATTACTAACAAAAAGTGTAAATGTTTGTATAGAGGTATACTAAGGTATTTGTAAATAACAAATAAATGCCTCATTTAGGATTACCATTACCTGCTAGTAATGGAAGAAATATGTGACATTTGTCGTCAGAGTTAGCAAGGGTGTTCAGCACAATATCATTTCATATTGATATTTAATTCACAACATGCTAATAACAGTAATGTTTCCTCAAAATCTCAAACTACTGCCAAAAAGTGAAAATGTTTTTGACTTTGAGATTTAGGCCAGATGATGTAAAAGACATGAAAAAGATGCTTTTCAAGGTTTATTATTTTCATTTCATACACAAATTGTGTTAAATGTGGTTTCAAACAAATCAGTTACAAAACCTTTTTTTTAATTCGTGTACAAAGGTTATGTGCCATTAAAATGTAGCAGTTTTCTGTATTTGCCATCAAAGCCCCTGTACTTTTACTGCAAAATTATCCAATTAAAATGAAACATCCTTAAATTAGAGTAGCTACGCATATTCTAACATTAATTAGGATTTTAGCATGCATTTAGTATAGGAATTAGTCTGGTAAGGGATCTTTCTGTATCATTTATATTGCTTTTGCTGAGTCTCATCTGTACGTTAGTTCAGCATGAGATATCTGCGCGAACAGCTGCTAAATGTAACTTCAAGTAGACAAAAAGCATGGAAGTTGAAAAAGCGTCAACTATTTCTCTTAGGTTGCATAAACACACGTAGACTACATATATGGGGGTGAAGTTGGTGATACCCTTTAACCAGGGTAAAGAAAAGCAATGTTTTGTTAACAAATTCATGCACTTGGATATTACCAGGACTTATCCCCACTTACTTGTGTTAATAGAAGTCAAAAGTTCTGTTTCTCTAAAAGTAACATTTACATAATGTAACTTTCCGTTGAAAGTATTAAAAAAATCCTAATGTTAAAAGGTTAATAGTTTATAATTAATGTGTCTAAATTCAAGTTTCAGATATTTCAAGCAATCTTCTAAAAGTCTTTTTCTTTGCTACTGTATCCATGTCATTCGTCACTGTGAAGTATTTCCACGTGTGTAACGTGTTTTGATGGGCCCTGTGTCTGTCATTAAGGTGCCCGTGTCATCGTACTAGTGTGTGTGGTCGTCCGTGAGTTCGTATTTCACTGAAGCCCGTTCAAACTGATCCAGGACTGCTGACGTACTATTTTAAAGAAGTCTATACGACAGAAACAATGCAACACAATGTAGACCGTGAGCAGACAGAAGAGCACATATCACAGTAAGACACAGGCAGTAAATAATGGGTTAAACGTAAAAAAAAACTGACGCATTTCCACCAACGCTAACAGGAAACTTACTTGTTGTTCGTCACAACTGAAAATGAAGGTAAAACAGGGTCAGAGTCTGCACGAGGGTTTTTTAACACCCATTCACCAGTGTCATGGTGAACCAGAATTACTGGTGCTTACACGAGCCAGTGTACATGTGAAAGCATCCAAAACATGCAGATGTCATATTTATTTACCAGAGGATGATGAAAATGTCTTCTGTGTGAGGTGAAAATCCAAATAACTGGAACAAAGTGTGTGTAAGCAAAACACACCACTCGTATTTCAGCATGTACAATGAATAACTCAGAAGTGCACGTTTGAGGTACGGTATGGAAATGACCTCGGACAGACACTGATAGTTCAGTTGCAGCTAAATGTACCGATCTTACAATTTTCTGCCTAAATTTCAGATGATTGCAAATTTGGCCTGGCAAAGATATAAAGATAAAAAAATCCAAATTAAAAGCTTACATGTAACTTATCTAAGCACTACAGTAAAGAAAGTGCAAAGATGTCACCTGATCTGATTTTATTTTGGACATAATTGGTGATTAAGCTGGGATGCTTCTGTTACCTCCCAACCCCACCTGTAGCAGTCAGACAGTTTGGTAAATGTTTCTCTGGGTACAGAAGGAAGGATTATCGAGAACGTCTATATATATGCTGTGTATATAAAGTTATTTAGGATAGACAGACACTTGTAGATGTGCTCTTAACTGCACTGTCATGAAGAAACCCTGACTGGCGTGTCTGTAAGAGTCAGGCAATGTAAACCAACCGGATCTGTTATTGGATGCCAGCGGTTATGAAGTGGTTTCCCACCAGGGGTTTGTTAGGTGAAAGTAGTTGTGCTGTTCACTACCACAGGGGAAATGGCTGAGCCCATAGCGCTTCATAACGCATGGGCTCAGCTTGGAGGAGTGGGTGAATATCTACCCGTCTGTCTCGGGAGATCCGTCACTGAAACAGAAAACCTGCGTGGAAATCCCATGCGCATGAGCAGATGATGATGATGTACAAGTGTAAACTTAATCCAAAATGCAAAACAAAAAGGGGTAAAAAAAACAACAAAAAAACCCCATCACAGGAATTCACCAACAAGCACGATGGTATAACCAACTTTATGCAAATGAAAGGATCAAACACTGAATCACAATGACTATACAAAACGACTAGATAAAACAGAAGAAATGAGTGTAATCTTTGTTAAGAGGTCTTACCTTCTGATTGTCTCTTACACCCTAGTTGTGTTGTATTCAGATTCATGTTTGCTTAGAGACCCAATGAGGCAGTACCTGAAATATCATGGCTCTTACATTTTAATATCTCAATGTCCCTTTGCACAGAGAGAATTATCATCAATAATTATTCTGTTTGGTGCCTAAACCTCTAGCATGCACACACTGAATCAAATTCTCAGTGACACAAAGTAAAAGCACATGAAATGTGCACCCAGATAACTGCTTTTGTTTTAAACAAAGCCAGTATGACAACACTTAAATTCTTCAAGCAGTCAGGTTGCAAAAAGACAGTAAAGTTAGTTCAGATTCAGAACAGGATCATGCCATGACTGTTTCTTTATCTCACTACTACAGCAGAAGTTGTAAATATTGCAATCTTATCTATATACAGTTTTACTAAAGTGCATTCTTGTATCCTATATTTGTCACAAACATTTAGATAAATCAAGGTGGCTTGGGTGTATGTTATGTAAAAAAATCTGTTAAGAAATGTAGCCAAAAGTGTGAGCCCTTGTTGGAAAGTAAACACAGGTTTATCACA
Organism: Electrophorus electricus; assembly: GCF_041902795.1. Taxonomy (NCBI): domain Eukaryota; kingdom Metazoa; phylum Chordata; class Actinopteri; order Gymnotiformes; family Gymnotidae; genus Electrophorus; species Electrophorus electricus. Next base: position 44,128,542 of record NC_137497.1, read on the forward strand.
AGCAACCTCTGAACAAAAGAGGTCTCTGTCAGATAGTATCCAGAGCTGTCTCCATGAATGTGGATGACCTCAGATGACCTTCTTTAAATGGCCACGTGATCCTGTACAGTTTGCAGGGATCTAGACATGTAAAGGGATCTGAGCATGGGGACCTGAGCACATGCCTTCAGCACTTGCTGCGTCCCTTCAGCCTTTAAAAACGACTGCTGAGGTGGGGAAGACCAACACAAAAACAAAAGGAAACACAATGTAAGAGGGAAAAACGTAAACAAACAAACAAACAAACAAAAACCAAAACAGTAGAGAAGGGGGCCCTAAAAAGGAATAAAAATGAAAGTCTGGGCAAAAGATACCCCCACCCCCACCCCCACCTCTACCCCTACCGTTTGGTCTTCATCAAAAATCAATGGGTACTGACCGCTGTAGTGTTGTGTCGTGCCTGGTCAGCCTGTGGCTTGTGGTGGGCACCTCTTCCAGCTCATCCTCCAGGTCGCAGGTATCTGGCGCCCCCTGCTGGTAGCTGTGCTTCATGGCTAGGATGCCACGCCTGGCGACGGGCGGTAGGAGGGGCCTGGCGGGTTGAGGCGGTAGGTCCGTCATGATGGCGGCAGCGGCGGGCGGTGGAGGGGGGGGCGGTGGCGTGGGGGTGTGGGGGCTCAGGTTGCCGCGGCTACCCCTGGCGTTGGGCAGCTGGGAAACGGGGAAGTGGTGGTCGTGCAGGCAGCGGGAAGATGAGCACCTGAGCCTGTGGTAGCTGTCGAAGTCCTCGGCCAGCTCGGCCAGCTCAGCCGAGGCCGCCGTGGCACTGCGGAGCGTGCACAGCTCGTAGTGCGCCGGACCCTCCTGGAATACCTCCTGGAAAACGGTGGGGTCGAAGTCGTCACGGCGCACCAGGTACTTTTTCCGGGGCTGCTTGACCTGCACTACCACGGACACCACCAACAGGATAAGGACCACGCAGCAC
>NC_137497.1:44139505-44157005 GCF_041902795.1 Electrophorus electricus
TGGTGACCCCAGTGATAAAGACTGGCAACCCCAGTGATGAAGACTGGTGACCCCAGTGATAAAGACTGGCAACCCCAGTGATGAAGACTGGTGACCCCAGTGATAAAGACTGGAGCTCCAGTCAGAGAACTTAAATTGAGATTTTCCAGCAGGAAAGTCACTAATGAAATAGAAGTACATTTTTTTTAATGTGTTTGTATTTGCATCTGGTAAAGAAACCAAATATTAGCATCTGAAATTAACTAGTAATTTGCATGAAGTTATGCTCCTAAACTCAAAGAATTGCACACTGGAAAATTAATTAAAAGTAAACACATTTCATTAAACTTCATAAAGTTTGCTTTAGCTGAAACTGCTACAGAAAAAGGCTTGTGAGAGATAACATTCAGGGTTAATTCTGATCAATCTGACATGAGTAATTTTACAAGTCATGAGAAGAAAACCTTTTGATATAAGATTAGGTCAATAAAAAGTGAAAGATGAATTTAAAAAAAGTGAACATGTGCACAGCCCCTGGGTGAAGGGTTACCCACCCACACAGCCACACGTGCCCCACACGTGCCCCACACGTCCAGGGTGAAGGGTTAGCCACCCACACAGCCACACGTGCCCCACACGTCCAGGGTGAAGGGTTACCCACCCACACAGCCACGCGTGCCCCACACGTCGTGGGCGAAGGGTTACCCACCCACACAGCCACACGTGCCCCACATGTCCTGGGTGAAGGGTTACCCTCTGTAAGGCTGCCCTACTGGCTGGATGGGTCAGTGAACCTTTAATACAGCTTACACCTTCCTATGTGTAACTTTTCTACAGTTCGCTTTGTACCGTTGCTATATAGAATCATGTTAATCTTAATTCAAATAGATCTTCAGTGTGTGTGAACACACGTCAGGCTCAGTGAGTTCGACTGAGCTGTCTGTGCTGCACAACAGTTCTGTGGGAGTGTGTTGAGACTAAGCACACTACTGGTAGAACTTCGGTTATCACATTAGACCTTTCAGAACTGGAGCTCAGTAATAATGTTATGATCCACTCTCATATGCTTACATATGAGCCTCCAGTAAAAACATTTCACTGCGTGTTCACCATTTCACTGCGTGTTGTACTGTGTATGACTATGTATGTGACAAATAAACCAAACTTGAAACTTGAACTTGAAAACATCAGGGAACAGCATGAAAACAAAGACAAGAGCCAACAATTACTGATCACCATGATCTAAATCTATCTATCTATCTATAGATATATAAATAGATAGATAGAGAAAGTTCCAGAGAAAGCTCTAGAAAAAGCTCTTGAGGAAGATTTCCATGGACTTCAAATACCAACACCCAGAGATACTCTTTTCCTCTTTGACCCTCGTAAACAGGAACTCACTTCTACTACGCCTTCATACTTCTACTAATGGACAAAACTGTCCCTGGATAAAACTCTTCTTGGACAAAGCTGTCCATATACAGCATGGATACTGGAACACCCTTGACCTTTCCTTGGCCATTTTCCCAAGAGGAACAGGCGTTAGCTCCAGGATTCTTTCTGTGTGAGTCATTGTCTGTGGATTGAAGCATGTGCACCTTTAGGCCGGACGCCTCGTCTTGATTGCATGAGTCGGCTCTAATTAGTCTTTGCAGTGACTCTTTCCCCATTGGATAGCTTGTTCTAAGGGGGAAGGGGGGTTATGTCTAGGGGGTATGTGTATGTGGGAAGGAGTTATCTCCTTGTGGTGTGTATGTAGTGTTATCTCTTTGGGCTATGTGTGTGTGTATAAATGTGTGTGTATGTGGTGGTGTTATCTCTGTACATTTGGGGTGTTATCTTTCTGGGGTATGTCTGTGTGTGTGGAGGGTGGAGTTATATCTTTGTGGTCTTTGAGCTGTGTGTGTATGTGCGTATGTACAGGATGTCTTTGGACCGTGTGTTTTGGAGGATGGTTTTATTTCTTGTGGCTGTAGGGGAGGAGTTATCTCTTTGGCACCTGTGTGTGTGTGTGTGTGTGTGTGTATATGTGTGTGTGTGTGTGTGTGTGTGTGTGTGTGTATGTGTGTGTGTGTGTGTGTGTTTGTGTGTGTGTGTGTGTGTGTGTGTGTGTGTGTGTGTGTGTGTGTGTGTTTGTTAGTGTGTGTGTGTGTGTGTATGTGTGTGTGTGTGTGTGTGTATGTGTGTGTGTGTGTGTGTGTGTGTGTGTGTGTTGTGCGCCTGTGTGCGGTAGTATCTCTGGGTCATGTATAGATACACAAACTCACTCACTTCCTGTGCTGACTGATCTGTTCCCGATGCCAAATGACTTAATATTCCATCTGTGTTCAAAGAGCGAGAGAAAGTTCTGTGTGCACAGTGAGGACCCGAAGCCACCTACATGTGACGGATGCTACTACACACCATGCGCTGCATGCTAACAAACATAGCCTCCCCCCTGCACTAGTCCACCTGCAACCCACGCGTAGAGCCTCCAGGACGGAGCTCATGTGTCAGGCAGACTGCAGGCTCCTGGGCCTAATTGCTGGAGAAATATGAAGCCCTCTGAGATGAGAGAAGGGAGACATCTGAACGGAGCTCTGATGTGATTACAGGCAACACAGCCTTCCTGCCATCTGTGCTCAAAGCACACATGCCTGTGAGGGAGTCTCTCTGCAACACCACTGATGTAAAGCCATTTACAGGATTAACTCCGCCTGCCAGAAATGAAGATGTCTGATATATGTGGCAACCAGACTATAAAAAACAATTAGACTCTAATGGAAAAGACAGTCATAATGGACCTTCCAATCACTTTAAAAGTATTAAAAGTATTAATAGTCCAGAGAATACTAATACTCCAGCCAGCACCCTGTCATACGTTAATGGGGAGTTTTAGCTGGGGGAACATGCAAAGTCTCAAAGAACAGATGAAGTAACAAAATCTCTTTTCCCCTTTGAAATCGCTGCAGCATATAAGCGTTGCGTGCAGTCAGTTATAAGCAGGTAAGTGTCTCAGTCATTCCTCCAGCGGAGACAAGCATGGGGACACACCCAATGCTTGCAAGGACATCAGATAGCAGTGAAATCAACTGGTAAGACAATGAATCACATTAGACCCAAATATTCCCAGCCACTCAGCACAGGGAATCGGCGTCCGTGGGGGGAGGAGGTTACTGTCCTGTGGAAAATGATTTCAAGGTGGGACAGCACTGTGGTGTGGACACACACACACAGACACACACACACACACACACACACACATGAATATACACATGAACACATACATGAACACACTCATAGAAGCTGGCTCCAAAGTGGGACCGCACAGTGGTGTGGACACACACACACAGTTTCAGACACATACACACGGAAAGTGGTTCCCAGGCAGACAGCCCAGTGGCGTAGAGAACCAGACTGAGCTAAAGACCATGAATATTGATAAGGTGACCATAACTCAGTAATATATGACAGAAGTGTGTGATGTTCCCAAACAGAGCAGAGAACAGGCTAGTAGAAAAAAAGAGAGAAAGATAGGGAGGGAGAGAGAGAGAGAGAGAGAGAGAGAGAGAGAGAGAGAGAGAGAGAGAGAGAGAAAGAGAGATAGAGGGACAGGGAGAGAGAAAGAGAGAGAGAGAGAGAGAAGGAGAGAGAGAGAGAGAGAGGGAGAGAGAGAGGACACGTACACACACACACACACACACACATGCACACATTCACATGCTCACTCACACACGCTCACACACATACACGCACACATACACACACACACAGACACATTCAATCACACACTCACTCACACACTTACACTCACACACACATACACACACACCAGCCCAGGGTAGGTAAGATGAAGGAGTCATGTGGTAAGGGAATCTGCTGCCAGTGCAGTTAACCTGGATCTGAGATTCACCTGTCCAAACATCTGCCCAAACACCAGTCCATCTTTCAAAAGGTCTTAATGGAAGCACAGAAAAACCTGCTAAAAACAGCAAGCTGTTTACTAAAGCTGGTTACTCAAGCTGTTTACTACAGCTGTTTACTAAATCTATTTACTACAGCTTTGGTTGAGGAGGCACAAATATTGAGGGGCTGTGGTAGGGGCAGAGGGGCAGAGAGGGAAGTGGATGGTCAAAAGCCATCCGTCTTTACTCCCAGCCTTCCACCGTGACAGGGGCAGTAGTCCTTGGAGATAGCCTCCCCCCACACACACCCTACAGGTTGTCGAGCCAGGTCTCCTCCTTCAGGCAAAATACCACAAAAATGTTTGTTCACGGATGTTTGCTCGTCTCACAGACCAAAACACTCTGCAGTCCGGCTGGAAAGGTGCCCAGGCGTTTATAGCGCTTCAGGCTCCAACACGCGCTAACTGAAACCAAGTGTGTGTGAGTGGATAACACGGCGGAGGGTCACACCACAGCCTGCTTACTCACCTTGGAGCTGGGAGGCGCTCGGACATACCACCTGCAGTCTACTGCCTCCGCCGGGGAGGCCTTGCCCTCTCGGGTGACCTGCTGCGATTCTATAATGCCTTCGGGTCCACCCATCTCGAATTCACAAACTGCAGACAGACAGACAGACATGGGGTGGGGGGTGGGGGGGGTCAGGGAGAAAGGGAGTGTGGGAAAGCGACAGAGAGAGAAAGGTTATGGCTAAAAACCCCTGTGGCATGGTGGCTGTGTGTGGGGAGTGTGAGGGCAGTGAGTGGGCAGTGTGAGGGCAGTGTGAGGGGAGTGTGAAGGGAGTGTGAGGGGAGTGTGAGGGCAGTGAGTGGGCAGTGTGAGGGCAGTGTGAGGGCAGTGTGAGGGCAGTGAGAGGGGAGTTTGTGGGGAGTGTGAGGGGAGTGTGAGGGGAGTGTGAGGGCAGTGTGAGGGGAGTGTGAGGGGAGCGTGAGGGCAGTGTGAGGGGAGCGTGAGGGGAGTGTAAGGGCAGTGAGTGGGCTGTGTGTGGGGAGTGTGAGGGCAGTGTGAGGGCAGTGTGAGGGGAGTGTGAGGGGAGTGTGAGGGCAGTGAGTGGGCAGTGTGAGGGCAGTGTGAGGGGAGTGTGAGGGGAGTGTGAGGGGAGTGTAAGGGCAGTGAGTGGGCTGTGTGTGGGGAGTGTGAGGGCAGTGTGAGGGGAGTGTGTGGGGAGTGTGAGGGCAGTGTGAGGGCAGTGTGAGGGGAGTGTGAGGGGAGTGTAAGGGCAGTGAGTGGGCTGTGTGTGGGGAGTGTGAGGGCAGTGTGAGGGCAGTGTGAGGGGAGTGTGTGGGGAGTGTGAGGGCAGTGTGTGGGGAGTGTGTGGTACCTACAAGGCAGAGGCTTGGGGACCCCCATGTCTTTAAAATCAGGATCTATAACACACAGAATAAATAACACATTTTAGTACCAAATCTATAACTGGATGCCTGTGTGACGTCGGTGTTCTGTCTCTGTGTCTGATATGATCCTGTGTCACCATCATAAGCGGTTAACCACAGAGCACAGGATGAAACATTAATCAAATACTTAAATACTTCAAAGGATGGAAGAAGGTGGAAGAATTTAGTCCTTTCATTAATGAAAAAGTCATTCATTAATTTGATTGATGTTGTCCAGGGAAGGTCTGGATCCTGCTGTTCTCCTCATTCCTCCGTGTGATGGCAACTCATGTGCTGTTTTGTTTGTTTTGTTCTCTGGTAAAGTTCGTTATTTTTTTGCTTTGTCTTGGTTCATGTGTGGTGTTTGTTTTCGTCCAGATCTCTCAGGTCTCTTGTTTGTTTCGATCATTTATTAAAATACCTCTCTGCGTATGTACACTCCTACTTCCTGCCTGCCACAACATTACAGGAAGTACATACCTGCAGGAAGTCTTGGTGTGGGGTAACTGTTTCTGGCTGCTGCTGTATAGCACTGTGTTATAAAGTACTGCAACCAATCAAAGTGCTTTCAGATGGACAATAACATACGCAGATATGTAGCCGTAAAGACACAGAGCATGTTATGTGTCCATGTTATCTAACTGGTATGTTAGGACACTGTTTCCCTCACGTTCAGTGTGCGTAAGCCGCGTATGAGACCAAGTCTTCAGTGAAAAGTGTCTAAACTTTTGTATTGATGCAGCAAAGATTGCAACATATACTCTATACGCTGTGGATTGCAAAAAACATGGTTTGTTGTACAAATTTAGACGATCGGCTATCTGACGTTTTTATTTGATCATTTAATTTTGAGGAGAATGTTCATGGTTTTGAAGTCAATATGTTTGCTTGCAACATGCAAGAATTTGGCATTTGGGAGAATGTGTTCAGGTGTTTCAGAGCTGAGACACTAGAGCTCATTCCTGAAATGTGTGTGAGCAGCTGAAAAAAACAGTAAAGGAATAGCTTGAATGCTAATGAGGCTAACAACACATGGAAGGTAGTAGCTCCAATTAGCATATTATAATTTGCATAATTCTAATTGGCAGGTGTCCACTTTCATTTGTTTTTGGCAGTGCAGTCGTGTCATTGCACACAATGCAGGTATTTTGGAACATACAGAGAACAAAAATGGCAGTATTTTTACAGAAGGTTGTTAGCTGGCTCGAGTCTCTCAACTCTCTATCTATCTATCTATCTATCTATCTATCTATCTATCTATCTATCTATCTATCTATCTATCTATCTATCTATCTATCTATCTATCTATCTATCTATCTCTCTCTCTCTCTCTCTCTCTCTCTCTCTCTCTCTCACACACACACACACACACACACACACACACACACACACACACACACACACACACACACACACACACACAAAATAACTTATTGATTTAGGGGGAAGGTACTTGTCTTATCCCTCTGTCAGTTCCTGTCTCCCCTGTGCACTGATGCAGTCTTGGTGTGTGTGTGTGTGTGTGTGTGTGTGTGTGTGTGTGTGTGTGTGTGTGTGTGTGTGCATGAGTTTGTTCATTACTGTTCCCCAACACACTTCTTCCTCTGACAGCTACAGTGTGCTGGAAGATCCAGGTAACACGACGCCCATACCAACATGAGCACCCAGACTCAAACGTTAGGACGCCGACTGTTCTGGAATCAGTTTCAGCTTTGTCTAACAATGTGCCCAAGTAAAACCTCCTCTTGGGGGATCATTCCATATCCTCCTCTACCACAGAGACACAGCTCTGCTCTGGCAGGGGTGGACTTGGGAAGCCAGTGTGTCTCCAGAATAACTGTGTATCTGGGAAGAAATTTCTCTGCCAAATGTGACTCCCACCGCCTGACTACTGCTCAGAGAATTCAGATCAGGTCGTGACCCGGCCCTCATACTAACCAGCTACGATACAGGAATAATGAAAGAATAACATTACAGAACAAGGGTGAAAAAGCAGAGAGACAGAGAGAGCAAGAGAGAGAGAGAGAGACAGAGAGAGAGAGAGAGGGAGAAAGGGAGAAAATAAAATTGCTATATCAAATGAAGTTCACTGACAGTAAGAAGATGAGATTTGTGATCAAAGGGTGGGTTGTTTTGGAAATTGGAGCAGGGCTCCGGTGTTCGCATTCCCGACCACACCCGAAGATCTCCCTCAACTGCGGAATGCCACACGCTTCATGCTGAACACTGAATGCCAAACACAGACTTTGGATGTGCGTAGGAAGCACTCAGGCTAAGTGACCTATGGCTCACTTCCTCACATCTGTCTCTCTCTGCTTGCGGTCAGTTCATTTAAGGTGGCTCTCACACTCTGGTTTTCATGGCGAAGGGAGAGGCTCTGACCATGTGTCCACATCAGGTGGTGTGCAGGTAAAGAGCTCTGATCCTCCAGGTCCCTGCGCTGGAGAGATTAAAGCGTCAGGGCCAGCTGTCCGTCACAAGCTTGCACACGCAGCCACACGGGAGGCTCCGCATTACAATACGTCAACATGACCCGTGCATGAGTCAATATGCTCAGTGCAGAGAGGAACAACACACCTGCGCCGGCATACAGGGGTGCACGTGTGCATACGCATGCACTAGCGCAAAGGAGTGCATGTGTGCACATGCATATACTAGTGCACAGTAGTGTACAGGTGTGCACTGGTGTACACATCCACACACACGCAGTCTTTTCAGCAGCAGTTCTATATATTTTGTAGGGTTGGGGGTTGTGTGCAAGAGTTTGGAAATCAAAATGGCAGCTGGTTAATGAAAAAGGGCCCCCGGGGTCATGGGAGCAGGTCCATCCGGAACGGGTTTAGCACAGCTTAACCCGGAGCACGCAGGCGTCCTGCTCGGCCACTGGCCGTGTTGGCATCAGGATGGAGAACGTGCCAGTTCGCGCCTCTCATCAGTGCAAGCATCTGCTCTGTGTAAATCACCCCAGAAAGAGTTCTAGTACAGATATGACCAAACTCAATCAACAGGGGTGGAAAACAAACTCATAGCTCATACTGAATCAGTGTGTGTGTGTGCGGGGGTGTAATATGTAACTCATCTCAGAGTCCAGACAGTAACACAGGTGTGAATCTCTCCAGCGGGAGACAGAAGAATGAAAGAAATGGCAGTGAGTTAACATGACTAACTGCAAAGAGACACTGAGCTGCTCAGGTTTGACAATATTGTGTGCGTGTGCGTGTGTGTCAGGAATCGATTGCAGGTTTAATTGCACAGGGTTTGTCCAAAGATGTAGTCACATGAGGAGCAGAGTTCACAATCCAAACAACTTTAGTCAAATATACAAGAACCAGTACAGGAACAGGAGAGAAAAGTTCACTATAACACAAACCAAATAACTATTTATAGAGGGACAATTATAGAGGGACACACTAAACACAGGTGCTACTAACAATCAGGGGACTGAGAACACAAGCAGTTTATGGGTGTTGTAGTCCATAGAGGGTCGCTTACTTATGGCTGTGTGTATGTTTGTGTGTGTCTGTATATGATGTTATTACTTGCTTAACTATTAATATAGTCAAATCATATTAAACAATAACCCATGTCGGGCTGGAACATCAGTCCCAATAATGTGGTACTACTGACTGTTTTAATCTTCTGACAGATTATTTTAATCCCAATATTTACAACATAGTTTTTAACATTTTTTTTTTGCTTATCATCATCCAAACTAGGCTTAAGATGTATATACCTCCACCCACAATGCCCTCACCAGTCACACACCTCCACCCACAATGTCATCATCAATCACACACCTCCACCCACAATGTCATCATCAATCACACACCTCCACCCACAATGTCATCATCAATCACACACCTCCACCCACAATGTCATCATCAATCACACACCTCCACCCAAAATGTCATCATCAATCACACACCTCCACCCACAATGTCATCATCAGTCACACACCTAAACCCACAATGTCATCATTAGTCACACACCACCCACAATGTCATCATCAATCACACACCTCCACCCACAATGTTCTCACTCTTCACAATAGTGTGATACACTATTAGGTTTTACTTCTGCTTCTGCTCAAGTGTGTGTGTGTGTGCGCGTGTGTGTGTGTGTGTGTGTGTGTGTGTGTGTGTGTGTGTGTGTCTTTCTCTTGCTTCAGTGCAGGATAGTGCACTGATCCATTTATGGCTTAGGTTTCGGCTTCTAAACAAACCAAAACTGCATCAGTATTCATCATTATATCTTTACCTGAAAGATTAATAAACATGCATTCATAATATAATCATATTAATATAACATTAATATTATAAGATTAATAAATATGTAATCATAATATAATCATTAATCATGTACTCATAAGGGCCAGCTAACCTACACATGCATATATATATATGTACATAGCTATATTGTACCTATATATATATATATATATATATATATATATATATATATATATATATATATATATATATATAGAGGAACAAATATAGGAGCATAGCTCCTTATATGGAAATGTGTGTGTGTGTATGTATATATATATATATATATATATATATATATATATATATATATATATATATATATATATACACATTTCCATATAAGGACAACTAGCAGCTTCATATACTGAGTGCACTACATTTCCCAGAGGTCTTGTTTCTTTTTTGTTTGCTTCCTAGTGACATTTAAGTAGCTGACTAATTAATATCTTCCAAGGTGCTAAATTGGTTGATCAAACTAATGAATTACTTCAATGAATCATTAGCAGACTGAGCTGACAGAGGCTCTGAACCCACCACTCTGTCTGGCAGACACACTCCCAGGACTTGTCATTACTTCCTAACTGAAGGCAATTGAGCTTGTCACGCTTTCTCTCTTTCTCTCTTTCAAACACACACACACACACACACACACACACACACACACACACACACACACACACACACACACACACACACACAGAGCTATGGATGGAGAAGAATCATGCATGAGGTCATGTGATCAGCTGTCCCTCACTACATTCCTGCATACACTGGGAGGTTTTCCTGGACATGTCCTGGTTTGAATACACAATGATGCGAGTATGAACAATAAGCAGCACTTAAATCTGTTTAGAGAACACTACACAGTGTTTAGAGTACACCAAACAGTGTGTTTAATGAATACTGAACAGTTTAGAGAACAACAAACAGTGTGTTTAGTGAACACCGAACAGTGTTTAGAGAACACCAAACAGTGTTTAAAGAACAACACACAGTGTTTAGTGAACACCACAGTGTGTTTAGTGAACACCGAACAGTGTTTAGAGAACACCACACAGTATGTTAGAGAACACCAGTGTGTTAAAAGAACACCAAACAGTGTGTTTAATGAACACCACAGTGTGTTTAATGAACACCACACAGTATGTTAGAGAACACAGAACCGTGTGTTTAATGCCAAACAGTGTGTATGGAGTGCAAATGTAGTGGGAGAGAAAGACAAGTTAAACTGAGATGAACCAAATGCAGAGATGTCTGCCATGTGCTGATAATATTCAGCAGTCAGTACTGTGCTGGAACACCATCCTCAGCAGTTAGGAGAGGGGTGTTTGTTATGTGCTGCAGTCAGACTCCTTAGGACGTGAAGCTGTGCTATCAGCCCTTTTCTCTGGCTGTAAGGTTTAGGGAAACTCCCTTACATATTACATATTCCAGATGGAATGCCTGCAAAGCTCCGCCCCAAGAACAGACTGCAGACACGCCCCCTCAATGATTGAGCTTTTATTTCAGCCACTGGCTGGGTGTGTATTTATTTCCCTGGAGAATATGAATGAGCAGTGCGGGTTTTGCTTGGGGGTGTGGGGTTGGGTGGGCACACCTGATAGCAGCCAATAGCTTCCACCTTTGAGCTGTCTGACAGGCAACTGTTCATGTGTGGGTGTTTTTGTTTAAACCTTCCTCTCCCAGATGCAATCACCTCCATTCTGGTTCTGCAGTCATGCGATAAATCAACACTATGCTAACGTCAGCTCCATCACACCAGTTCTACATATCAGAAAATTGGGAGTAGGGCCAGAGCTCTGATGCATGTTTCTGAGGGTAATTAAAGTGTTTGACTCGATTTTTGTTGCTTTTTTGTGTGCTTGTTTGATTGTTGCTACAACGACTCTACATCAGTCAACAAACATTTATTCTCAGATTCCCTGAGTTCTCCAGGTTATGTATGCAGAGCTGTTTAGTCCTGCAAATTTGGTCTAAACCAACAAACTAATAAATGCAATACGAATCCAAAACACGGGCCGAAACACTTGTGGAAAAACGTCATGAGCTGGCACATCAGGAGGAAGAAAGGAGTAACTGTGAAAGAGGCCGAGCGGTCCAGAGTGACCATACGGAACGTCTGAAGCACCTGGGTTGCACCAACCACCGGACCTCAGCGCGAACATCCATCTCAGTTTCTTACGGTGGGGTTTGGAATTTCCCAGTAAAGTGCATGAACTGGCTATCGACGAGAGAGTTGCTGGCACGGAGCAGCTCGGATCTGGGCACTAACAAACAGCGAGACTTGTGAGGCAAGCTGTGTCCTGACAGAGAACCTCAGCAGGATGTGTGAGGACATCAGAACCTCAGCAGGATGTGTGAGGACATCAGGACCTCAGCAGGATGTGTGAGGACATCAGGACCTCAGCAGGATGTGTGAGGACATCAGGACCTCAGCAGGATGTGTGAAGACATCAGGACCTCAGCAGGATGTGTGAGGACATCAGGACCTCAGCAGGATGTGTGAGGACATCAGAACCACACTTCACACTTCTAACCCATACAAACACTATCAGAACCCACAAACTGCTGACCTGGCAAAACCACGCCCAGGCAGGAAGAAATAACGTCCACTGAACTTTTAACTTGTGGGTTCGTTATAAATTAATTCAAATTTATACTGGACTGATAGTTTTACAGTACAGGTGGCTTTGAACTAAAAACTGGTTGTGAACTGGCGGTGAACTGCAGGGAGGATTCCTGTGGCTGGATCCTGATCATACTTTTGGATCTGTTCAACAACTCATAACGTATCTGCCTGTCTCAGAGAGGAACTGACACTGTGTTGAAGCTGATTGGCTCCAAATCTGGTCCTCTGAACAAACGTTTGTTCTCTGATCAAAACAGAGGCAGCGTTCACTCCAAATGCCTCATTGCTGGATTTATGCCTGCATTAGGAAAAAGACATCAATCCATGTCTCTTAGCTGACGTCAGACTAAAGCGGATCTATGACACACAGCGTTACAGAACTACCAGGACCTTACAGGGATATTTTAACACTGGCTTATGCTGGGTTTGTCTGCACAATAAAAAACAGCTCACACTACAGGCAAATATTCCCTAAGAGGAACATGTTTGATATGGTGACTCATAACAGACGATATTATAATACATGGAAAATATGCTGTAATACAGTGAACTGGTGTACTTTATTAATCAGTGCTAAGGAGAAGAAACAGGTCAGGTAGTAGACACAGGCCTAGTGGTAGAGACACACACACACACACACACACACACACACACACACACACACACACACACACACACCTAGTGGTAGAGACATTCTGTACATCCACATAGAAAGTGTTCGAGTCAGTCTGCAGACTTACAGATGAAGTCTAAGCCTTGTGGGGCTTTGGACTCTGACTCAATCTCCTCTTAGGTAGCGTTCCTCTTTTCATTAAGTCACCTGGAGCTCCAAAATTTCATGTCTAAATTGTTTAAATACATTTACAAACACTCAACCCTTTGTACCCAATTTACCACTAATAAATACTTCCATTAAGACGATGAAGTGAGTGGTGAGGACGCCGAAGTCAGGGGAAGCGCTCTGATCAGTCAAAAAACAACGAATCTAAATGCAATCATGTGTCATTACTGCCTGAAGGCCTGATATCGAACCGTCAGGTGGGGCTTTGTTTACCTGCTCCGCTCATGGGCACAGAGTGGTGTGTTACTACTCTCTGCTCACACACTCCATCCCCGCTCAACATGTCTAGGCTCTCCCGACTGACCCGGTCAGCCTGAACGAGGGGTTTCCACAGAAGAGCGGCCAAGTGGATTGGTTCTGACATGAGCACTTAGCATAATGAAGACAGTTAATCCTCCCTTTCCTTTGTAAATGTTCTGGTGAGGGGTCCTGATTGGCTATGCAGCACTGGGTGATCTGTATCTGACACGGAATATTATAAACAACAGCGCTTCCCACCGAGACCCCGCAGCAGAGAGCGCTTTGTTCTGAGGAAAAGGCAATGATGATACAAAGCAACAGGTTGTTTTGACCTTGTCACTTAACACCCAATGAAGCTGATGGTGTCTGCACATCCAGCCACCACAAATCAAACCGCGCTTGAGTAAAAAAACCTTATGTGTAAGCAGAAAAATCACTGAAATATGAAATATCCCAAACTCATGTGCTTGAGCACACAATTACACGCTACACCAGCACATGGCGTTCCTGAATGTTAGTGTTTGTGTCTCGTCGTGAGCGATTTGTCAGAGTGGAGGAGGATGAGGATGGTTTAATGGAGTGTGAGGAAGGTGGACTGTGTTGTTTCTCATGAAATAATGGAACATCACAGCTGCTTAAAAACGTCCTCGAGCCTTATGAATCTTCATCACACGCACACGCACATAAACACACACACACACAGGCACATGCATAAGCACACACATACACACGTGCACATATGCACACATAAAAAAAATATTTCTGTAGTTTGACATGATTCTTGTCAAATGACCCAACTGCATTTACGCAGCTAGAAAAAGGAAGAGAAAGAGAGAGAGAAGGGGAGGAAGGGAGAGAGGGAGGGAGAGAGAGAATAAAAACGAACAAGAGATAAACTAAGCAGCTACAAAGCCTGAAAGTGCAGCGTTCCCCAGCCTCACACAAAGCAGAAACGCTCAGGAGCCCACACAGGCCCAGCCAGCTCCACCCCAGCGTGTAGGCACGCAGAGAACCTGAGTCTTGGATCGTCTCCACGCTGCTCCACGGGACCTCCATCTGGCCCACCACCCAGACTTCACTCTCCACAACATGTACGACGGCTTCACCCACACAAGGAAGGTGCATGGACTTCTGAGAAGCTCCATAAAGACACAGCCTGGGTCACAATCCCATCTCACCCAGGATTACACAGCCTGGAGGAATCCTCAGACCAGATCTTTGGTCTATCCGTAGATATGTTCCCTGCCCCGCCCCCATTCCCGCCCTAGTCCCGCCCCGGTCCCGCCCCCGTCCCGGTCCCGCCCTAGTCCCACCCTGAGTGCCACCAATTTTCACCTGTGGCTGCAGAGTCCTCACCTGCCTGCTGCTTCACAACCCACTCAAGAACAAGAAGCAGAAAGGCTCGCCCATGAAAAAGCCCCTCCCACAACAAACACCACAGAGCTACACTGCAGCTGTAAAAGCCCCTCCCACAACAAACACCACAGAGCCACCTCCTCCAGCTACAATAACACCCTCTGTTACACCAGCCCCATGTTACACCAACCCCCTGTTACACCTGCCCCCTGTTACGCCTGCCCCCGTTACACCAACCCCTGTTACACCTGCCCTGTTACACCTGCCCCCTGTTACACCTGCCCCCGTTACACCAACCCCTGTCACACCTGCCCCCATTACACCTCCCCCCCGTTACACCAGCCCCATGTTAAACCTGCCCCGTTACACCTGCCCTGTTACATCAGCCCCAGTAGCAGTAGCAGAGCCAGAATGGTGCTCACACACACATTCAGAGACACATGTAACCTGACCACACATTGATGTAGCTCTAGTAAAACACTGTAGCTCCAGGACAGTTAGACTCTGATGTGCTGCTTTAATAAAATAAGACAAATTCTCTTGCGATAAGCTCAGCAACAAAACTCCAGGTGGCGGGGTATTGGTCTAAATGGTCCATAGAGCCCGCCCACTTGTAGAGCCCACCCACTCGTAGAGCCCGCCCACTCGTAGAGCCCGCCCACTCGTAAAGCCCGCCCACTCGTAGAGTCCGCCCACTCGTAGAGCTGCTTTAACCTCAGTGCTGTTGCCATGTTAAACCTCCTCACAGAATGAGTGAAAGAATTTCACATATTATCCCTGTACCAGTTAAGGCAAACTGCTGATAGTCATACAGGTTAATATGAAGCCTAATTAATGTGTTCATTAATTGATTAATATGAAGCCTAATTAATGTGGCTTTCCTCCTTTAGAATTCATCTGGCCGTGTTCATCAGCATTTACCAGCACGCCACTCACACACTGAACTTTCAGTCGCCCTGCCTGTGAGTGTGGGAGCATCGTCTCACGATAACAACAGCCTGCGCTAAACAGCTTTATTCTCTCGTGTATTCCAGACAAACTCCGCACCACACCCACTGGAATGTCAATACAAAGAAATGACCTGAGAGAGAGAGAGGGAGGGGCCAGGAGGTGGAGAGAGAG
This sequence comes from Electrophorus electricus, assembly GCF_041902795.1. NCBI lineage: Eukaryota > Metazoa > Chordata > Actinopteri > Gymnotiformes > Gymnotidae > Electrophorus > Electrophorus electricus. The sequence goes on from NC_137497.1 coordinate 44,155,258, forward strand.
AGAGAGAGAGAGAGAGAGAGAGAGAGAGGAACTCTCTTTTGTAACACATAACCCAGTGGCGTTTCATCTCAGCATCACACATCATTAAAATTCTGTCAAGCAAAAGACTCCAGAGGTTTCCCCTCTTCATCAGCCCTGTGCACTCCTTCTCTCCCTCCTTCCCTCTCTCTCCCTCTCTCCTCTTCCCTCTCTCCATTTTCACTCTCCCTCCTTCCCTTATCTCTCTCTCTCCCCCCAATGCAGGTGAAAGCAGTATTTATTTCTTTATTTATCCATTTTGCAGGAACCAAACTCATCAGCTCGGTGTGTGTGCATGCCACTGTCGTCAGAGTCGAGCGATTTCATCAGACCCCAAATGACGGATGGTTGTGGGAGGTGGTGTGTTGCCGTCTGTCTGACGTGCTCTGTCATGTGCATGCGGGTTTAATTAGCTTTACGCCTGCCACGAGCTCGCCGGTCTCACCGGAAGCCTCAGACTCCAGCAGGAGTGGTAAGAGCCTTGTACCTCTGAGGCAATCCAAGGGGAAAGCGTTTAAAATGTCTGAATTGTCCGAAGCGTTTAAGATGTCTGAATCGTGTCGCTCCTTAACCTTCCCTCTGCAGAGCACTTTAGTCCCCAGTGACTACTGCTAAATACATGCATTTACGTGCCCGTCGCAGAGTCTTTATGACTTCAGACAGATAAGCGTCTCCGTCAAGGCCGTGTGGGGTCCTACATGCCAGGAGCAAAAAATACAACCTCAGAAAAACAAAACAAAAAACAAACCTTAAATAAGCCACTGAATGAAACCTTGCCTCTGAAACATAAAATTAAACCAAGTTTCTAAAAAGTAAAATCCAGATACTGCAATGATAATCTACCCATAAAACAAACAATAAACAAAACGTAAAAAACTCCATCATCTAGTTCAGGTGAAGGTCGTCTACAATAGCAAAAAGGTGCAAAGCCAAACGCTAAAGATGATCTGTCAGCAGCAGAGCAAGGAGACAGATAAACGTTAGTGCATGCCAAATCAAATAAACACATGAACTAAATAAGAAGTAAATATTGTTTCTCAATAGCAACATCAGTGCAGAAATTAAGATATTTGCGTACATCCTTTATGGATGTTTAAGGAAGTCTTTAGATCTTCTGACTCTCCTGAAGAGATCTGACGGGAAGCGAGTGTATTACGTCCCAGGAGTGTGCGACATCCATTACGGCTGACCGTGGGGGGCTTCACTGCTTTCCCTGAGACTGTTCTCTTACAGTTTCTCCTGGTCTGTCTACTGACCCCTGTGTGTGTGATTACACCCCTACAGATCCAAACATTCCTCCCCTTCAACTGCCTTAGAATTTCCAACAGTGCTGTTGAATTTTATGGATTTATTATTTTAAGTATTTTTTAATCCATCTGCTCTGTTGTTCTTTTCTGTGTATTTCATGTTTGATAGCACTGTGTAATTGTAGCTCTGGACTACATGTTCAATTCTCTCACATTCTCCTGCAGTGTTCCTCTGATTTGAGAATAGCCTGGATGGCAGGAAAAAACCCATTAACTGAATAATCTGGAATTTAATCTCGGAATGTGGGAGAACGTAATCACATGGTTAATGCTTGACTTTGTTCTTAAGAAAATGGGGCCAATAAAAAACGAACAACTGGACACACACACACACACACACACACACACACACACACACACACACACACACACACACACACACACACACACACACACACACACACACACACACACACAGTGGCT
>NC_137497.1:44159505-44162005 GCF_041902795.1 Electrophorus electricus
AGTGATAGTGTTTACGGTGCCATAGTGTCCACAGCAGCAGCGGGACAGCTTCAGTCCAGTCTGATACTATCAGAGCAGGACAGCTTCAGTCCAGTCTGATACTATCACAGCACGACAGCTTCAGTCCAGTCTGATACTATCAGAGCACGACAGCTTCAGTCCAGTCTGATACTATCAGAGCACGACAGCTTCAGTCCAGTCTGATACTATCAGAGCAGGACAGCTTCAGTCCAGTCTGATACTATCAGAGCACGACAGCTTCAGTCCAGTCTGATACTATCAGAGCACGACAGCTTCAGTCCAGTCTGATACTATCAGAGCAGGACAGCTTCGGTCTAGTCTGATACTATCAGAGCGGGACAGCTTCGGTCCAGTCTGATACTATCACAGCGGGACGGCTTCGGTCCAGTCTGATACTATCACAGCGGGACAGCTTCAGTCCAGTCTGATACTATCACAGCAGGACAACTTCAGTCCAGTCTGATACTATCAGAGCACGACAGCTTCAGTCCAGTCTGATACTATCAGAGCACGACAGCTTCAGTCCAGTCTGATACTATCAGAGCAGGACAGCTTCAGTCTAGTCTGATACTATCAGAGCGGGACAGCTTCGGTCCAGTCTGATACTATCACAGCGGGACGGCTTCGGTCCAGTCTGATACTATCAAAGCGGGACAGCTTTGGTCCAGTCTGATACTATCAGAGCAGGACAGCTTCGGTCTAGTCTGATACTATCAGAGCGGGACAGCTTCGGTCCAGTCTGATACTATCACAGCGGGACGGCTTCGGTCCAGTCTGATACTATCACAGTGGGACAGCTTTGGTCCAGTCTGATACTATCAGAGCACGACAGCTTCAGGCCAGCCTGATACTATCAGAGCACGACAGCTTCGGTCCAGTCTGATACTATCAGAGCGGGACAGCTTTGGTCCAGTCTGATACTATCAAAGCGGGACAGCTTTGGTCCAGTCTGATACTATCAGAGCAGGACAGCTTCGGTCTAGTCTGATACTATCAGAGCGGGACAGCTTCGGTCCAGTCTGATACTATCACAGCGGGACGGCTTCGGTCCAGTCTGATACTATCACAGTGGGACAGCTTTGGTCCAGTCTGATACTATCAGAGCACGACAGCTTCAGGCCAGCCTGATACTATCAGAGCACGACAGCTTCGGTCCAGTCTGATACTATCAGAGCGGGACAGCTTTGGTCCAGTCTGATACTATCACAGCGGGACAGCTTTGGTCCAGTCTGATACTATCACAGCAGGACAGCTTCGGTCTAGTCTGATACTATCACAGCGGGACAGCTTCAGTCCAGTCTGATACTATTACAGCGGGACAGCTTTGGTCCAGTCTAATGCACACCATTCTTCCAGTGAACTAAACACATGCAGCATGCGTTGCTTCATTAATATTAAAATGAAATGGAAAGATCTTTGCTTCAGCTGTTGCACGTCTGTGTCTGGCTGCATCACCTACCAACTGTGAACGGTTTTGTCCTTCACAGAGTCCCTTCTAACATGAAGAACACACGGTAAGCAAAAAAATTCAGAAGTTGTCCTGACGATCAACCTTAGCCTTCACAAGTGCACAACACGTGGCCATGCCCTTCCATACGTAAAGCAAACAACACAGTGTTTTCATTCTCACCTGCTGCAAGCATGGAAACACCTCTAGGTTTGTTAACCAAAGCATGGCATGACTACTGGCGTGGGCAGCGGGCAGTAAGCGTAGTAGCAGGATGGCACTGCAGCCTGTCCTCATCACCTCCGCGGACCAGGTGGCACCGGACATGCCAGCTCAGACATATACCAGTGTGCTCATTCAACTCAAGTGCAGTCTGCCTGCATGGTGACCAAAGAGAGAGCACTCTGTCATCAGAAAGAGTGTGTGTGTGTGTGTGTGTGTGTGTGTGTGTGTGTGTGTGTGTGTGTGTGTGTGTGCGTATGAGTTGATAGTATATGTGCGAGGTTAAGGTTTACATCAAATAAGGATAGGGCGCATTGATTTCAAACATAAGCTCTTGTCTGTTTAATATAAAATCTCTTTCCATCCCTCTCTCTCTCCCTCTTTCTCCCACAAGATTCAAGATTCAAAGTACTTTATCTGGCATGAATGTTATGAGAACAATATTGCCAAAGCATTACAGCAAGAAAAAGTAACAAGAAAAATTACAAAGAGCAACAATAATTACAAAATATGTGTAGTAACAGTAGTGAAAAAAAATAATCATTGAAAATAAAAGTTTTGGCAACATTTACAAAAAATTATTTATAAAATATATACATATACTTTATATTCATACTTATATATAATACACACATACTTCTTATATATAACATATGCATATTTCTCCAGTTTTGTGTTTCATAGTTTGGGATCAACTATTTAAATGTCTGTGAAATTCTCTCTCTCTCTCTCTCTCTCTCTCTCTCTCTCTCTCTCTCTCTCTCTCTCTCTCTCTCACACGTTCTCTCCTGTTTTGCATTTCTTTTCCAG
>NC_137497.1:44177005-44179505 GCF_041902795.1 Electrophorus electricus
TCCACACTGCCAGACAACTGTGCGTGCTTCAAATGAAGACCTACAGCATTTATCAGAGTTCAGCTGCAGACGCACATGCTTCTTTTACACTTCATATGAGCTGCTGATAAAATATGCATTACATATGCATTATGAGTAGCGGATATTTATCAGCACCGCGTAGGACGTGTAAGGGAAGAGTGTGCTTCCAGAGTATCTCATATGTGCTGAAGAAAAAAGGAAATACAAAAACTCTAGATCACATTTTGTTGTCTAAAGTAAACACCTGTGTCAGGTTCTCCTAGTACAAATAAACACCTGTGTCAGGGTCTTCTAACACAAATAAACACCTGATCTGTGTAAGGTTCTCCTAGCACAATATAAACACCTGTGTCAGGTTCTCCTAGTACAAATAAACACCTGTGTCAGGGTCTTCTAACACAAATAAACACCTGATCTGTGTAAGGTTCTCCTAGCACAATATAAACACCTGTGTCAGGTTCTCCTAGTACAAATAAACACCTGTGTCAGGGTCTTCTAACACAAATAAACACCTGATCTGTGTAAGGTTCTCCTAGCACAATATAAACACCTGTGTCAGGTTCTCCTAGTACAAATAAACACCTGTGTCAGGGTCTTCTAACACAAATAAACACCTGATCTGTGTAAGGTTCTCCTAGCACAATATAAACACCTGTGTCAGTTTCTCCTAACACAACGTAAACACCTGACTTGTGTCAGTTTCTCCTGGCCCATTCTGAAGCCTCCAACCCAGTCTTCAGAACTCTCCACAGGACCACTATACCACTGGAACAGGACCTACAGATGAGATATAGCCTGAACCAGTGTCATGAGTGAGCTTGCATGGTTCCTTCTGTCAGGGTTACATCAGATCCGTACTGCTTATAGCCTCCCATAAGCTCAAAGGTCCACAGTCCTTTCATGATGCTAAAAGGAAAGGTTTTGATGACATGCTGTCGTAACCAAAACCCAGCTCACTTTTTTGGTTTTGTTTGATTGAGGCACTCCTGTTTGTGTTTGTTTGGGTTCTTGCTGATCAAAATAAGGGCAGGTTCTTCTTTGCATATGAAGATTATCTGCAAGTGATAAGCATTAGCATTCGAAACACTGTCCCACTGCAAAGAAGCCAAAGGCTGGACCTGTTCATTTTTCTGCGTAAACAAATTAACTTCCATTATGGGTGTTGAGGTAAACCGGGCCTTCAGGTGCCAGCTTTATCACATTCATCCAACGTCGTGTCTATAGGCTCCTGAGCCTAGCTATGCAGACACTAAACCCAGAAGAGTGTGACTGTGATATTGCAAGGACCTTAACAATAAGGTTTACTAGTAAAGTATCACTTAGAAAAATCTTGCAGACTGAACCTTCTGACGTGATAAAGTTCTGAATGACAACACACCTTCCAGGGGCTGAGATCAATCACTCTTGTATTTGGCTGTTAAATCGGTTATCAGTTTGATTAGTTATTGCATGCATTTAAACAATTTAACTGCAAACACAGTGGGTCTCAACAGTGGATGTTAAAGGCTTAACTGTCCCCACAGTGTTGGTGTTGATTTTAGTCTGCAGTTTACTAAAGCTTGCAAAGTGCTGTGTGTAAATATTGCAAAAAGAGACTTAGCAGACTCAAAAATCTTTATAAATACACTTTCTTACAGTACAGACGTTACTCTCCTCTCCGCTGAGAAGTGCTCCATCATGATTTAAACCCTGCTCGTGTCTAGTATGTGGGACGCTCCGTCTGAGGGTCTCCTACCGGCACGTTGGGCCAGTTAACAGGAAGCACATGAGCACATGGTAGGAAACCACAGTCCCTATGGCGATTTTTTGCTACCTTGGCAAAAGTGCCTATGGATTAACTTAACCCTGTTCCAACACAGCCAAGATGAGGAAAGCTCAGACCTACAGCAACCACCACTCTGGAAAAGTTGAACTTGTTACTTCCGGTTCGTCAGCGTTTTTGTTTTCGGCTTCGCCGTAGACGATAGCTGTGGGTAAACACATTTAAATTCACGGTATAATTTTCCCCACCAGCAGGGGGTTAATTCCACAAGCAAATGTGATGCTCTCAGCGGGATGGCACTACTGCCCTCCTGCTGGGCTCTTACGGGATAGCGAACACGACGAGCGCATGACCAGAAATGACTGCACATCAGACAACTTTTCAGTAAAAGGCAAACCGGGGACTCGGAGTCCAACCCTGGGTGGTGGGGCCACAGGATTACGTGTGGGAGATGGAATCTAATTATTACCATCATCCATCACCTCTGTTCAAAGTCACTAATTATGTGAAATTGAACTGGACTCCAAAGTGACAGGTTCATCTGCTCTGTTATAGAACATGAGACGATACAAATGACATCTGTAGCAAAATTTTAAAACGTTTTTTTTTTTTTTAAAGAAGTAAGAAATCAGCATAGATAACTCTTACTTGTCTGCCAATTGATACAGCACATAGCATTTAGCGCTGGACGTTAAAAACAAGCAGACATCCACGCAG
>NC_137497.1:44184505-44192005 GCF_041902795.1 Electrophorus electricus
ACATCTCCACAGGGCGAGGACCCAAGCTGAGTAATTGTCTGAATTTGAAGACAAATGTTTGAACCAAATCTAAAAATCTTCTAGGTGTACAACTTCATGTTTTAGATGTCAGCGCCGTGCTTTCTCTTGGAAGTGTTACGTCTGCACCGAGGAGAACTCATACTGCACTATTGTTGGGTGCTGTTACAGCAGACCAAAGCCTACGCATCTCTCTGTGGGTCACACACAGCTGGAGCATTGAGTTCTCACCCTGACAGACCACCTGATGTGGTCACGTCTGTGTGGATGTATTTAATTGGTGTTTAATTGGTGTTTAATTGGTAAATATCTCCCCATCTCCGGTTCCTGTTTCTTCATTTTATTATGTGGATAGATCTACACCATCTCACATTTTGTATATGTATTTATTTATAATAATTTTATTGACTTTTCTAATTTCAGGGCATATTTAACAAATTCAAAACTTCAATGTCAATACCAATTTCATATTACGCTCAAAAGGTCAGCAAAAGCTGGTTTGATGGCTTTAGACTGGTTTAGACTGGTTTAGCTGTCTTGTAGTCTCAGGTTAACCTGGTTACCGAGCAACAAGCTCTTGATTAATTCACTGCTTTGAGATGACAGACTCCACTGACATTGTCACGTGTACGACAACGACTGCTTTCTGCTGCGCTGTACTTGTGTTGAGATTAAGTCCAAAACTCAAACTAGCACTGGTTTGTCAGGAGTATTTTCTGGTTTCCTCCACTTCACTGTGGCGTCAGAGAGCGGTTACTGTAAACCCTGCGCTCGGCCACTTTCTCAACATATTTTCACTCTCAAAACTATAAATATCAGTTGACGCTGAGACTTGTCTGTTCTCTGAGGTACTACAGAAGCCCACAAAACCAGGAGATTCCACTTCAATTCCTCCCCAATCCTGCCGTAGTTAGTGGTCACCAGCAGAGAGTATGGAAGACCCGTTTCTTCAATCTTCAATTTTCCACTTTGAATCTGTCCCAATGCTGTGTTGCATCAGAGGGGTCATATAGCCATCTCCCCAATCTAATCTCAAACGTAATTGGTCTGATTTCAATCCAATGTTCTTCCCAATCCCAAATTAGGAGATTAGATGCCCTTTCACTCCATCACTGCCCTGCTGTGATCACCGTGATTGCGTTTTAGTCCCTCTCACATGAAAAGTTTCATTCATATTCTGTCGGACACATGTTAAACCAATTATTCCACTACATTACTGCTCTGATGGGTAATAACTGTAACTCTGCACGAGGGTCAAAAGAACATGAACACAGCAGCCCTGAATAACGCCACACTACACTGATGGTTAAGAAATGAATTAGAGATAGTTATATATACAGACAGACTGACAGATAGATAGACAAAAAAAGAAATTATCACAGACATAAGATTTTAGTGTGAAGGTCTACAGATAGGCAGAGGTTTTCACACACACACACACACACACATCTGGCAGCATCTGAAAGACTCTTTCATATTGAGCGCTTTGTGCTTACACTGAACGGTCATATGACTATGGTGCTCCCGGTTTCACCCCTGTGTTTGTTACGACATGTGGGGGAGACTGTCTGCAAGATATTATCTTGTGATTGTTATGATTGTTGTTATTATAGTGGATATGTTTACTACAGAGGTGAGTCTTCAAATAGCCAATGCGGTGAGTCGAGGGAAGTGGGTGGAGCTTCTGTCTGGTTTATTTATGGCAGAAAGATCTCATCTCCTTCCATTTTTTACTTTATCTCAGTGAGTCAGAGAGCAGGTGAGTAATAAGTTCAGGTAGGCTCAGGGGAAGAGAAAGAGAGAAGGAGAGAGAGAGAGAGAGGGAGAGGGGAAAGAAGGAGAGAGGGATAAGGAAAGAAAGACTGAAAGACACTGACAGAAAGACTGGATGAAGGTTAAAGACTTCAGATGCTGACACAGTATCAGTAATCAACATCAGTAATGAATATCAGTAACGGAAGCTGTTTAGAGCAATAAACGTTTTCAGTACGTCTATAAGTCGCCGTTTACCACGCCACACTCTGTGCTTGGGATTAACGACACAAACGTGACAGGTGCGAGCGCAGGGATGTCTGGGAAGCCACAGCAGATTCATGATAGTTTGTGGTCTCTGAAAGTGGTGATTGTGTTTAATTCGGACAGAGTGGGAAGACTGGTATGTTCTGTCTCACGGCCTGCACTAGAAAACTGGGTGAAGGAGTCACAGTGTTTCCCACAGGAGTCGCTCACAGCTAAATTACACTCACACTTGCTTACTGGGGATTCACCCCCTGGTATCAGCGCACACAGGCGGAGGCCCTGCACATCTGTTAGGCAGCTCTGCAAGGAGACTCAGATCCTCCACAGGTCTGCTGCTAACACACCGCCGCTAGTGAGGAAGAGGCGGATGAAGGCCTGTCTCCTGCAGGAACCTCGACAGCACTGCGACAGGCGGGACTTAGCTCTGTCCCTCACGCCCCTCAGTGCTACCTCAGGATGTGCTCAGAACCCTGGGGGTGTGGAACACTGGACTTGTTCGAAAACCAAGACCAGAGATGATTCGGTTCTGTCCCGCTTCAAACCGCAGGACAAGAGACCCTGAGTGTGCTCTTGAGGACCAGGGACACTGAGCGTGTTCTCGGGGAGCACCAGAAGAACTTCATCACTACCAACAGTTAGCGAGGGATAACCAATCAAAACATCAAAAACACCCTGAGCCTGCAATAAGCTTCATCCTGATTGGTGTGTTACTCCTGCTATAAGATTCATCCTGATTGGTGCGCTACTCCTGCTATAAGGATCATCCTGATTGGTGTGCTCCTCCTGCTATATGCTTCATCCTGATTGGTGTGTTACTTCTGCTATATGCTTCATCCTGATTGGTGTGTTACTTCTGCTATATGCTTCATCCTGATTGGTGTGTTACTTCTGCTATATGCTTCATCCTGATTGTTGTGTTACTCCTGCTATATGCTTCATCCTGATTGGTGTGTTATTCCTGCTATAAGCTTCATCCTGATTGGCGGGTTACTCCTCCTTCTGAATGGATCCACAGTGTCCTGTGCAATATTTCTGCCAATCCAGCCTTCCTTGGAAAACACTATATACCCTTCAGTAGACATATTTTATCACCGTCTCCTAATGCGGCCATATTTTTATTCATCTTATTACCAGCATACTAAGTTCTGATGACAGTTTTAAACCCAGCATAAGTGTGATTTCTTTCCACCATCATTTATACAGCAAGTACACATAAGACGCCTCAGAGTCAACACAGACATTAAGCACACGGTTGTGCCGAAGGCTGAATGCAAGGAATCGATTGCTAATAACGAGGTACAAACAGGCCGTCCTAAATCCTCCCATCCCAGCTCCAGGCCTCTGCTTTCAGTGCATAACGCAGACGGAGTGCATGCATTGTGTTTAATGAGTCCAACTGAGTTTTCCAGCTACATTTTTTTTCACCTTTGGGTCAATCGAAGAAATAAAATGACCTCTCCTTAAGATAGCACATCGTGTGTTTGCACTGCCTGGGCTTTACCTGGGACTTTGCTCTGACACTGCAGAAATGCAAAGAATGAATATGACTGTCTGAGGGCAATTAAACAATTAACAAATATTAGTCACAAACATTAGTCACATCATTAGTGACAGATTAGTTACTTCTTATATTTCATTACAGGCAATTAAAATGGTCATTTATGGAACATCATATGCAGAAACAACACATTCCTCATTTTGATGTGCCAGTGTGGCTTTCCATCATGAGTGGTGTATAGCCATGTGAAATCTCACCACTGTATTGCTAAACAGGCCTTACACACGCGGTATTCAATATTATGTTCTGCTTCCACAATATGGTCACATTCACTGACTATAATGATATCTGCTATTAACATTAAATGCTCATTAATGAAGGCAGTGGACAGCTATATTTCCAAATGCTCTGGAAATGAAATTGAATACCAGAGTGGAAAAAATGCAACTCAGCGATTCTAACAAGTGGCCATTGACTGTGTTAAGAGGTCCAGGCATGGTGCGGTAGACGGCCCAGGGTTCAGAGGTCAGCGGGTCAGATCTCGCTCCCGTACGTGTGCAGAGTGGAAAGTACCTCCTCTACAACACACCACCTCATGGAGCGCTAATGAACCAGTGAATCAACACAGTGCATAAATCCCAGCTGGGCACGTGTGGAGGCGAGACGTTACCTGCTGTGAAGCTGTAGGTTGCGGAGAAGCCTATCGCCTCCAGTTCACCGTCTGCAACGAATTTGATCCAGAGGTAGCGACCGCTGGACCGTATGTACTGAGGGCTCTGCTGGCCACAGTAGCGTCCGATGATTGGTGAGAAGCCAAAGGGTCCATCCCGGACTTCGATGTGGTCGAATTTACATTCCCATGAAGGTTCTATTGAATACTTTTCGTCAAAGAAGAGATCAATACACTGTCTCGGAGGGGCTGGAACAGCAAGAGCAGACATAAATTGGTAAATGTATTAGACCAATGTAAACGGGCGACTGAACGTACAATCAAATGATTAAATCTGAAATCAGTGAGCAAGAAAAAAGCCAATTTGGAAATGACAAAAGTCAGTGAACATGCAACATACGCACACTGTACATGTTTCGATGGGGCAAAGTTCTTTGGCATTTATTACAAGATAAATGTGAGTAGTGTGAATAAATACACATGGGACTGTATCCACCATGAATAAATGAATCTGTCCGAGAAAGAAAGAAAGAAAAAAGATCCCCAATCACGTTCTCCAGTTACTCAAAAGTAGATATTGGAACAGCTGAAATTGGCTTCCCAAGCATTCTATGGCATTTGATGTATAGATTTCATACTTTATTCATGATGTTTGTCAACAAAAATGATTAGTGTTCAGTCAGTTCAGCTGATCAGGAAAACTGGAATGAGAATTTATTCACTATTTAACTGGAGTTGGGATTTTATTCACTGTTGTAATCTGGAACTGGGAATTTATTCACTATTCTAAACTGGAGTTGGGAGTGTATCCACTATTCTATTTTGATCTAGGCGGGAACATGTACAATTACGCAGACATCACAAACTAAAAGAGAGTTAATTTTATTCTCAGTGCAGTGGTTAGCCTGTTGCATTTAACGGTGCCATGCCCCTGGTTCCAGTGAGATTACTGCCATTGTTTTCCATTAAGAGCAGCATTTGACTTCATTCCCATCAAATCACACTTGACAGCTCTGCTGTCTAGGAAAATTAAAACAGACAGATTATTCTGAAGCTTTCTCTATCCAGCTGGCGTGAAGCGCTTGTGAGGGTGTGCCTACCTTCAATGATGTAAATGCATTCTCGCTCTGGGGGGTATTTGTTGGGGTAATTGGGGGATGTGAACTGCCCCCCCTCTGGTTTTTTCACCCATGTTCCACACTGCCCTGCAGGCTGCACCCCGGAATTGTTCTGCACTGAAAGCAACAAAAATTAACCGTCAGTGGCTGCAAGCGATCAGAGAACAAGTGAGTGCTATGTGGGGGAAACAGAACCCCCCCCCACACCCACACACACACCCACACACACACACACACATACACACACACTCACACACACACACACCTACACACAAAATACCTGCTTCCTTCTTGGTTGCTCCAGGCAACCCAAGTATGAGGAGGCTTGCAGCAACTGTAATAGGATTTGAAATCAAAAGACATAAATCATTAACATCTTACTCCATAAATACACGCTAACAAACCAGAGCTGGGTGTTATTTTACAGATACACGTCCTGCGCCGACTCACGGCACCAGAAAAGCCATCTACTTCAACACGATTATTAGTCCGATGTGCGTTTCATTTCAGACAAAACAACTAAACAAGATCAATAACGCCGAGAAAGAATACGTGTGTTTAAAAAACGAGCTTCAGAGCTTTGCGAGGTTGCAGCTTCAGTGTGTAGCGCGAGTAGCGCATAGTCTGCTGGAAACTGCAACCACACTGTTTGGGAAGAGAAAACAGCATTCGCACAATTTAGATCGTCAAGTTCCACAACTCCGGGACAGAATTCCCGAATTCAAATGCGAAGTGCCGAGGGGTGTCCCCCGCCTGGAATAGCCACATGCGTGGACGCTTACCGTGAAGAAGCCCCAGTCCTTGTACCATGTCTGCTCCTTTCACAGCGGGCTTCGAGTTCAACTAATTCCATTTAGAAGGGAATTCCTTAAGAGGGAGCGAATTAGATGTCTAAATTCTGGGAGTGGGACTAGCGCGGAGTCAGCATCACGGAGCCCACATGTTCATGCGTTAATTCACAGGCGCAAGAGAATTCTGCAAAGAAATCCACAACTAATCTTCTGCGGAGGGGAAAAGCACAAGCGAGTGTAACGTTAGCCCGAATTCCATCCAAACGTTTCCAAATCCATTTGGTGCTTTTGATGCATTGAGGGAATGACTAGATCCTTCACTGGCTTTCCTGGAACGCGGTGACTTTAGTATGAACGGGTTTTTAAGAAAAGACTCATAAATGATGATGATAAGGAGTTTTTAACAAATCCTCCATCTCCTTCAAAAACAAGCCTCAGAATCCGCGCGCATCCGTGGGCAGCTCGTGTCTTCTTCTCTTCTCACTTGTTTGCAACATGCGGAGCACATTCAACTTCCTCGCCAGAGCTCGCGACATGCGGAACCGTGTTCGTGGCGTCCTGCTCACGAGCAGAATTCCCGTCATCAGCCTTCTGCTACTCAGTAGCGAGTTCATTCATCATGTTTCTCCCTGGTGGCAGTTGAGCATTCGCTGTTTTCCCAACAGCCCCCAGATTACACTGCGCTGCTTAATTCACTTGCGGCGTTGCCTCTCTGCCACACACGTGTAATCCAGTGAAAGCGGCTGTAAATCATCACAGGGCGAGTAGACTGTGTTTTGGTGAAGTGCCGCAAAGCCGGCTGGACTGCGGGATCCAGGACCTTGGACAGCGACGGTGCGACAGGACGAGAAGGGGAAGCAGAAAGACGCCTGTGAGAGGAAGGGGACGGACCAAGCGAGTGATACGGATAAGACGGATGTCAGGAGACGTCCAGGGGTCACACAGCACTTGCGGTCCGCTCCGGGTGGCGCTGGAGGGCTCCTCTCAAGACGTCCACTCGAGGTTCAGGTCAGTCAGATACCTCCCCTAGGACCAAACATCGTCCTTGAACTAGCGTCGGAAGAGATTATTGCATGCGTCAATCAGACTGTTTTCTGACAGCGTTTTGTAAAATGACTCCCCTCTGTTGTTTGTCACTAAATTAGCGCGCGGCACTAATTTCGGGAAAATTGGAGTTGATTAGCAAAACTACCGATGCCAAAGACGGATGAAACTTTCGGTTCTGGACTCCCGAGTGTTTTCTTACATGAGAAGCAGTACACGGGTGCTGTTGGTTAGCTTTTGTAGTGTTGATGCGGAAAAGGAATCAGAAGACAATTTTAGTCGAGAAAAGGCTCAAAAACCAAAAAAACAAGAGCATAACAAGTAGAAATGGGGCCAGATCCA
>NC_137497.1:44197005-44199505 GCF_041902795.1 Electrophorus electricus
CACGATGACCAGAGTTTTTAGCATTTATAAATCCAGCGGTTTTTGCCCGTCTTTGAAAAAACTGTAGGACAAACTTGAGAAACTTGTAAAACTGGCTGGGCAGTAGTAGCTTGTTGGTATTTGACTAGTAATCAGATGGTTGCCAGTTCAAGTCCCACCACTGCCAGATTTCCACTGTGGGGCCTCTGAGCAAGACCCTTAACCCTCAAGTTGTGTTCAGTCAGAATTGCATGTTGCTTTGGATAAAAGTGGTTAAATGCTGTAAATGTAAAATGTTCTGCATACAAGTGACTATTTTGCTCTTTTTTATCTTTATTTGCTCTTGTTTTCAATCTCACACACTGAGAAACATTCATGAAAGACAATGTTGACTTTAAAGGGAGAAAAACCTTCGTTCTGTTCAGCACTCAGAATATCATTTGTCAACACTTCCCAGCTTCAGTGTTGAAAGACTGTAAAAAGAATTCGCATACAAATGCATCTGAACACTGTATAATCCTATTAGAGTTGTTTTTCCCTCACACAGATGCTGCATGACCTTACACAATCTTTTAGTGCTCTGATATATGAGTCATGTGACCAAATACCTTAGAGTTCGGCTCCCTCATTGGTGATTGGTGGAATGAATAACGACAACACGACAATTATGCAAATGAGGCCTTATCTAGCTTGGTGTGCACTGCTGTGCGCGTGTGAGAGTTCATCTGCTCCAGGAGTGGAAGCGTGAACACCAGGGACCTCCAGCATGTCAAAGGAAGTCATTCATTCTCATTTCCTCATGAAAAAAAAAGGTCTTTTTAATGAAGGGGATGCTATCTGTCGACTGGGCCCATATCAGCGTGGAGATTAGAACAGTGCTGCTTCTACCTCTCTGAAAATGCAATTAAAAGTCATGAAGAATCTGGGTATTCAAGCATGCCGCTTCTGTGCAGTAAATAGCCAAGCAAATGATAAACCTGTTTAAAAAACAAATTACATGGAAATTTGAAGTAAAATTGTTGAATAATTAATGTTCATTGCACAGACTTTATTTAGTTAATTTGTTATTTGTGTGTATTTTTGGGAGAATCATGAACAGACAGCAATGGAAAGTGAGACCAAAATGTGATGTATTAGCAATCGTGCGATATATTCGACTCATGACTTGTGATGTATTCGCAATCGTGCGATATATTCGACTCATGACTTGTGATTCGACTCCAGCCTAAGAGTGGCAGTAGGCTGGAAAATTCCAATGACCTGAAAAAGGAATTAAAAATCGTGGTATTTAAGGGTGTCTGCCTGTTAATGAACACAGTAAATAAAGTCAGTGGAACGTTTGGAACTGTGTGGTATTTCCTGATGTCTGAGCTTTGCTGGGTCTTACCGTCACTCTCGTGTGTATCACTCCTTACGCCTTAAAACTACCACGCTGGACACACTGGGACTTTTTAATTCTAATCTTTGATCCAGGAATATAAAGGTTAAATTAAATTACTTTTGAGATACATTTTCCATTGTTATTTCTATTGCAATACCTCAAACTGACTGCTAGTTTCTCACTTATTGAAACAATGAGTTTAATCTTGTGGAAAAGGCCTACAAATGATAAATTATAGAGATGTTTGATTCTGTACAGGTTTTGTACGAGTTCTATGAAGGTTGTCTGAAAAGTTACAGATACAAGCCTGTCATTAGCCCTAACTTTAACCAGTCTTGATTTTCAAATGAAATTTGTAGCTGAGAGCTGGAAACATCATCTTCCATTTAGATGGCATCCTCCAGTCTATAAGCATCGTAGAGGTCACACAGGGACAGCCGCCTGCCAGAGGTGATGACATCACTCGCTGACATCGGGTCTGCTTTAAGGTTGCTGGTACGTTATACCACAACGTTCTCTGACCTGGAAGTTAAATATTAACACCCATGTATTTACTTCATCGGTAACACACTGTGGAGTTTGTTCAATTAAGAAAACACACTGTTACCTCACAACAAGCTTGTGCTTTAGTAAACATTTTCAAGAGAATACACTGACCATTAAACGCTATGCTAGCTATGTGAGATTCACAAACCAGCTCGGTTTCAGTGTTGAACGTACACAGGCAGTTATAGTGACTGCGTGTCAGTAAGCACACTGCCCTTAGTGCTGAAAAACATTCAGTGGTAGCAATATCCTATTCCTCACTGCTCTCCAAACATGCCCTCTGGTGTTTCTCTTACCGCGTGTCCTTCATTTGTATTATGTATTGAGTTTTTAGGACTCGATTCTTTCTCTGTACGACTGCTTGCATCTGTGGGATGATTTTTCCACTTTTAGGAAGCCTGAGATTAGACAAAAGTACCCAAATGAAAAAGAACTGGAGTCTTGTGATAACGGAGATCACAGTGGAATTTCACCACGGTGCTTCAGGCCATCCTGTTTCCTTCTACAGATCAGCTGTCTCTCATCTAAAGGAAGACGCAACCATCCTCCCAGGAAATGACTCCGTAGCACGCCTGTCATTTCCTTGTGAGCCTT
>NC_137497.1:44204505-44229505 GCF_041902795.1 Electrophorus electricus
ACGTCAACTGGTGGGTTCACGTTAACCCTTTACGTCAACTGGTGGGTTCACGTTAACCCTTTACGTCTACTGGTGGGTTCATGTTAACCCTTTATGTTAACTGTTGGGTTCATGTTAACCCTTTACATTAACTGTTGGGTTCATGTTAACCCTTGTAGATTCAAGGATTTATTAACTGTCCAAAGGTGCACACACATTTCATAAGCTGCTGTCATTTTGTCAGTTCTGCTTTTACCAATCCAGCTGATGAAATACAGGCAGTGGACTGAGTGCTTTCGGTTTTTCAGTGACTGAATGAGATGGAGAAAAGGACCTTCTGCCGAGATACGTGCCCACAGACCTGCAGTCCAATTTCAGCCTCGCTGCTGTCCAGCTCGTGGTCCTTATCACTCGCAGTCAGCCTGCCTGTCTGTCTGCAGCTGCGCTAACGTGCAATAGCCACACTGACGTCCCCTCCAACACAGCTGAAGGCTGCTGCTGCCGTAGAGAGTGCCCGAAGATCTTTGCAGGACAGAGGGGACTACTTCATTTGTTTTCAGACCCATCATCAAGCATCAGTATAACCATAAAAGCAGACTTGGTGTAGCGTTAGGGGCCCTGCGCAAGGCGGGGATAGGACAGCGTGATTATCAGAGGAATGCCATCACGCTTCAGATTAACCTGTTTATCAATACAGTGTCTGCTCGCGTACAGAAAAGTGAAGCATTGAAGTCTGAAGCTCTTACGCTCATATAACTCACCTAATTCAAATACTCACATAACTTACATAACTCAAAAAACTCACATAACTCAAATACTCACATAACTAATACATAATTCAAATACTCACATAACTGATAACTCACATAACTCAAATACTCACATAACTCTAATGCTTAAATGAGCCACTTTGGCACTTTGGCACAGATGATTTGCAGTTGTGAGCAAATCTGTTAATTATTTGGAACTGTGGGAATTTCTGCACAGATGGCTTCTAAAATGCAATCTGATGTCTGTTATAATAAATAATGTAGTTTTATTAACACAAAACGACTCATAACATTTTAAATTGTCATAGCTTTAAACAAATGGTGTGCACACCATTTTTGAAGAGAACAGCATGCAAGTCCTTATATTTAGTAACTAGTGCAGCCCCTGTGTTGGCAGTAACCTCGCCAAAAGCTTTCGGTAGGTACTGATCTGTCCTGCGCAGCACTTAGGAGGCATTTGGGCCCAAAACGCTTTCAGTTCATGAGTATTTTTGGGACGTCTATCTCAAATGTCCTACTTCAGATCACACTGCGGCATTTCAGGTGTTTCAGCATTTCAGCACTGAAGTCAGCACTCTGGTGTACTGCTCTGGAGTGTGCTAGCAGCCACTGTGAAGCAGGCTGTCTGGCCCTCTGAGGCAGTACACCAGCTCTACATCTCAACACAATCTCCACCATCCTAACACCACCCCTACATCTCAACACCACCTCCACCCTCTCTAAGCACCTCCACCATCTCAACACTCTCCCCACCATCTCAACACTACCTCCACCATCTCAACACTACTTCCACCATCTCTAAACACCTCCAGCATCTCCACACCACCCTCACCATCTCTAAACACTTCCACCATCTCAACACCACCTCCACCATCTGCAAACACCTACATCATCTCTAAACACCTCCACCATGCCGCCCAGCCGAGCTGATGTTTTGGAGAAAGGTGTGCTTTGCCTTTTTAATGTTTTCCCTGTGATCATTAATATTGCTCCAGTCATGATATCTGTCTATGTGCTCTTTAGCAAACATATGATGGAGCAAGGTTATTGTTATTATTTTTTATATATATTATTGTTATTTTAGAGAGAAGTTGAGATATTTTCTAAGCTACTTTTGGTGAGTGCTTTTGATAGGCTTTTTAGGAACACAGTTTGGCTTGGTCTCTGTCACTTGTGTGATGATTTGGTTCAGATTTCAGGATGGTTTGGTACCTGCTCTGAGTGCACTGAGAGGTGGAATTGATACACGGGTACCGTTTCACTCCTCTACTGTACCACTGCGACAGGCGTCAACCCGGGACTTGGGCCGTGCAGGCAGTGAGACTTGCTTTATGTAAGAACGCTGGGAGGACGCTGCGAGAACGCTGGGAGAACACTGGGAGAACGCTGGGAGCACGCTGGGAGAACGCTGGGAGAACGCTGGGAGCACGCTGGGAGAACGCTGGGAGCACGCTGGGAGAATGCTGGGAGCACGCTGGGAGCACGCTGGGAGAACGCTGGGAGAACGCTGGGAGCACGCTGGGAGCACGCTGGGAGAACGCTGGGAGAACGTTGGGAGAATGCTGGGAGCACGCTGGGAGAACGCTGGGAGCACGCTGGGAGAACGTTGGGAGAACGCTGGGAGCACGCTGGGAGAACGCTGGGAGAACGCTGGGAGAACGTTGGGAGCACGCTGGGAGCACGCTGGGAGAACGCTGGGAGAACGCTGGGAGAACGTTGGGAGCACACTGGGAGAACACTGCGAGCAGTCCCTGTCTCTTCCGCATAATAACACTTATTATTAGCTTGTCTACTCAGAATGGATTTTTTGTGAAGGCTACAGAAAATTGCAGGTTTTTATTTTTTATTTTATTTATAAAAAATACACTCTGTGTATTAGGGTTTGTGAAGAAGGCAGGGGCCAGGCAGTGTTTAATACACTGAATCACAGAGTGTGGTAGTGTTTAATACACTGAATACACTGTGTTCTCATGGACTGTGTCTGGCTGTGTTCTCATGGACTCTGTGTGTGTGTGTGTGTGTGTGTGTACTGAATTCTGCTGTGCACTACTGAAACACTCCATTAGCTGGTTCAGCTCTTTAGGAAGTCAATCAAATAAATGTAATGTAAAATTGCACCACGCTGCAGCCCCAGTGATGGTGAGCGTGACACTCTCCTTCTCTGTGCTCACTCTTCCCTGTACACAGCAGCCTGGGGTAAGGGTGAACACTGCCGAGCACATGCTCGTGTTCACCTGGAGAAGAAGTGCTCTCGACAGCAGCCAGGCACGGGATCAATGACCAGCCTGGCCGGCATCTTCTCCGCCCACAGTCACAAGGTGGAATTGTTCTTGGGGGAAGACAAATGAGACCCAGACATGGAGCAATGTCAAACCGTGCACAGAGCTGCCTGGGTGTTCTAGTGGACCATATGGGCTCTGAACATCGAGCTTTTTTATGTGGAGCTGGCTGTTTGTGAAATAGTGCCTGCAGTTCCTCGCCTGGCTCCACACCGCAACTGAAATAAAACACCCTGGATGCTTGTGTGGTCAGTCAGAACAAGCTTCCTAGGAAATAAAACAGATGGTGCTATTATCCTTCTCATGGATGAATAACTCAGCCTGAAACGTGCATTACGGTGGCGTGTAAAGATTACGGGACAGAATGGAAACACTTCTTCAGAAGTGCTCGCTACATCGGCCTCGCTCACAGCTACGTGAGGATCAGACAGTGATTCACGTCCCTGGTTAACTGTGCTCTGAAAGGTTGTTTTTAGTCTGCCTGTTGAATGCTTAAAACAGCAGTCCAGATCGGAAGTAAGACACTTTTAGCGAGGGGCGACTACTTTGTTGTTGATTTTTTTGGCACATAATCTCCTGAGGATGATTTTTCTTAAAAAACAAACGAAAGAAAACTTTGTGTTTGGGTTAATCTCAGGCCACAGGTATTTCAGGCTTGTGACCTGCTTCAGTTCTAGACTGAGTATTGTATATAGGCTGCCTTGTATATAGGCTGCCTGTCTGACTGTCTTTTCTCTGCAGGCACTGGAGAGAACCAACACTCAGCACTGCATGTAACTGGAGAGAACCAACACTCAGCACTGCATATCACTGGAGAGAACCAACACTCAGCACTGCATATCACTGGAGAGAACCACATTTAGCACTGCATGTCACTGGAGTCTGACCTACTGTGCGTCACCGAGGCTACAATCCTCATTACTTCATTTCAATAGTATTAATTGAACAAATATCCACCAATAATATTCTACTGTGGTGACTTTACAGTTTAGTCCCTCTGACATTAAACCTTTAAACGCACTAGGGTGAGGGATCAGTATTTAGAAAACACATTTTACAAGGAGGCTTGCCACTAGTAAAAGCAAGACCCTGGTGAAGAAGCCCTCAGAAAACCGACATCGTCTCAGATCATCAGCACCAGATGTCTTGGATGTGGAGAGCAACTGACCTTGGTTTTTTCCACTGCGCTTCAGTGCTTGTGAAGCCACTAAGGTGACTGAGTGGCTGAATCTCAACAACGCAGTCCTGGAGGCCGTCGGACAGGCCACATGCCAAGTCCTGCTTTACCACTTGTGTACTGATGGGTAACAGTATCCAATCCATATATGCATCCTATTGCTCAATTTCTGAAGTTCTGTTTTGCAGAAAACATCTAATTTAAACATTAATGATAAAAAACAAATATTTAAATTTCATATTTTAATAGCATTGTTCCAGAGATCTTTGAAATTGGGTGATCCCAAGTGATGTAGTTAAAAGATTCCATTTTATGAGGTTCATGAAATACAAATTTATAATAAAAGTTGCCTGTTGCAACTTTTGACCCAATGGGGCCAATTACACATAGCAACAATTATAATTAAAATAAACTAAGATCACATGATCCAGTGGAAATATTTCTTCGATTGAGACTGATTTTCCTTTCTGTTTCTTGGTTATTCTTGGTTTGCCGTCTGAGAAGATATACAGTTATCAGCCAATCACAGCACTCATTACTGTTGTCAACCAATCACAGCACTGATTTTTAAAAAGACTCATGAAAGAATCACAAACTAAACTTGAAGCTGTATATCTGTGGTAGCTCAGTGGTGAAGTTACTTGACTAGTAATCTGAAGGTTGCTAGTTCAATTTCCCACTGTTGGGCCCCTGAGCAAACCCCTTAATGCTCAAATGCACAAGTTGTGTTCAGTCAGAATTGTAAGTTGCTTTGGATAAAAGTGTCAGGTACATGTCTGTGTCTATATGTAGGTTGTATATAAATGGATTTGTGTTGTTGGAAATCTCTCCAAGTATTAACTTAATGGTAAAGCCTGGTAATTGTCTCCTTAAGTGCAGTGGGAACCTGAGTGTATGGTAACAGCAACTCCTGTAAGGTTGGAGATTTAATTTTAATGCTCCTCTGTGAGTTAGTATAATCCTCCTTAAGGGTTCACCATAGCTTTGTGTGTTTGGGGTTTCAAACGTTTAATGTTTTCAATTCAAATCCTTTAAGTCCTTCTAAACCAAATTTAAGGCATTTATAATGTCTTTTGTCATGTGTAGGGGATTTAATGAAAAATATTGATGCTGTAGGGAAAAAAACCATCAAGTTGCACAATAGCAGGAAATTCAGCGTTCATGGACAAGTGCATGATGTTGATTAACGTTTGAAAAGAGTTACAGGTTGAGCAGGAGATTAGAGTGACAGCGCTGACAGCACCATACGTTACTGCGTCCGTATCACTGCCGCGCGCAAGCAATCACTGCCTTGGGGCTCTCACCAGAGATTTGCAGCTTTTCTTATCCTTTCAGATAATGACAGCTGTATTATCTACCCCAAGCCACAGCAAGGCCCCAGTAACAGCCGCCGCAGCAAAATCAGTTTGTGTGCTAAATATGTAAAGAGAGGGAAAAAAGGTTAGGTGTAATTCCTTCACCAGAATCGTTTAGCAGGGGAAAGTCCTTGAATATTGTAAAAAAAGTAAAGTACATGACCCTCTCCTGTTAAATGATATATACCCATTAACCGGAGTAATACCCTTAGGTTACTGACAGGTTTCAGAACTGGTCATAAGTACTCTCGTTTTGAAATGCCACTTCACTCTACATCAGCTATGTGACGCCTCCTGCTACTCTAACCGTGTCGTTCATGTACCAGAAGAGGAATAATCTAATAAAGTTGAATATAGCTGATTAGTTCTTGTTTAATCGTTGATCTTGTGGTGTTTCTCAGCCCATGAGATATGGTGCCCCTGTCCTGTGAGCTGACAGAATTAGAATTGAACGAGTTTAATGGGTTAGCCTGTTCATATTCAATGGACACAACTTATCAGAGAAATTATATAAATGACAGCTATTACTTCTGCAGTTCTTGGTACATTCAGGAAGTTTATGTTATACACCTTATTAATAGTGTATTTGAGCAGACTAAGACTGTATTAGGACGTTCATTACACAGTGTGTCTAATAAAAATGCTATAAATAATTGATCCAAAATGACTTACAATTCTGTCTGAGCACAACCTGAGGGTAAAGGATCTTGCTCAGGGTGAATTGGCAGTGGTGAGACTTGAACCAACAAGCATCTGATTACAAGTCTAGTAACTGAACCACTGAGACACCACTGCTCACTGTGCAGCAATGTAAATTATTACCAAAGCAACTAATATTTTCCTTGTGTGTGTGTGTGTGTGTGTGTGTTTGTATCATTGCTGGTGTGTGTGTGTTGTGTATCATTGCTGGTGTGTGTGTGTTGTGTCTGTCATTGCTGGTGTGTGTGTGTGTGTGTGTGTGTGTTTGTGTTTGTGTGTGTATATCATTGGTGGTGTTTGTGTGTGTCTGTGTGTGTGTATCATTGCTGGTGTGTGTGTGTCTGTGTGTGTATATCATTGCTGGTGTGTGTGTGTTGAGTGTATCATTGCTGGTGTGTGTGTGTGTGTGTGTGTGTGTGTGCGTGCGCGCTTGTGTGTCTGTGAGTGTATCTTTGTTGGTGTGTGTGTGTGTAGGTTGTGTGTATCATTGCTGGTGTGTTTCTGTGTTTGTGTATCATTGCTGGTGTTTGTGTGTGTATGTGTTGTGTGTATCATTGCTGGCGTGTGTGTGTGTGTGTGTGTGTGTGTGTATCATTGCTGGTGTGTGTGTGTGTGTATGTGTGTTGTGTGTATCATTGCTGGTGTGTGTGTGTGTGTGTATGTGTGTTGTGTGAGTTGTTTGAATCATTGCTGGTGTGTGTGTGTGTGTTGTGTATATCATTGCTGGTGTGTGTGTGTGTGTGTGTGTGTGTCAGTGTGTGTGTGTGTGTTGTGTATATCATTTCTGGTGTGTGTGTGTTTGTGTATCATTGCTGGTGTTTGTGTGTGTGTGTGTTGTGTGCATCATTTCTAGTGTGTGTGTGTGAGTTTTGTGGGTATCATTGCTGGTGTGAGTGTGTGTGTGTTGTGTGTCTCATTGCTGGTGTGTGTGTGTGTGTGTTGTGTGTATCAGTGCTGTTGTCTGTGTGTGTGTGTGTGTGTGTGTGAGTGTGTGTCTGTGTTGTGTGTGTCATTGTGCATGTGTGTGCGTGTTTGTGTGAGAGTGTATCATTGCTGGTGTTTGTGTGTGTGTTGTGTGTATAATTTCTGGTGTGTGTGTGTGTTGTGTGTATCATTGCTGGTGTGTTTCTGTGTTTGTGTATCATTGCTGGTGTTTGTGTGTGAATGTGTTGTGTGTATCATTGTTGGTGTGTGTGTGTGTGTGTGTATCATTGCTGGTGTTTGTGTGTGTGTTGTGTGTATCATAGCTGGTGTTTGTGTGTCTGTTGTGTGTATCATTGCTGGTGTGTGTGTGTGCATCACTGCTGGTGTTTATGTGTGTTTGTGTGTGTGTATCATTGCTGGTGTGTGTGAGTTGTGTGTATCATTGCTGGTGTGTGTGTGTGTGTTGTGTGTGTCATTGCCCGTGTGTGTGTGTGTGTCTGTGTTGTGTGTATCATTTCTGGTGTGTGTGTGTCGGTGTGTGTGTGTGTTGTGTGTATCATTGCTGGTGTGTGTGTGTGTATGTGTGTTGTGTGTATCATTGCTGGTGTGTGTATGTATTGTGTATCTTTGCTGGTGTGTGTGTGTGTGAGTTGTGTGTATCATTGCTGGTGTGTGTATGTGTCTGTGTGTGTGTGTGTGTGTGAGTGTATCATTGCTGGTGTGTGTATGTGTTGTGTGTATCATTGCTGGTGTGTGTGTGTGTTGTGTGTCTCATTGCTGGTGTGTGTGTGTGTGTCAGTGTGTGTGTGTGTGTTGTGTGTATCATTTCTGGTGTGTGTGTGTGTGTGTGTTTGTGTATCATTGCTGGTGTTTGTGTGTGTGTGTGTTGTGTGTCTCATTGCTGGTGTGTGTGTGTGTGTGTGTGTGTTTGTGTATCATTGCTGGTGTTTGTGTGTGTGTTGTGTGTATCATTGCTGGTGTGAGTGTGTGTGTGTTGTGCATATCAGTGCTGTTGTGTGTGTGTGTGTGTGTGTGCGTGTGTGTGTGTGTGTGAGTGTGTGTCTGTGTTGTGTGTATCATTGCTGGTGTGTGTGTGTGTGTGTTGTGTGTATCATTTCTGGTGTGTGTGTGTCGGGTGTATCATTGCTGGTGTGTGTGTGTGTGTGTGTGTATGTGTGTTGTGTGTGTCATTGCCCAGGTGTGTGTGTGTGTGTGTTTGTGAGAGTGTATCATTGCTGATGTGTGTGTGTGTCGGTGTGCGTGTGTTGCGTGCCTCATTGCTGGTGTGTTTCTGTGTTTGTGTATCATTGCTGGTGTGTGTGTGTGTGTGTGTGTATGTGTGTTGTGTGTATCATTGCTGGTGTGTGTGTGTATCATTGCTGGTGTTTGTGTGTGTGTGTGTGTTGTTTGTATCATTGCTGGTGTGTGTGTGTGTGTGTGTGTCGGTGTGTGTGAGTTGTGTGTATTATTGCTGGTGTGTGTGTGTGTGTGTGTGAGTGTGTGTGTGTATCATTGCTGGTGTGTGTGTGTATTGTGTGTATCATGTCTGGTGTGTGTGTGTCGGTGTGTGTGTTGTGTGTATCATTGCTGGTGTTTGTGTGTGTATGTGGTGTGTGTATTATTACTGGTGTGTGTGTATGTGTGTGTGTGTGTGTCAGTGTGTGTGTGTGTGTGTATTGTGTATATCATTTCTGGTGTGTGTGTGTTTGTGTATCATTGCTGGTGTTTGTGTGTGTGTGTGTTGTGTGTCTCATTGCTGGTGTATGTGTGTGTGTTGTGTGTATCATTTCTAGTGTGTGTGTGTGAGTTTTGTGGGTATCATTGCTGGTGTGTGTGTGTGTGTGTTGTGTGTCTCATTGCTGGTGTGTGTGTGTGTGTTGTGTGTATCAGTGCTGTTGTGTGTGTGTGTGTGTGTGTGTGTGAGTGTGTGTTTGTGTTGTGTGTGTCATTGTGCATGTGTGTGCGTGTTTGTGTGAGAGTGTATCATTGCTGGTGTTTGTGTGTGAGTTGTGTGTATCATTTCTGGTGTGTGTGTGTGTGTCGTGTGTATCATTGCTGGTGTTTGTGTGTGAATGTGTTGTGTGTATCATTGTGTGTGTGTGTATCATTGCTGGTGTTTGTGTGTGTGTTGTGTGTATCATTGCTGGTGTGTGTGTGTGCATCATTGCTGGTGTTTATGTGTGTTTGTGTGTGTGTATCATTGCTGGTGTGTGTGTGTCGGTGTGTGTCGGTGTGTCTGTGTTGTGTGTATCATTTCTGGTGTGTGTGTGTGTTGTGTGTGTCATTGCCCGTGTGTGTGTGTGTCTGTGTTGTGTGTATCATTTCTGGTGTGTGTGTGTCGGTGTTTGTGTGTGTTGTGTGTATCATTGCTGGTGTGTGTGTGTGTGTGTGTATGTGTGTTGTGTGTATCATTGCTGGTGTGTGTGTGTATCATTGCTGGTGTTTGTGTGTGTGTTGTTTGTATCATTGCTGGTGTGTGTGTGTCGGTGTGTGTGAGTTGTGTGTATTATTGCTGGTGTGTGTGTGTGTGTGTGTGTGTGTGTGTGAGTATCATTGCTGGTGTGTGTGTATTGTGTGTATCATGTCTGGTGTGTGTGTGTGGGTGTGTGTGTTGTGTGTATCATTGCTGGTGTTTGTGTGTGTATGTGGTGTGTGTATTATTGCTGGTGTGTGTGAGTGTGTGTGTGTATCATTGATGGTGTGTGTTGTGTGTGAGTGTGTGTGTGTGTGTGTCTCATTGCTGGTGTGTGTGTGTGTTGTGTGTTTCACTGCTGGTGTGGCGTGTGTGTATGTGTGTGTGTTGTGTGTATCATTGCTGGTGTGTGTGTGTGTGTGTTGTGTTTATCATTGCTGGTGTGTGTGTGTGTGTTGTGTGTGTCATTGCCCGTGTGTGTGTGTGTTGTGTGTGTCATTGCCCGTGTGTGTGTGAGTGTGAGTGTGAGAGTGTATCATTGCTGGTGTGTGTGTGTGTGTGTGTTGTGTGTATCATTTCTGGTGTGTGTGTGCGTGTGTGTGTGTGTGTGTGTGTGTGTGTCGGTGTGTGTCTGTGTTTGTGTATCATTGCTGGTGTTTGTGTGTGTATGTGTTGTATGTATCATTGCTGGTATGTGTGTGTGTATGTGTGTTGTGTGTATCATTGCTGGTGAGTGTGTGTGTGTGTGTTGTGTGTATCATTGCTGGTGAGTGTGTGTGTGTGTGTGTGTGTATCATTGCTGGTGTTTGTGTGTGTGTGTTGTGTGTATCATTGCTGGTGTTTGTGTGTGTGTGTTGTGTGTATCATTGCTGGTGTGTGTGTGTGTGTGTGTGTGTGTGTGTGTGTGTGTGAGTGTATCATTGCTGGTGTGTTTGTGTGTGTGTTGTGTGCATCATTTCTGGTGTGTGTTTGTCGGTGTGTGTGTGTTGTGTGTATTATTGCTGGTGTTTGTGTGTGTATGTGTTGTGTGTATCATTACTGGTGTGTGTGTGTGTGTGTATGTGTTGTCTGTATCATTGCTGGTGTGTGTATGTGTATGTGTGTATCATTGCTGATGTTTGTGTGCTGTGTGTATCATTGCTGGTGTGTGTTGTGTGTGAGTGTGTGTGTGTATCATTGATGGTGTGTGTTGTGTGTGAGTGTGTGTGTGTGTCTCATTGCTGGTGTGTGTGTGTGTTGTGTGTTTCATTGCTGGTGTGGCGTGTGTGTATGTGTGTGTGTTGTGTGTATCATTGCTGGTGTGTGTGTGTGTTGTCTTTGTCATTGCTGGTGTGTGTGTGTGTGTGTTGTATGTGTCATTGCCCGTGTGTGTGTGAGTGTGAGTGTGAGAGTGTATCATTGCTGGTGTGTGTGTGTGTGTGTGTTGTGTGTATCATTTCTGGTGTGTGTGTGTGTGTGTGTGTGTCGGTGTGTATCTGTGTTTGTGTATCATTGCTGGTGTTTGTGTGTGTATGTGTTGTATGTATCATTGCTGGTATGTGTGTGTGTGTGAGTGTATCATTGCTGGTGTGTGTGTGTGTATCATTGCTGGTGTGTGTGTGTGTGTGTGTATCATTGCTGCTGTGTGTACGTGTTGTGTGTATCATTGCTGGTGTGTATGTGTGTTGTGTGTATCATTTCTGGTGTGTGTGTGTATCATTGCTGGTGTTTGTGTGTGTTGTTTGTATCATTGCTGGTGTGTGTGTGTGTGTCGGTGTGTGTGAGTTGTGTGTATTATTGCTGGTGTGTGTGTGTGTGTGTGTGTGTGTGTGTGAGTGTGTGTGTGTGTATCATTGCTGGTGTGTGTGTATTGTGTGTATCATGTCTGGTGTGTGTGTGTGGGTGTGTGTGTTGTGTGTATCATTGCTGGTGTTTGTGTGTGTATGTGGTGTGTGTATTATTGCTGGTGTGTGTGTGTGTTGTGTTTATCATTGCTGGTGTGTGTGTGTTGTGTGTGTCATTGCCCGTGTGTGTGTGTGTTGTGTGTGTCATTGCCTGTGTGTGTGTGTGTGTGTGTGTGAGTGTGAGAGTGTATCATTTCTGGTGTGTGTGTGTGTGTGTGTTATGTGTATCATTGCTGGTGTTTGTGTGTGAATGTGTTGTGTGTATCATTGTTGGTGTGTGTGTGTGTGTATCATTGCTGGTGTTTGTGTGTGTGTTGTGTGTATCAATGCTGGTGTTTGTGTGTGTGTTGTGTGTATCATTGCTGGTGTGTGTGTGTGCATCATTGCTGGTGTTAGTGTGTGTGCATCATTGCTGGTGTTTATGTGTGTTTGTGTGTGTGTATCATTGCTGGTGTGTGTGTGTCGGTGTGTGTCGGTGTGTGTGTGTGTGTGTGTGTGTCGATGTGTGTCGGTGTGTGTGTTGTGTGTATCATTGCTGGTGTGTGTGTGTGTTGTGTGTGTCATTGCCAGTGTGTGTGTGTGTCTGTGTTGTGTGTATCATTTCTGGTGTGTGTGTGTCGGTGTGTGTGTGTGTTGTGTGTATCATTGCTGGTGTGTGTGTGTGTGTGTGTGTATGTGTGTTGTGTGTATCATTGCTGGTGTGTGTGTGTGTATCATTGCTGCTGTGTGTACGTGTTGTGTGTATCATTGCTGGTGTGTGTGTGTGTTGTGTGTATCATTTCTGGTGTGTGTGTGTATAATTGCTGGTGTTTGTGTGTGTGTGTGTTGTTTGTATCATTGCTGGTGTGTGTGTGTGTCGGTGTGTGTGAGTTGTGTGTATTATTGCTGGTGTGTGTGTGTGAGTGTGTGTGTGTGTGTATCATTGCTGGTGTGTGTGTATTGTGTGTATCATGTCTGGTGTGTGTGTGTGGGTGTGTGTGTTGTGTGTATCATTGCTGGTGTTTGTGTGTGTATGTGGTGTGTGTATTATTGCTGGTGTGTGTGTGTGTTGTGTTTATCATTGCTGGTGTGTGTGTGTGTGTGTGTGTGTGTCTGAGTGTGAGAGTTTATCATTGCTGGTGTGTGTGTGTGTGTGTTGTGTGTATCATTTCTGGTGTGTGTGTGTGTGTGTCTGTGTTTGTGTATCATTGCTGGTGTTTGTGTGTGTATGTGTGTTGTGTGTATCATTGCTGGTGTGTGTGTGTGTGTATCATTGCTGCTGTGTGTACGTGTTGTGTGTATCATTGCTGGTGTGTGTGTGTGTTTTGTGTATCATTTCTGGTGTGTATGTGTGTGTCGGTGTGTGTGTGTTGTGTGTATCATTGCTGGTGTTTGTGTGTGTATGTGGTGTGTGTATTATTGCTGGTGTGTGTGTGTGTGAGTGTATCATTGCTAGTGTGTTTGTGTGTGTGTTGTGTGTATCATTTCTGGTGTGTGTTTGTCGGTGTGTGTGTGTTGTGAGTATTATTGCTGGTGTTTGTGTGTGTGTGTGTTGTCTGTATCATTTCTGGTGTGTATGTGTGTGTCGGTGTGTGTGTGTGAGTGTATCATTGCTGGTGTGTTTGTGTGTGTGTTGTGTGTATCATTTCTGGTGTGTGTTTGTCGGTGTGTGTGTGTTGTGTCTATCATTGCTGGTGTTTGTGTGCCGTGTGTATCATTGCTGGTGTGTGTTGTGTGTGAGTGTGTGTGTGTGTGTGTGTGTCTCATTGCTGGTGTGTGTGTGTGTTGTGTGTTTCATTGCTGGTGTGGGGTGTGTGTATGTGTGTGTGTTGTGTGTATCATTGCTGGTGTGTGTGTATGTGGTGTGTGTATTATTGCTGGTGTGTGTATTATTGCTGGTGTGTGTGTGTGTGTGTGTGAGTGTATCATTGCTGGTGTGTTTGTGTGTGTGTTGTGTGCATCATTTCTGGTGTGTGTTTGTCGGTGTGTGTGTGTTGTGTGTATTATTGCTGGTGTTTGTGTGTGTATGTGTTGTGTGTATCATTGCTGGTGTGTGTGTGTGTGTGTGTGTGTGTGTATGTGTGTTATCTGTATCATTGCTGGTGTGTGTATGTGTGTGTGTGTATCATTGTTGGTGTTTGTGTGTTGTGTGTATCATTGCTGGTGTGTGTTGTGTGTGAGTGTGTGTGTGTGTATCATTGATGGTGTGTGTTGTGTGTGAGTGTGTGTGTGTGTCTCATTGCTGGTGTGTGTGTGTTGTGTGTTTCATTGCTGGTGTGTCGTGTGTGTATGTGTGTGTGTTGTGTGTATCATTGCTGGTGTGTGTGTGTGTGTGTGTTGTGTGTGTCATTGCCCGTGTGTGTGTGTGTGTGTGTGTGTGAGTGTGAGTGTGAGAGTGTGTCATTGCTGGTGTGTGTGTGTTGTGTGTATCATTTCTGGTGTGTGTGTGTGTGTGTGTGTGTGTGTGTGTCATTGCCCGTGTGTGTGTGTGTGTGTATGTGTGTTGTGTGTGTCATTGCCCGTGTGTGTGTGTGTGTTTGTGTGAGTGTGAGTGTGAGAGTGTATCATTGCTGGTGTGTGTGTGTGTGTGTGTGTGTCGGTGTGTGTATGTTGTGTGTATCATTGCTGGAGTGTGTCTGTGTTTGTGTATCATTGCTGGTGTTTGTGTGTGTATGTGTTGTGTGTATCATTGCTGGTATATCTGTGTTTGTGAGAGTGTATCATTGCTGGTGTGTGTGTGTGTATGTGTGTTGTGTGTATCATTGCTGGTGTGTGTGTGTGTGTGTGTGTATCATTGCTGGTGTGTGTGTGTGTGTGTGTGTATCATTGCTGCTGTGTGTACGTGTTGTGTGTATCATTGCTGGTGTGTGTGTGTGTGTGTTGTGTGTATCATTTCTGGTGTGTGTGTGTGTGTGTGTGTCGGTGTGTGTGTGTTGTGTGTATCATTGCTGGTGTGAGTGTGTGTTGTGTGTATCATTGCTGGTGTGTGTCTGTGTTTGTGTATCATTGCTGGTGTTTGTGTGTGTATGTGTTGTGTGTATCATTGCTGGTGTGTGTGTGTGTATGTGTGTGTGTGTTGTGTCTCATTATCTGGTGTGTGTGTGTGTGTGTGTATGTGTGTGTATCATTGCTGGTGTTTGTGTGTGTGTGTGTTGTGTGTATCATTGCTGGTGTTTGTGTGTATCATTGCTGGTGTGTGTTTGTGTGTGTGTTGTGTGTTCTGTGAGGGACAGAATTGTCCCATTTCACATATAAGCTTTTTTCCAGCTCACTGCTAATCAGACAGTTAGATATCTGACCTGTTGCAACACTAGAATATACAGTAAGACCACACGTCCCTCAAATCTCTATGTGATATCTGTATCATACACGGTGTAATATTAATCTTTCTTGAGATTAGTTAGGTATGAATGAGATTTAATGCAGTCTTAAAATTCATGTCTTGCCTTTTTAATGAGTGAGAATGGAAGTGGGATGTTTCTGTATTCTGGGTATGTGGGAATGGCGAGGCGCTCCGATCATGGCGCTCCAACCACAGTGCTCCAACCAAAGTGCCCCAGTCACAGTGCTCCACTCAGTGCTCCAACCACTGTGCTCCACTCAAAGTGCACCAACCACTGTGCTCCACTCAAAGTGCACCAACCACTGTGCTCCACTCAAAGTGCACCAACCAGAGAGCTCCAACCACTGCATTCTCATTTGCTGCTTCAAAGTGTTTTTCCTCACAGGAAGAAACACTGCTTGTCTGTGTGTGGCCAGATAACCAGGGAAATATTGTCTGGGGAGGAAGTGCTGATAACGTGTTAGGTGAAACAGGGAGACAGTGGAGACATTCCAATTTGTCTGGTCTGATAATCGTCCACTTTTGATTCATTCCACGTTCATCAACACACAGAAAAACAAGCTAATGTCATTATGTTATTATTTCTTAATATCACTAAAGACATTTTATACAGTGCTATACATTTTTAAAAAAATATGCAATATTTTCACATCTGCTTTACAGCTTTGATTTGGATGTCTTACTAATATATTTCATCTTCACACATGTTTATAATCCTCTGCTAGTCAAATCACCAATGTCTTGGTATATAATACAATGTAACATAGATACCCACAGAGATACCCACACAGATACCTAAAGATACCCACATAAATACCTCCAGAGATCCCTACAGTGATACCTACAGATACCAAGAGAGATACCTAGAGATACTCACATAGATACCTACAAAGATACCCAAAGCGATACTCACAGATGTACCTACAGAGACACATATAGAGATACCTACAGAGATACCCAGAGATTCCTACAGATACACACAGAGATACTCACAGACGTACCTACAGAGACACACAACCATTCACAGAAACACAGTCAATGTATCTGTGTACAGGTGCATGAAAGTGTTCATTCAATTAATAAATCAATTTAAAATCTATTAACAAAGGTATTTATTAATTCATGTCTTTAGGAAAACATAAAGCTGGATTTACAGTATGGTTTGATGTAGAACACATACTGGGAATAAGCATATATATGTTCTTATATATAAATGCAAGATAAATGTGAATTTTCTGTTTATATTTGCTATAAATTTGCACAATTTAAAACTTATTTAACCTTTTTTGTCATATGGCTCAAACACAGAGCCCGCAGTCCTGCGTACGTCATCTGACTGCTGTTAGGGGCGCTGAGCCACTCCTGGGCCAGACAGCGATAATGGACTGGACTGTGATGTGCACAGCTATGAACTGATGACCTGCAATCATCACGCCATTTTGCTGCCACGTGGGGTGCGTTTTCCACAGGAGCTGTTGCACAAAGACCATTGTAGTACAGTCAATGTATTTGAAAGCTCTGGGAAAAGTCTTTTGATTATTCTGATGCCTTTGTGACAGAAGCAATGTACTTTTATGGAGAAAAATTGCAGCAATTGTTAGAATTTGAAATCCAGAATAATAAATGCCTTTGAATTAACCTCTGCAATAACACAGCCATGAGTTCCTGGAGGAGGCATCTAAATGCTAAAATCAAACTTACAATGACGTGCATCTCAAGTTTAAAGACTGTCCTTTTAGTCTGGAGCTTGCTGCTTCTTTTTCAGAAGACTGTCTGAGATATTCTGTTTGTGCCGTTGTAACCTGGAGACACAGGACCACTCTTACATGACCCAGGGCCATTTATCACATTCACATTCACATTTACAGTATTTGGCAGATGTCCTTATCCAGAATAACTTACAGCAGTGTTTTGTAGTCTGTCAAATATACATCCTCATGTTACAATAGAGGTCAGTGTTAATACTATCAGACTAAATCCCTGGCATTTTGGAGACGAATGCAGTAAAAGTTTAGAGGTTTGTTGTTGTTTTTTTTAACCACCTACAGGAATCCTGAAACCCTGATCCGTATATTCTCTGAGTGTATGTTTGCAATGAAGCTGATGTTAAAATGCACAAATGTAAAACAAGACTCACTTGGTCACATGTGTGCACCAGCAGGGTCTGTGGATGCTCACGTGTGTACTACAGGACCTGTGGATGCTCCCGTGTGTACTACAGGACCTGTGGATGCTCCCGTGTGTACTACAGGACCTGTGGATGCTCAGGTGTGTACTACAGGACCTGTGGATGCTCCCGTGTGTACTACAGGACCTGTGGATGCTCACGTGTGTACTACAGGACCTGTGGTTACTAATGCCCTTTCCTGTGCCTGTGTAATCCGGTCATTTGTTCAGTTCTGTTCAGTTCTCTTTTGACCTGTTCTGTGTGTGTACAAGCATTAACAGGATGACCTCAAGATGGTTTTCAATGACCAAGCTTTGTTTAACAGATTATGATTACTGCTAATTTTATGTACATAACCAAAAAAATTATCATTCTTTCTGTGTTCTGATGTTTATTATTAACATAAAATGATATGATTCTCTTGACTATGAATGTAATTTAAAAGTCTTATAGTTGAAAGTATGAACTGTTTCTCTAACTGAATGGGGTTCATACTTTGGCTCACTGATGGAACCCGAACACCTGCTTCTGAGGATGTTTATACTTAATATTTATACCGACAACGTCTCAATTGCATCAGTAACGAAAACAGACCTACCAACGAAGATAGAAACATGAAAATAAAATTCCATGTGTGTTGTACTAAAATTATGCCATGATAAAGCATTATTTTTATTTATCCTTATTTATTCTTAATATTATTAATTTGTGATAAAGCACAAATTGTCAGGTTAACCTAACTCTCCGTTCCAGGATCATTCAAATTAAATTAAAATTAAATTCAAATTACATTACTCATGATTATAACTTCTGCCCTCATAAAACCCTCCATTTAAGCAGCACACAACCAATGAACTGCGTGGAGTTTCAAAATGAGTTGAATAGATAACATATATACACCATATTTCCTGTAATACAAATTCCTTTAATATTCCTTTAATAAACGTTTTTCTATATATTGAAATACAGAACCTCTTTTAGCCAGGTCCCAAATATCTTGAGTGACAAACAGAATAGCCATTTTAGAATATATGGAAGAATATATCCAAGAGAAGATTCATTTTAATGCATGCTACCTCCTCCAGACATGGTACCTCGGATCTTCAGAGCAGGGGCCCCCACATCGGTCCTGGAGAGCTTCATTCCTTCCCTAATCTAACACAGAGTCTGTTTGTGCTGATCTGAAGTCTGCAGGGTGGTAGATCTCAAAGCTCACCTGAGTATTAAAGACAGGAGATTGGAGATGTCTGCAGTTTGGTAGATCTGTAGGAGAACTCGGCCTCTGTGACTTTAGATCCTACATGTTTACATTATATGATAAAGATGTGGGGATTAGGAGGGATACTATAGATTAATATTCCAGCCTTTTTCCAGGCTGCAATTGATGGAAGACACTCTCTCTGTGTGTGTGGGCATATGTGTGTGTGTGTGTGTTTGTTGTGTATGTTGTGTACTTGTTGTGTATGTCGTGTATGTATTGTGTATATTGTGTATTCGTTATGTATTGTTATGTATTCTTAAATCAGATTTAAGAAGAGAGAGAAACATGGACTCACCTAGGAGAATGTTATCACCTCTTGACCTTGGAGCCTTCCACGGGGGCACCATGGTACAGAAAGAGTCACAGAAACCTTCAGAAAACAAGATTCATAGAAATACTTAAACCTTAAATACTTAAAACTCTGCTACACCGACTACTGAAGCTCCAACACCAACTCTGATACACCGCCTACTGAAGCTCCAACACCAACTCTGATACTAAAGCTCCAACACCAACTCTGATACTAAAGCTCCAACACCAACTCTGATACACTGCCTACTGAAGCTCCAACACCAACTCTGATACACCAGCTACTGAAGCTCCAACACCAACTCTGATACTAAAGCTCCAACACCAACTCTGATACACCACCTACTGAAGCTCCAACACCAACTCTGATACACCACCTACTGAAGCTCCAACACCAACTCTGATACTAAAGCTCCAACACCAACTCTGATAC
Organism: Electrophorus electricus; assembly: GCF_041902795.1. Classification (NCBI taxonomy): domain Eukaryota; kingdom Metazoa; phylum Chordata; class Actinopteri; order Gymnotiformes; family Gymnotidae; genus Electrophorus; species Electrophorus electricus. The sequence continues at coordinate 44,223,477 of NC_137497.1, forward strand.
ACCACCTACTGAAGCTCCAACACCAACTCTGATACACCACCTACTGAGGCTCTAACACCAACTCTGATACACCACCTACTGAAGCTCCAACACCAACTTTGATACACCGCCTACTGAAGCTCCAACACCAACTCTGATACACCGCCTACTGAAGCTCCAACACCAACTCTGATACACTGCCTACTGAAGCTCCAACACCAACTCTGATACACCGCCTACTGAAGCTCCAACACCAACTCTGATACACCACCTACTGAAGCTCCAACACCAATTCTGATACACCGCCTACTGAAGCTCCAACACCAACTCTGATACACGGCCTACTGAAGTCAATACAGAAGGCATCCCGGCAAACTGTAAGTGACCCTCCTTGCAGTATCAGGAGGCAGCAATGACAGTCAGCCTGATGCAAAGTCCAAAAGACCATTCAGACTCAGAACATACAGAATGAGAGGTGGACCAAAAAGGCACAGGATGTCCTAACATTTGCTCATAAAAATAAATGATGTGTGGCTTTTACAGTGGCACCAAAACTGTGTACAGCCCAGCAAATCACTGCATCGGTTCTCTGAAAGCAGATGGTATAACTCTTAAAGACCCAGAAAGCTTCCTGCTGAGATGGGATGAACATTTCGATGTCTTAGGTCTCCAACACCCTGACGCAGACCTAAACATCCTAGAACAGTTCTGGATGAACGGCCTCAACTTTCTCCTATTCGTGACCTCAGCCAGCCAAAAACCTTCCTGGAGGTTCCCTTAAAAATCAAAAGTACACTGGTCTCAAAGAGACCACTACAGAGGTGCTGAAACAGGGAGAGGACGTCTGGTCTTCCTTAATTCCAGCCAGTGAGCTTTTCCTTTCCTTTGTTTGTTAGGGACCTGGACCCATAAGTTTGTAAAGCTGATTTGTGACAAAGCGTTATAAAAAAGCATTATATAAATACATTTGACTTGACTTGTTCAAGAACTCATCACCATTTCATCACCAAGGCCTGGGATGATGAAACCATCCCACAACAGTAGAGAGATGGCAATAACGTCACCATCTATAGAACCAAGGGTAACTGTGCCAGCTGTGTCAATGTTATGGGCATGTCCCTACTTTCTGCTCTTGGTAAGATACTGGCTAAGGTGAAGTTCCAGTGGCTAATGAGCAACATCACAGAATCAATATTTCCTGAATGCTGGTTTAGGAAAAGCAGGGAGCTTTAGGAAAACCTGGCAGATCCAGGAGAAATGCCAGGAACACCAGGGACTATTTATAGCCTTTGTTCACCTCTCCGAAACATTTTAATCTGTTCAGAGAGAACTTCAAAGGGACATTCTACTTGGATTTGGATGTCCCAGCAATTTCAGCAATTTTCTCCGCCAGTATCAAGATTGGATAACTGTTTGGGTAGTAGTAGTAGGGCAAGAGTGTGTGAGGATTGGATCTGTGTGTGTGTGTAAATGTATGTGTGTGTGTGTGTGTGTGTGTGTGTGTGTGTGTGTGTGTGTTCACAACGGTTCAGGATGCATTGAGCTTCAGAGTCTATATGCAATTATGCTGAGAAACCCAATAAAAATACTGCTGACCATTTTCATTTAAACTTTTCTGTAGTTTTCCAAACAGTAGGTCTAATTACTCACCACCTGTCCCATTTTGACATACAGGGCCAAACACAAAGCAGAATTAGGCTGAGAGTCCTCACTGTGTACACATTCAGTAAATGGACACTCATAAACTGATAAGCCTGACTGATTTTAACTGCAATTGAAGTGCAGTTAGAAGTCTAACAATGTAGATATTTGTGTTAGAGACATTATCACATGATTTAGTCACCTGTGTTTGTGTAGTGTATAAAAAGCACGTTTGTCACATACACTGATTAATAAAGCCATCTTGAAGGTTAAAACTTACTACTGTTAAACACATATAAATGTTTAATAGCAGAAAAAAAACCTTTAAGATGCTGAGTTTTAGAAGTGTCCTCTGCTCAATAACAAGGGATACCTGAACATAACAGGAACACAGGAACCCACATAGGAACACAGGAACTCTCACAGGAAAACAGGATCCAACACAGGAACCCTCACGGGAGCACAGGAACCTTCATAGTATACAGGTTTAAAATAGTTTCTTTATATTTTAATTTAAAAATCCATCCAACACTAAAGTAAGTAAATGGAAATGACATCACTGTTTGTAAGTGAAAATGACATCACTGTTTGTTCATGTACCCACAGAATTTGTTCTTGCAAGATCCAGGAGTCAGTGTGGGCCACATGCTGCTATCCAGGTGTCAGAGTGGTCCACATGCTGCTATCGGAGCTATCCCTGATACCGTAGATTTTCTAAATGAGTCTGATTCAGTCTGAGGGAGACAAGTTTGATTCAGTTTGAAGGTTTGTTGTTTAAGCACACCTACATCTTTTTTCCACTGAAAGTTCTGAGTGTGGACAGTGATCTTTCTAATCACAGATGCCACATGAACACAGTTATGTATGGAATGATTCCAAACTGCTCACCACAGTTTTCTCACCACAGTTAGCTAACCATGTTTAGCACAGTTTTCTCAACACAATCAGCTAACCATGCTCAGAGCTCAGTTTGGATGGATTGATGACAGGGATTTGTTGATTGGTTCTACATACAGGGACCAATCTTAACTAATGTCACATAATTATGACAAGATCCTGTCGTCACCACAAGTACTTCCTGGTCCTGATATCCAACACATTTTTGGAAAAAGAAACCATAACTGGAATTGCGTGATGCGGCCTTAGTAATGGTTTGGTGCTCCAGTGGAAAAGATCCTGTAGGTGAGTAGGTAAATATCCCAAATGATCTTGAGTTACAAGAACAAAATGCAAACCATTTGCAGTCGATGACATTTGTGACCCACAGCCACCATCGGATCCCTGGAGAGTCCCCAGACCTTTAATTCCTACATATCTTGGTGCTTTTTGCATTTGGCTTTTTCTCCAGTAAGGGCAAACATAGCAGGATTCAGGATTCAGGACTGGAGGTCCTAAGACTGAAAATTCAGAATTCATATGAGCCAACATATATGAGAAACAGATTTTTAAAAAGGTATGCACTGTAATGGCTGTTTGGTAGAGAACTTAAGTCCATGGAGGGTATGGAATGCTACACTGAAATATCCTGAAAAAACCTGATAATACAAAACTGATGTACTCGATCAAATTAGGCCCTGCTGTTGAATTTTTACAAAATAACTGTTTGAATGGTAATGTGAGCATTTAGAATTGTCTGTGGTTACAGGCAGGATAAGGGAACATCACTAGAACACTGCCAGCTCTATAGTCTATACCATAGAAGTCAAACTAAATTGTGTGTAAATTAGCATAATATCTAGTAGTCCCTCAGCTGTGTGGTGAAAGGTAGAATTCAACAGGTTTACCAACTTTGGCAATATGTGACCAAGTAATGGCAGTTAATCTACAACATTTTAGTAATATTTGAAAACGAATGATTTGTCTCAGATAGAGCTTATATGTATTTTGCACTTCTAGTCATCACCAATGATCCCTGTATTTCTACAGTATTCTAGTTCACTGGTATGTTGGACTCTGACCTGCTATACTGTACTAGGATGAGGAAATGACAAAGCACTTTTGTAAGTTGCTCTGGATAAGAGCGTCTGCTAAATGCCCTAAATGTAAATGATAATTTTAGACAAAATAAACAATTTCCTAAAACTGAGTACATCAAAGCATGAAAGATCTTAATTTGTGAACACACACAGCATTGTAATAATATCTTTGTGGAAAATTCCCATTAAACTGTGGACTGTCTGAATAATGTATCTATACTCAAACCTAACCCTATTCCTGTCATGCGCCAGCTCACAGCCAACCAAACACACACACACACACACACACACACACCCTCCTCCAGCCAATCAGACACCTCCAGCCCATAAATCACCAGTCCCTCAACCAATCACGACACACAACTGCTTCCATGTTCGCAATCACCTGTTCACTAATTATCACATACAGCTACAGCTCTGCTCCCCCTTCTTAAGCCCACAGGCGTTGACCTTGGAGAGTCTCGCAAGCCTGCCAACCCCCAGATTACTCCGTCTTTAGTTCATCCTTCAACCTTTTGCTCACGCTCCTGTTTTTTTTTTGTTACATTTTTGCCCTCAGTTCTCTCCTCTGTTTTCCTTTGTTGTATTTTTCTTTAAAACTCCCTTTTGTTTAAATCTCACTCGTGTCTCACTCTGTCACCCAAAAATGTCACTGTTGCTAATAAATATTTTACATATAGGAATACTGTATTTTTCTATTTTAAAAAACATTCAAATGTCTGATTTCATCAGTGATTCATTCATATTTTCTGATGCAGAGCACATGCTCACCCCCCCCACACACACTCACGCGCACACACACACATGCACACACGCAAACACACACACACACACACGCACAGAGACAAGAAATTTGTTTTGATTGTGTTTGTCCTCTAGTTAAAGAGGCAGAAGCTCACAGTATTCAGAAGAAAGTCCTTAACAGGAAGCTGGGAAACTGTCCAGGACCAATTCTCTCTGTTCTTAAGTTGCGTCTGATCGAAGAATGCACTCAAGTCAACGATAGGAAAGGCTGCTGACGCAGGCCAATTAACTTCCTGACTGTGTTGTACGTTTGTAACGGAGCCAACGTGCCGTTTCCCTGCTCTGTTGTCAGAGCAACACATGCAGCTGAAGTGAGGGGGAGTTTTCCTGCAACCACAGGAAGGAAGTTCAGGTTGAGAGTGTAATTACCATCTCATGTCACAGGAGCAGACGTCACTGACGTCCTGCATGCTGATGTGGTCACGTGATCAGCTCTCTGCACCAAGCGACATTCATATTGGTAGTCACAGAAGGGCTACATTGGGTCAGCTGTATGCTAGTCTCCTGGGCTTTGGTACTTCTTGATCATATAGTGGTGAAGGTCACAGGTACATAAAGAACAATATGCTTTCATAAGTGCATGCAGCATCTACTGAGCAAAGGCATCAGTTATAATAACAGCATTTGGCCTTCAAGCATTCATAGAGACATTTCATTATATAATGGGATGAGTGTGTTCGCTTGTCCTGTGTGCAAAGCCTGATTTATCTGGTTAAACATCGAAAGAGGGACATGCACAATCTCAAGGTTGTAATGTCCTGCCTAATTTGTAGCAAAATAAAGTCCTAGAGAAATTATAATTTGTTAATAACTGATGACTCTTCTTGGAGATCTTGAAGGTATATGATTACATGGGTTTTTTCTTCTGTTTAAAAATAATCTCATATCCATACAGAAGAGTGTAGTTTATATTAGAGCAGTTTATATTAACTGGAAAAGCAAAAGTGTGTGTGTGTGTGTGTGTGTCTGTGTGTGTGTGTGTGTGTGTGTGTGTGTGCGCGTGTGCATGTGCGTGTGCGCGTGTGTGAAGTGCATGTCAGGATGTGTCTTTAATTTCCATGAAAAGTCAGCCAAAGTCCTTCCGCCTGCATCCTTAAGCACATCAGACACTCAGATATTATAGCTGGATAACATCAGATCATACAGCTGCATAACATCAGACACTACAGCTGCATAACATCAGACACTATAGCTGCAAAACATCAGATACTACCACTGGACAGGATTACCATGTGTCCACAGCATTAGTCACTCCCTACTGAATAAAATTAGACTTTGCCAGTGACCCTCAAATCTCTGATCTCCATTTCCATCCCTCAACACAGTCCTTCCAAACTCCGGCATGTGGAGATTAACTGTGCGTCACACACCATGAAAATATTAATTCACTTTGCACGTATAAAAGGTGTAGTCATCAGAGGTCATATTTTATGAAAGACATCACTTTAATAAAGAAATGAACGGAAGGTCCAAACAGGGGATGTGTTTCTGCTAAAACCTGGAAGGTGATGCCAATGTGTTTGGTCACACTGGAAAATTCATCACTGGTCCAAAATCAACTCATTATGCTTATAGTTTTAAAGTCCTTCCATGCAGCTGAGTTTGTTGTGTGTATTTATTTAGTTTAGT
>NC_137497.1:44234505-44237005 GCF_041902795.1 Electrophorus electricus
CTAGGAGAGTTCCATTTACAATCAACTGATCTATTACACATTCCTGATTTATTACACATTCCTGATCTTCAGAATGGCAGCTTCAGTACTTCAGTAGCTCATCTGCGTAACGCGAGCCAAGCTGGCTGCCTCACTGCTTCCTCACTTCTCCAGACATTTCCTGTCTTTACCCCACAGGAAGAGGTAAAAGTGCCGAGATAGATGTTAAACCAGACTGGACATGACGCATCAAAGCCAGCGGCATGGCAACCCATAATAATGGACTTTTTTTACCAGTGCGCAATTCTCAAAGTGACCTTTGTTAAAACTTGGATTTGTTTAATTTTGCTATATGAGTGGTTTCCATTAGTGCAAGTCTTATTCCTAAATTGTTGTAATTTTGCTGTTCTGTGCTAAACTGTGAATTATCTTTTCAGTGTCTTGTGTAAGCACTGAACTGAAGAATTAATTCTGTGGCATTTAAACCTTCGCATGTTCTCTCAAAATTACTCTCTGAAAAATCTGATGTTCAAATTTTGCAAACTGTTAAACCCGTCTATTTTTTAACCAACTTTATTAAAAAAACTAAATGTTAGCTGTAGAGATACACATCATAGCGAACCACACCTACCCTCCTGCTACAGTTTTTAAATAAGTTTCAGAAACAATTATGATGCCAGTAAAAGCAAAATCAGGCCTAGACAGTGCAAGACAAACACATGATCCATTCTGAGAGGAATGGAAGATTTTGCCAGCTGGCTTAAAAATCAGCTAAGCACAGCAATACCTTTGCTGAAAGCTAGGGTTCTTTAGCTTGGTTTTTTTGGGGGGTGTTGTTTTAGGAAAGGTTCTGCTTCCTCTGCTGAGATAACCTGATATTACTTACACACAAGCCTCTGAAAAATCTGCAGTCTGATTGGACATTCTCCAGGACAAATCTGATATTTCGATATACAGTATAGAATAGTGTACATAGGACAATCACACATCCAATGACAGATGGGACAGATACTCACATTTATTCAAATTTACCTCCTACTATCTACTCTACTAACCCCTAATACTATTCTACTAGCCCCTTCTATTACTACCTCCTACTGTTATTCTTGTTGACGTCTTTACTAAACAAAACTAGAGTCAAACACACAGATTTCTCCAAATCTTTCTCAATAAGCTTTCATTTACATTATTGGTAATATGTGTATTTTAACTGTGGCTTTAATGTAAATGCTAAAAGCAAAACAACAACCTCCTGTGTTTGTCGAATTCAGATACACAGTTTTTAAATGCGGAGCCTGGTTTCCTCAATATGAACCTTCAGATCAACCATGCATATAAAGTATGCAATTATTCTGAGGCGTTTTCAAATAAAACACCTTCCTTTCTGAAAATGAGACACGCAGGCCCATGAGATGGTGTCTCTCAGGGACTGTGTGTTTCTGTGTGCTGTGAATGGGCACATAAGATACGCTCACCCTGTAGGTATATCTGGAGAACCGTCAACAGTTCAGAACCACGAACAGCACCATCCATCTGCCCTCGACTTTAAGAAGAGCTGCTGTGTGAAGAATTCACTTCTCCCCAAAATCAGCATATTACCTGCATCTTGCATTAAAGCACTAGCAACGTGTCCCCCAGAGGAGCTGGAATCACAGCCATATGGCCATAATGCAAACAACGTCTATTTGTTTGTACACACAGCAATTACCAGCACCTGCAGTGAGTGAGATGGCCTAGGCAGACAGCACGAGCTCTTTTCCTTTAGCTACAAGTCCTCTACCTCATGCATGACTCTTTATGCACACACCTCGCAGCCAAGAACAGATTTAGCACTGGGCTGGGTTTGGATGGCCACTCTGTGATGAGCTTAAACTGTTGACACTTAAAGCATGTAAATGTTCTGTTCTCCATTAGCCAGATTGTCTTATATCTGTTTTCTTCTCAACTCCTTAGAGATTTTATACATTTGCAGAAGTGAACTGTGCTACAAGAAAACTGGTGATGATCCAAAATGACTTTGGTCAAATTCATAAAACATATCCCCTGATTTAACATGACATTAATGGTTTCTTCATTCATGAACATGGATATTTTGGCCATTTACCTGACACCTTTATCCAAAGGAACTTACAAGTATGACTGAGCAGAACTTGAGCAATTAAGGGCTAAGGGTCTTACTCAGGGGCCCAACAGTGGCAATGAGGTAGTGGTGGGGTTTGAACCAGCAACCTTCCAATTACAAGTCAAGCACCTTAACCACTGAGCTACCACTGCCCTTAGACAGTGGGCTACCTCATCTAGTCTGGCAGTAACTATCCTGGTTAAGTAGCTGAGGTGGATAGGACAATCATTTCACCATTTCACTGCGTGTTATACTGTGTATGACTATGTATGTGACGAATAAACCGAACTTGAACTTAAACATTTCTCTAACAGTGTTTGGTCTCACATGCATGTCAACATCAAAATTCTACACAAACACCCATTTACCTTATTAACAAAGTTAAGGCACTTTTTGGTC
>NC_137497.1:44239505-44284505 GCF_041902795.1 Electrophorus electricus
TACACCTCAGCTCCAACACACCTGTGTTATTACATCCCTGCTTCAACACACCTGTTATTACACCTCAGCTCCAACACACCTGTGTTATTACATCCCTTCTTCAACACACCTGTGTTATTACACCTCAGCTCCAACACACCTGTGTTATTACACCTCAGCTTCAACACACCTGTGTTATTACATCCCTGCTCCAACACACCTGTGTTATTACACCTCAGCTCCAACACACCTGTGTTATTACACCTCAGCTTCAACACACCGGTTATTACATCTTGGCTTCAACACACTGGTGTTATAACATCTCAGCATCAACACACTTAATTCAGATCATTATTCACTAAATCTCAAACTACATTCAAAACACTGCACTTGCCAGTTTGGTAAGTTGCTCTCAAACTGCTGAAGTTAATTGTTAATTGTTAAAGTTTGCTGAAACTCTCCAGTCTTCTTCAGACAAATGCTACAACAAAACTAAGCTTAAGTACACAAAACTGAATGAACAACTGAGTAACAATGTCTTTAATCCAAAAGAAACAACATTGACTGATATTGAACATCTTACTCCATTGGTTAAAAGTCCGGTTTCTTTTGGAGTACAAAACACCTCATGGAAGAGGGTTCAAGTAACTATTCTGTTGTGCAAATTCATTGTGAATGTTATTTCCTTGTGAATGTTATTTCTGTCTTAGCTGCTTGCTCTGACTTGACAATTCCAGGCGAGCTCCATTTCACCGACTGTATAATTTTGTTGTCGGCCTCACAACGTTGGTCACACTGCTTGACACTTTCAATTAAACTGCACAGAGGAATCTTCAATAGAGACACACACCATGAAAGGCTAATTATACTTAGATAACTACTTTATATTTTGAATGGCATTGTTATCAATGCCGATATCTCTCAGGGTGATACAGTGGCAATAACACATTAAGGGAGGTGGTACTATTTATGAAACGGATCTCAGAGTTATACCAAAGGGATTAGCGCACAATGTGTTCCCACGAGTTGAAACCACAGGTGTAGACAGACACACACAGCTTCCTGTGTGCACTCCAAGCAAAACTGACCTTTATACATTTCTGTTTTATGTCATTTAAGAGCATTAGAAATTACACACATTGTTTTAAAAGTAGTTAATTTTCTATTTAAAGGCAACCGTTTTCCATACTGTCTTAGATTGTTTTTAGATACTTTTTTAAAAATTTCCTTGGGTATGAAATGTGCTACATGCATAAACTCACCTTGCCATGTGTTACGAGCATAGTAGCACCATATAAGCACTTCCCTGTACCACTGCCCAGCGTGAGGGTTCAGTCAGGGTCCGGCCTCCATTCCTCAGAGCTGACGTATGTGAGATAACGCTCAGGCTAGCCTGGCTCTTCAAGGGAAAGTAGCCTATTAGAACAGGTCTATTAAAACAGCTTTTCCTCTTCAAAGTCTCTGAATAGTTGGACATTGCCTCCATTTATAGCTTTTTTGTTTGTTGATCATTTTGTTCCATTCTTAGAAGAGAGGATGATTTAAAGTATTTGTTTGCCATGTCACAGTGGCCGGTCGGGCGTTTATTAATGATATCATTAGCAACGTGGATATTCTCTCACTGGCTTTACGAACAGGAAGTGAACCCTTTAATGGGGCTGTATGTGAAAAAGGTGTAAGAAGCACAGCCTTTACTGGGGTCAACGAGACGAAACAAAAAAGCCAGCTGGCCCAGTTCAATACATGTCGTGAACAAAATTGTCTCCAAATTCAGCATTCTTAAAGCCAAATAATTACTTTCTCTAAAAAGCTTCCGGATCATTATTAATATTGATATTTTCTAGAGTTCTAAATAAAAGAATAGGCAGATTTGTTTGTTTTTAGGAACCATCTCCCAGTATGGGGAAAGAAGAGATCTACAGGCTTTATACCGTATGTGTAAAGTCTGCCTGAATGTAGCTCTGGACCAAGGGTTAGGGCTAGTGTTAGTGTTAGGATTAGGTTAGGGTTAGTGTTAGTGTTAGTATTAGGATTAGGTTAGGGTTAGGGTTAGGATTAGGTTAGGGTTAGGATTAGGGTTAGGATTAGTGTTAGGATTAGGTTAGTGTTAGGATTAGGTTAGTGTTAAGGTTAGGGTTAGGATTAGGTTAGGGTTAGGTTAGTGTTAGGATTAGGTTAGGGTTAGGGTTAGTGTTAGGATTAGGTTAGTGTTAAGGTTAGGGTTGGGGTTGGGGTTGTGGTTAGGGTTAGGTTGTGATTAGGGTTAGGTTAATGTTAGGATTAGGTTAGGGTTAGGTTAGTGTTAGGATTAGGTTAATGTTAAGGTTAGGGATGGGGTTGGGGTTAGGGTTAGGTTGTGATTAGGGTTAGGTTAGTGTTAGGATTAGGTTAGGGTTAGTGTTAGGATTAGGTTAGGGTTAGTGTTAGGATTAGGTTAGGGTTAGGTTAGTGTTAGGATTAGGTTAGGGTTAGTGTTAGGATTAGGTTAGTGTTAAGGTTAGGGTTGGGGTTGGGGTTGTGGTTAGGGTTAGGTTGTGGTTAGGTTAGTGTTAGGATTAGGTTAGGGTTAGTGTTATGGTTAGGGTTAGTGTTAGGATTAGGTTAGGGTTAAGATTAACGTTAAAGGCACAAGTTGCACCTCCTGTGAGTTTTACAATTGCATCACTAACATCTTTATTCTCATATTATTTATAGGCTGGTTGCTTCTTTCGTTTAGGAAGCTGTACATATAACCAGACTGTAACTCTAAATGAAACCAGATTGGCCTCATTTGGTGGGCCTTTTCTTAATGGCGTGGGTCATTTGCATATCTCTGAGGGCACCATTAAAAAAAATAAAATAAATAAATAAATATATATATATATATATATATATATATATATATATATATATATATATGAGCGTCATGCTGTATCCACATGCCATCTTTTCTAAGAACATCTTTGCTTTTTCCATCAACATTAAATCACCTTCCAACCGGATTACGAGTGCACAGCTGCATAAGCAGAGTTACACAGAGCAAGACAGAAGTGAGAACTGATTTAATGAAAAGTGAAACAGCAAAGCAAAACAGCACCCAAAAAAGCCATCAGGGAGAAGCTTTGGTGAGACGCAGCGGCGTAGACCAGAGTGGGACGCCCTGCGCTGCCACCTGCGGGAGCTAAACAGGAGCTGGGATTGGCGGGCGCCAGACCGTCCTGCCTGCAGCCCTGACCTGAGACTGCGTGGGGCATTATGAAGCAACTGGAGGATGAAGCACAGGCTAAACTCAATAAGCTGTTGTTTCTGTTGTCTCCAGTGGCCAAACGCTTCACATGTTATTAAAGGCATGTGTTGCACGTGTAAATTTTAAACACTCGACTGTCCCCATCAGATTGGAAAGGTTTCCAAAAACAATTTAATTCACATAGTAAAACATCATATAATGTACTGTAGTAAAAAAGAGAAAATCTCCATTAAACAGCCTTTATTTAGACAAGGCTGGACAGCGACGTTGCAATATTGTGAGTGCCATGAGATTTTCTCTCTTTCAGGGTTTTGTACCCTCTAGTTCTGACTGACTGATTCCCTTCCAGTATCCGTCTCTACGCTGAGATCCTTCTGCATAATGTACCGTCGTTTTTTCAATATCCTACGTGGTGAATAGAATTTACGAGTCACCCCCTCTTTCTGGTTTTATTAGCATTTTCCCTGCTGTCCCAACTTTTATGGGTGGCACACTGATGAAACTTCTGGTGGAATGAAGGAGAAGGACAGAGCTCTTTCTGCTCCGCTCGCCTCAATTCATGCTGACATTCACTAGTGATACCAGGACAAACGCCTGGACTCTCCGCTATCCTAAACAGGTCTTCTTTAAAATCCACTGCTGCCAAAGAGGTCATGCAACTGATTGGTCTAGTGTCTCTTCAGTAAGAATGTGCGTCTGTATGCGTCTGAGACAAATAACATTAAGATTAGACCACTGGGAAATGATTGTAAAAAGACCTGTAAATTGGCTTTTTTTGCATTATTTCTAAGCTCTGTTAATAAGTCACAACAAAGCCTGCGTAAGTCTCCGGAATCCTCTCTCCACTCTCTCAGAGAAACCTCCTCACGCTGGTCACTGGCAGCCTCCTTCCCCGGGCCCTGACGACAGCGCTAAGCTCCACGCCGGCTGCACCAATCAGGAAGGCCGCAGGGAAGAAGACCCAGACAGCCAAACAAGCCCTGCAGGAACCAGAGAGAGCTGGAGAGGCAAAACCAGCTGCAGTTCACCAAAAATGATGGAACAGTGGATGACAAAATACACTCTACTGTCAGTCAGTGTGTCAGAGCTTAACCGTCATTTCAAGAGGATTTAGGGATATAGGGCTTAAATGTATCATTTCAGAGTCTAAACATTATCTTAAGAGTATTTAGGGACACCGGAACTACATGTGTAGCTGTGGTGAGTCTGACAACGGCTTTTATTTTTAACATTTCTCGTGGGTGCCAGGCATCGTGAATTGATTAAGCACCAGATGATTTGCATCATTCACAAAACGGAAAGGATCACATAAGTAACATATTTAAAACATGTCCACTGGTGCTTCGGTTTGGCCGTTTCGCAGTTATTAAGGTGTTCGTGCTGTGAGGGGTACCTGGAACCTTAGGCCTCTGAGCTTCCTTACATGTTCTTTAACGTGAAACTGCCGAGCGCCTGAATTCTCCTTCAAAATGATCGTGAGGCAAAAACATTTACAACACACTGTTGTGCAGACATGACTCAGCTACGCACCCGGCACAAACCAGCCTGCAACCGATGCAATGCCCCACACGAGATCGCACACATCAGCAGTGCCAGTGTGTGGGTGGGGTGGACTAGGATGCGAATCTCACACTGCCTATAATCTCACCCCCCCAAACACCCTGCACAGGGCACAGGGCACGTTTATCAGACCAGGGAGATAGTGCCCATCACTAGCGCATCATGTACTGCCGTTCCTTTTCTATTGTGAAATGTGGCCAAAAAAGTCTCCAAACATAATTAAATAAAATTAATCACACTAGTATAATTTTCTTTGTCTTACCCTTTCAAACCTTAAAACACATCACATCATCCTTCGTGTTTCATTATATGTATTCCAGTTGCCACAATACTCTCACAAGGCTTATAGATTAAGCCTTAGATATGGGAATGCATTAAATTAATATTTGCTATGGGAGTTTAAACATAACCTACAACTCCCCTCCCCCGAGAAACCTTTGGCACTAATAGTGCAGCCTGGCCAATTAACCAAGAGGACAAATGCTGAGGTTTCTAAACCAATTTCTTTGTCTGTAAAAAGTTCCTTCCTACTGATAGGGTGTGAGGATCGGCACGTCCGGGGAAAGGGTTTGCGTTGCTGAGGAGGCGAATGCAAACAAGACGACGAATGTGGTGTGAAAATGGCTCATTGATTTCCACCCGTCTCCAAAGACCCTTCTTTACAGAGACATTGACCCGCTCCCGCAGAGCGGGGGGCCGGCGCGGGTTTTCTTTAAAGGGCGAGAGTGAGCCACACGGCATGCTCAGCAGGAGGAGTGCGTTATGGTAAGTGTCGATCATAATGTGGCCTGTAAGGGTCTGTCTCCTACTGCACCTCACACCAGTATGAGTTACGGTGGGAGAGGCTTGCTTTATTTTCTACAGATGCTAGAAGAACAGAGGCATTGGGGTTAATTCCTACACCGGAAGCAGTGTTGAGAAAAGTGGAGAGTAAATAAAGAGAGAGAGGGAGAGAGAGAGAGAGAGGGAGAGAGAAGGAGAGAGAGAGAGAGAGAGAGAGAGAGAGAGAGAGAGAGGGAGAGAGAGAGGGAGAGAGAGAGAGAGAGAGAGAGAGAGAGAGAGGGAGAGAGAGAGAGAGAGAGAGAGAGAGAGAGAGGAGAGAGAGAGAGAGAGAGAGAGAGAGAGGGAGAGAGAGAGAGAGAGGGAGAGAGAAGGAGAGAGAGAGAGAGAGAGAGAGAGAGAGAGAGAGAGAGGGAGAGAGAGAGAGACAGAGGGAGAGAGAGAGAGAGAGAGAGAGAGAGGGAGAGAGAGAGAGAGAGAGAGAGAGACAGAGAGGGAGAGAGAGTAGCTCAGTGACTGCATCTGGATGAATACTGCCGGCAGTCTGTCTGTAGTGTTGAGCATGATGGGGTTTCAGCACACAAACCCATTCTGACAGAGTAGATAAGCGTTGTCTTTAGATGGTGGACCAGGTTAATGGGATAAATCTGACCTTCAGAGCTGCCTGCCTGCCAGGATCAGTACACACCCTGCCCCTCAGCCAGCCTCCACACGATCATTTTTAAACCCCGCCATTTGCACTGGTCCAATATATCGGCCTACGGACGTTGTGGAGCTACTGACATTACCAAACGTAACCATCTTTACAACATACACTGAATACACTTTACAGAGGCCAAGCACAGCAAGTCAAAAACATTAATGATTACCAAACTTATAATGTAGACAGAATTTGGAAGCTTCATGTATCTTAAGGAAGACAGACTCTACAATGTCATAAAAATAGCTTCAAATAAGACCCTAAACATGCAGGAATCTTATGAGTTGACCTGTAACATATATAAATCAATAAATTTTTCCTAACATATGTAGAGTGAGAATTACGGTAATGAATGCTCTCGGGTACGCCACACTGGCCAGAGAATGAAGAGCGACGGCTCAAAAGATAACGAATCCCCAGAGAAAAACCTCCCTAGAACAGATGAAATGAACAGAGGTGACATCTGAAATTCAGCTCAGTCAGCAAACATTTCCAAAACACTGAGTTCAAATTCCCAGATTCAAGGGGCCAAAATATTCAGAAAAGAAATGATCTAACTAACTAGCTAAAAAAAAAAGAACACAAATCCCACATTCTTTACTCTTCTGGTGTCAAATTACAGATTAAACTGGACAGATTAAAAAAAAAAACAACCCTGAAATTCTCTCAGTAGGTGCCGATACCAAGATATCTGAATCCAAGTCAAAGATGGAATATGATGAATCCTGTGAAGAATGTCTGTTAAATTAGATAACCTGGACATGGCAGATTAGATAACCTGGACATGGCAGATTAGATAACCTGGACATGACAGATTAGATAACCTGCACATGGCAGATTAGATAACCAGGACATGGCAGATTAGATAACCAGGACATGGCAGATTAGATAACCAGGACATGGCAAATTAGATAACCTGGACATGGCAGATTAGATAACCTGGACATGGCAAATTAGATAACCTGGACATGGCAGATTAGATAACCTGGATGTGGCAGATTAGATAACCTGGACATGGCAGATTAGATAACCTGGACATGGCAGATTCGATAACCAGGATGTGGCAGATTAGATAACAAGGACATGACATATTAGATAATGAGGATGTGACAGATTAGATAATGAGGACGAGGCAGATTACAATGTAATCATACACCTTTTTGATTGATAAACTGTAAACGACAGATGATCTGATAAATGAGACTTTCTAATAAACGACAGACGTTTTGGCTGCACCTTCTGCTTCATACATGGCAGATTTTTATTAATAAGACGTTATTGTGCATGATTTGGTATATATGAACAGTAAACTTTCATGTTGTCACAATTATACATTTTCTTGATAAATTTTCTTAGGCACCATCCATGTCACTATGTAAATGCCCCACCATAGCTGAGTGGGCCTGATTGAAAGTACATTTTATCATTTTTCCCAATTTTTAAAATCTAAAAGTTTAACGTCAGTCATCGCTGAAGTCGTTCACATTAATCTGAGCATTCTTAATTGAATCAAGGGAGTAGACGGAAAGAAAAGCTTTTTTGGAAATCAGAGGCACGTCATTGGGCTCCCGTTCTCCAAACAGGCCCCATTTACCCACAAGGCCAAGAGTTCAGTGGCTCATATCTGCTAGAGTCTAATTTTAGAGGTGATAATGAAAGATGTTTAATGGGCCTAGCATAAAAAATGAAACTCCGTGTGCATATAAAAATGTGTGTGTGTGTGTGTGTGTGAGAGAGAGAGAGAGAGAGAGAGAGAGAGAGAGAGAGAGAGAGAGAGAGAGAGAGAGAGAGAGAGAGAGAGAGAGAGAGAGAGAGAGAGAGCGCGAGAGAGAGAGAGAGAGAGGGAGAGGGATCAGTCTTAGAGAGGCTTAGTAAAGTTTTAAATTATTTGACTGTTTGTGAAATGTCCTTAAAATAATGACAAACAGGAAGTGATAAAAAGGTTTAAAAGTGAATAATAACAAACAGTGGTATCCAGAGCAGGGATGTAATTCCTCAATCAATTAAAACCTCCAATAACTACAGTTAAGACCTTTTCTGTCAGGTCTGTCAAGTGTATATATTCAGATTTAGAACCCAAAAGTATGATATGAATTTGGTAAGACAGAATTTAGCTATTTAGCTATCAATATGGACTGATTTACAGAAACCTCTGAAACTGGAGGGGTTTGAATCTAGATCAGATTTTAGAGATTTGTTACAGAATTGTGTGGCTGTGCTTGTTCCTGAGTTTAAAGATCTCGAAGACAACTGTGTTCTTTCCTTCACTTCTCCCTTCACTGACGTGTCTGATGACGATGTCTGATTTCAATGTCTGATTGTGCTGCTTTCTTTCCCTTCACTGATGTCTATGTCTGATGACGATGTCTGATTTCAATGTCTGATTGTGCTGCTTTCTTGGCCATTGCTCACCTGAAAAGGAGAATTTTTTTAATCTGAATGTGAATTTTCCTTGGTTATAGAAATCTTATGTAATTATTTTAAAAAAGGTACACACTGACTAAACAACTGTCATCAAAATAAAAACAACAACTCTTCATCTCCCCTCAGCTCAAAACGCCACGAAATGTTTCTGGTGTTGGTTACGGGTTCATAGCCGTCCACTAAACTACGAACTCAAAGCAGGCTCATTAACTGAAACTGGTAATCACTCACCCTGCTTAATTGGCCTCGTTGGCAGGCGAGAGGCTTCTGGGATTAAGAGTTTCAGTGCAGCTTTCAGCTCAGTACGGCCACATGCAGCAGAGAGGGAACAGGGATTCAGACACTTTATTTTGCTGCCATCTGTTCACGTGTATTACTTTTAGATGACAGCTCTGAATCATTATACTTACATGAACAAAATGTCGGCATTAAGGAGGGGAAAATGGTAATTCCAGGAATGTTATATGCACAAGCATTCGCATGGGATTTGGGATGATACTTGCTGATCTTGTGAAGTGTCTTGAGATATGAGCATCCTCAGGGCTTTCGTGAGCATCGCAGCAATCTGGGATTATGGTCAAGGGACAATAAATTGCGCTCAGAATCACACGACAAAAGTGTTAAGGAGGAGGTCAAAGTGACTGTATATGATGTCGAACATTTGTTGAACATTTGTGGGAGTGCGTAGCTCACTACAGGACACGCGTTTCTTCACCAGACACAGCAACTACTGCTTCTGACATCAGCACCGCAGGCCACGTTCATACTGAACCTGCCATACAGGAATATTTAAGATGTCTGCCTCACACTGAATCTCACCCTGACACAGCGCAGTATCACTTTCATCAGAAAGTTCAAATAAAAATAATATAAAATGTAAGATATGACTCATTTGAGACATCCAAGAAGAAAATGAGAAACTGATGACTTATTTAATATAAACATCCATCTGTAGCAGGGGGTGGTGTCTCAGTGGTTCAGGTACTGGACTAGTAAGCAGAACTAGTACCTGAACCAGTTCAAGTCCCACCACCGTTGGCCCCCTGAACAAAACCCTTAACCCTCCATTACTCAAGTTGTGTTCAGACAGAATTGTAAGTTGCTTTGGATAAAAGTGTAGCTTTTGTTTTAATGTAGTATTCATCACTGACGTCTGTGCAGAAGTAATTCCTTTAGACTCACTTTCAGACGTCCGTATCTACCGAGTCCAAAAGTAAAGAGAGAGGTGAGAGAGCAGGTCACAGTCAGCCTCCCCTCTCCTGGAACTCCCCTCTCCGTTCGGAGGTTACAGCCTTCTGGAGAAAAGGTTGCAAAATGTATTCAATCCACTCAAGGTTGCAGCGTTTGTCTCACGGACCAAAAGTAGAAAGTGTCTTTTTGGATACGTTCGCTACAGCTTGACTGAAGCCATGTTGTTGTTTTCTGGATCTGGAGCATACGTTAGCCGTGGTGTTCTGGAGGAGAAAGGCATACCCATCCCCACAGGACCACTGGAAAAACCTGCCCCTATCTTCATACTGTCGCCAGGGGCCATCCTTTCTGCTTATGGTGAGAACAAAGAAATCTGCATTTCTGACATTTTGAGCAAAGGAGCAAGAAGCAAGTGAGATTAAACCACAAAAAAGGATTTGAATGAATAAAACAGCACGAAAACAAACAAGAGCAAACTGAGAGCAAAATGCAACATAAAAACAAGAAAACAAACAAAAGGAACAAATGGCAAATGAGAAACTGATTGTGTTGGAGTCGTTAGAGGTGCGGGACGTAAGCAAGTCGTGAGGGACTAGTGGATCAGTAAATGGATGACTGTGGACAAGGATGTGGGTCATGATTGGAGGAGGGACTGGTGATTGATGGGCTGGAGGTGTCTGATTGGCTGTAGGAGGGTGAATGGGGCTGTGCGTGTGTGTGTGTGTGCGTGTGTGTGCGTGCGTGCGCGCACGTGCGTGTGTCTGTGTGTGTTACTGCACCTATATCCCCAGTCAGAGCTGCACATGCTGAGGAAAGGCCCAAAACAAAATAAGGAAATATACTCTCCAGTTCAGAACACAGAGCTGATATTGGTTGAGTTAATATCCTTGACAAAAAGAATGATAAAGATGCAGAAACCATTTACCCGAGTCTGTGAGAGGAGCGTTGCTTGTGCACTCTTAAACCAAGAGACTGTTCATGGCTTATTTTGTCTTTTGTGTTCATTATAGAAACGCATGTTGGAAATAACGATTCTGGAATTCAGATCTTATTCTCTGCTTTCACCATTTGTGAAATTGGCCTAGTAGGATTACACACTGAGGAACATGCTACACACTGAGAGACGTGTTCACACATGCAACCCCATGTTAGTAGCATGTTAGAAACACCTCCACTTCAGCCTGAGATTGCCACACCACCTCACACACATGCCGTGGTTGGGTGTGCACAAGCATTCGCAAGCACCCTGCACAAAGGACACAGTCAGTAATTGAATGTCACTGGGGTCATTTTACTGGGCTATTGGCTCGAACTGTAACCAATATTTACCCCCTCAGAGGTTGTAAATGCCTCTGTGAGAGTAAGGTGAGGACTCTGGTCAGACCATGTCAAGTCAATTAGAATTCAAACACAATGAAATCCGACATTATTGTCATGGAGCAGATCCACGGCGGGACCACTGGTGTGAGGTTCAGTCATGATTCATCGTCAGACCGTGATGTCTGATTGCATATTTCTTCCTGACAACAGAGCTGATATGACTGTTTACCTGTCCGGATTCCTGACAAATTACGTAAATTACGCTCTGAGTCTTATCTGCGCTGTAGGCACTCTAACACGGCTCAAACACGTCCGCCGAAAGACGATAAAGAAGGCACAAACAAAGCAAAAACAAACAAACAACCCAAAACAATCAGTCATTTAATCACGTAACGAAAGAGTCAAAACAATCTTTTTACTATATCCAGGAATAAACATCGGACCTGCTTATTTAAGCAATAATTCAGCTTGAAATAATTGTCATATAAAACCCAACTGTGGCAATAAGTACAAAAAACTACTATATATCACGTGACTTTACGGTGGCGCTGACATAAACGTGTAATTAAAGGGTAAGTAAATGTAATTAAAGTAAGCGTTTGTGTTTTATGGGCGGCGGTAACGTTGGCTGTTTCGCAGCTCACCTGAAGCTAACTCCATGGACGGTGTCCTTCCAAACATCCGGGAGAGAAAGTGGAGTTTATGACTGCTGACGAAGCAAGTTAAAACTGGAGGCCATGAAGAACTCACTGACCATGCAGCTATAAATAAAGCAACTCATCATGGCTTAAGGAGAACGCTGGAACCGTGTCCATATCTGCAGATTGCTGACACCAAGCATATCTCCCCCAAATCAGACCAGTTACCTTTCAGAACCGGACTGTCCTCCCAAGTCACACTTTATCGTGACGTACGTGAAGTGGAGAAGTCTGCGGCAGCGGCCGTGACACACTCTGAGCGCGTGAACAACGAGCAATCAGCCTGGTCGCCAGCACGCGGAAGACAACGCGTGCATCACGACGTCAGCGGGGAGGGGGGGAGGGGGGAGAGCTCGCGTGCTGAATCTGAATACGGTTCTTTTGAGCGTCGGAGAAACAGCCACGTTTGAAAAATGGGGCTTGATTGCAGACGTGGTGAATTTCGAATGTGTCAAAAGCAATCTGGACAGATAAAGGAGAGTGGAAGCGCAATACGCCTTAAAACGCGCAGAAACAAAATCCATGCAGGTTTGCGTTAAAGGACACACGCGAGCGTGAGTGATGGAGAGATTCCATCTGCACCTCTGACGCGCGCGCGCACACCAGAACGCTTTAGCACCCGACAGGAATGTGAAACGTGTCGTGGAAACTGAACAAAACATTCTCACTCACTTAAGCCGATCTGCTTTCTCCTGTTCGCTCTCGTTCCCAGCTACTCTGCGCAATTATTCTGCTTTACGCACGGGCAGAAATGCGTTAGGAAGGCAATTATTGCGCACGAGAAGAGAGGCCTGCCTGAAGGCTGGACGCAGGTCATTTGTTGTAGCTCTCACAGGTACGACGGGACAACAGCTGTTCCGCTGACTCCTGCCAGCACATTGGGATTATACACCCATGCCCGGCACATTCATCCATGTGGATTATTGATTATTGATTATCTACCGCTGATAAATGATGCAGCACAGCAATTTTATGGTCTCAAATGTAAATATTTGAGTTCCTTTGACATAATGTGTTGTTCTTTAACAGATACAGAAGAGACAATGTTATTAATAAAATGTGCAACTCTCTTTTGTCAAAATGCAACTGAAATATCGTTAGCAAGTCTGTTTTAAAATGCTTACAATCCTGGAAGACACTTTTTCCCCAAAAGTTCCAGCTTGTTCTATCCATGGGATCTTCTGCGTCCTGCTGGAAAACCTCACATGCGATTTTAATTACCACAGCTGGGAGGCACAGCTAAAGGCTGAGAGACGCTGCTAAACACAGCCGAAACACCACACAAGCAGAGAATTCCTGCCATGGCGGCACAGCTGGGAATCTGGCCGGCACGCCAGAAGGGTCGACCATCCCCGCTTAGTACGGCCTGCCGCTAACACGTGCTTCGGTTCCGCTCGTTGGACATTGTTTGACTGTGAAATTGGAACTGTGGATGATGCTCCGTCTTCATTAGACGCTGTCGGTCTTCATTTACCTGGTCGGGCACCGAGGCAGCGTTCAGGATCAGTGCTTTTGGCCTTCTGTCTGCCAACGCGTGTCTCTGAAGCACCCCAAACGCACGCTCGCCCTGGCCTGGCATCAGGACTTGACTGTGATGAATTTTGAATGACTATAGTTCATCTTGTATATCTGTTTAATAGCTTCTGATAAACATATGGAGCGGTATTAAACTGGCAATACAAGCATGGGTATATAAAACACGGAGTATTTAATAATGTAAAAACCAGACGGTACAGACAGAAGAATAACCCACAAATCAGGCAACAGTCAGGACATGGAGAGTTGGATAAAAGGAACAGTCAAAATAAATAAGCAGTAAAGACTAAGACACAAGCCTGTGTGAAGCGTGAGAGGCAAACCAGGAGAGCAGTAACCAGACAACGGGGATAACAGCTAGAAAGACACAGACTAACAGGAAAACACAGCAATACACAGGAGCTCTGTGATAAATGATTGGGTTGGAGGGGTGTGGGGTTCTGGGTAATCGAGTTCTGGGTAGGGTGAGCAGACCTGACAGACTTCATGAAAAGAACACGCCTTCAGGATGGACGGCGGGGCTTACAGCTACAGTTACGCTGGTCTAGGGCTGGACTGAGAAGCCACGCTGGACGCAGGGCTGGACGATGCTGGACGCAGGGCTGGACGATGTTCATGAACATACTGTACTGTATGTTCATGTAATGTGACAAATGATTGAATTTGGTAAGACCACACTACGCTTTGGTCATTTATTTAACTCACACGCTTGTAAGCATTTCGGAAACTGTGCCTCGGGGAGTATAGTATGCAATGTAATGTACTTAGAGAATGAGTGATGTAGGATATAATAGTGGGTAGACTGACACTTCCATGATACTGTCAAGTGAGGATGTATGATGCTATTCACACACTCCTTTTGCAAATGTAATTTAAAGCAGAAGAAAAGAAGAAGTTCCTGCATCCTTTGGTCAGATACATACACATCTCTGAAGTGTGCCAAAGGCAAACTGCCCCAAGGCTCCAGCCACAAGGGATGTGAGTGTTTCCGCAGTTATGAGGGATGTGAGTTTGTTTACCTGGATAAGAGGGATGTGAGTTCGTTTCCCCAGTTACGAGGGACGTGAGTTTGTTTCCTCGGTTACGAGGCACGTGAGTTTGTTTCCCAGGTTACGAGGGATGCGAGTTGTCCATGGTTGTTTCCACTTTTGTTCCAACCAGTCGTGTTGGAACAAAAGTGAAGATAAGGAATGAAGTGATGAAAACACATGAGAGGTGCTTCAGCCAATCAGGAACCTGGGAAAGATACTCCTGGCTAATCAGACACCTGTCAGTGAGACTATTGGTCAAACAGGCACTTGGCAATGAGACACTATGTGTAACAATGGCAAACACTGTTTGATCACAGCGCATGAGTGCGGTCAGTATAATCTTATAAAAACCGAATCAATTTGAGGGCATATTAAAATATGAATGGGACTTTGTGTTAACTGAAATGCAGACTGGTTGTGTGGTGTCTGAACTGGAGAGACACAGTGATGTGAATTATGCAGAAGCTGATGCTGTTTACATGTTTGGACTGACAGGACACAGCAAGAACAAAAACACAACAAGGACCAGCCGTAGATCGGACAGCGTGCTGGGATTCCTAGACTATGTAATGTAAAAGTGGATAAACTAAAGAGAGAGGGAGAGAGAGAGGCTGAGAGAGGGATGGGGGGGGGTAGTACTCTTAGGTATTCTCCATCTCACTGTATTCCCACTCATACACTGGCCTTGGCATTCCCCATCCTGCCGTACACCTCAGTACTTCAGCACTAGACAGGTATGTTGGCTTTAGTGGAAGAGAAGACGACTCCCAGGAGGTGATGATATGGATAATCTGAACTGGCTCGAGGGGGAGAGGTGACCTCGCTGCTTCCTGCTGTACATGTCACATGTTCCTGGATCACCAGGCCGGAGCACCATGCAGCATTGTGGACGTAAATATTCCCAATGTAACGCAACGCAAGAGCAATTGATCCCTTCATGAAATTTCTCCGTCGCCCGCTTGCCATGAACAAAGACTCAGACTCGGAGCGTGACCTGGGTTTGATTTAAACGTGATTCCACTTTAATCTTGTGTGAGAAGAGCTCACATCAAACGCTGGTGTGATAGATGATGGTTCTCTGCTCTTTACACGGTCGAGGAATTATGGGAACGCAAAAACTCTGCAGGCTGCTACAGAGGGGAGAAGGTTCTGGAAGAGTTCAGTTTGGTAAACGTTGATGAGCACACAGGGAGATAGGTGCCAGTGGACAGACGAGGCCCTCGAAGTGTTGGGTTCAGTTCAAACACGTGAAAGACAGATGTGTTTGTACAACTACATGCAAAGGATAGACGTGTGTGTAAGACTACACGTGAAGGACAGACGTGTGTACGAACACATGAAGGACAGATGTGTGTGTATATGAATACACGCGAAGGACAGACGTAAGCGTGTATGAATACACGTGAAGGACAGACGGGTGTGTATGAATACATGTGAAGGACAGACGTGTGTGTACGAATACACATGAAGGACAGGCGTGTGTACAACTACACGGGAAGGACAGATGTGTGTGTATGAAGGCAAAGCTACTTGTCTTGCTACACTAAAACTGCCATGAGCAGCAATAGTGAGACCTGTCTGTGGTTCAGAAACAGTGAGATTGTCATGCCTGTAACAGGCCTGCAAGAACTGTGCTGAGCAGAGATGAATCCCAGTAAATACAGCTCTCAAATATAAAAACATATTACGGAAGAAATGTATATATAATAAGTCAAATATGCAGAGATTGATTTTAACACGTACTGTCTTAGTCTGTGGAAACTGTTTGCAGAACTTGAACCCGCACCATGAAACTGTCTGCAGGTGTTTCTTGTCTTCTCTCCTAGATAACAGAACAAGAGTTTTACTGTTAGTGAAGCTACATGTTAGTAGAAAAGTCTAAAGCAGTTAGAACCAAACTCTCTCTGTCTTTGTAAGGGGTGTGTCACTCACATCAGGCAGAGTGCACTTTCATCACTTTCCTGAGGCTTCACCATTTCTCTTCTGCTATGTAAATCTTCTCTGAACATGTAAGGACAATTCTGACTCTTTATTAGAGATTACCACAATAGTATACACACACACACACACACTGCGTAAATAAACAAAGTATGCTTGCTGGTACAGCTGCAAGTTGTGTGTGTTTACAGCACACTCAAAGTGCCCATCATGCTTCATCTTTAGACGCTCTTCTGCTCCTGGACTGAACCTTACACTCTTCGCACTGATGGATTCCCTGTCCCTGGCGCTGGGCTCGTTCTGGAGCTCTAACTGGTCCTCTCGCTGTCTACACACCCACAGACTTTCACATGCCTGTATAAACCCGTGTACCACACTCCTCTGGACTCAGCACTGGCTGTGAGGTCGTCATGTGCACATTAGTCACACTTACGCCCCCCCCCCCCCGTTTATCACACGCACAACACATTCGTGTCTTTTAACTGAACCTTCAGCTCCAACGTGTCACACCTTTGATGATAACTGCGACATTGAGGATAATTTACCAGTGTGACATGCCCTTTAATTCACTCTCAAGCAGAAAACAGCTTGGTTTTCTGTTTCCTTTGTACTGACGAATGTGCAAGAGCACCTGGATCTTTCAGTAAAGGCTTTTATGCAAGATACAATTTGTCCCATGTACATGGTTTCCTTGGATATCTGTTGCTAAGAGAGACATCTGGACTGGTATCCCCAGGAGTTCTGTCAGAAGGTCATTGTTTGTTGCTGCTGAGCTGTGGAGAACTTAACGCTGTTTAGGACAGCTTTAGGTCACACATGTTTTACTAGAACAAAACACAACAAAACTAATTACAAAGTCCACACGGGAATTTTACTTAAATGATGATTAAGTTTTGGTGTGAACCTGAGTAGAAATCAAAAACATAACATTTAACTATTGCATTAATCATTTAACAGAATGGTTAAACCTATTAATCACATGTGCTTTGTCCTGTTAGTAATGTCTGACGTCATGTTACAGCAGGCCGCACAGCTAACATTCCTTAATGACACTGGAAACAGATTTGGCAACACAAGGTTACACATGAAACTGGTGACGTGCTGTGTGCACACAGAAGAGGTGAGACAAGGGTGTGACTCTCCAGGACACACACACGGACAAGGTGAGGTGAGGGTCCACCTCATCAGGACACACACACGGACGAGGTGAGGTGAGGGTCCACCTCATCAGGACACACACACGGACGAGGTGAGGTGAGGGTCCACCTTATCAGGACACACACACGGACGAGGTGAGGTGAAGATGTGACTCCCCAGGTCACACACAGATAGACACGAGGCCATCCAAAACAGCGCAGCTGGCATTTATACGACTTGATATGACTGACAAAAGTATTTTTTTGTTTTTATTTCCAAGGTGAAAACGTTTTGTGTTTAGGAATGAAAGGGCAGCAGGAAACCAGGTCGTGTGACAAGGTCAAGGAAACGTATGTAACTGAACCTCCATTCAACAGACATGTTACTCTGTCAGTCAACCCTCAACCTATAACCTCACGGCGAGGGCCATAGACCTACAGTGCCCTCTTGTGACTAGTCTTGGCATCACACCAAAATTTACAATCACAATGGACAACTGGATGCATGTTGTTAAAAATCAATTACAAAAATAAATAACATTACATTAAAAATAAAAGTAAAACCTTGTTGATCCGATTTTAAAAACACATTTGCTTTGAATATATATATATATATATATTTTTTTTTTTTTTTTTTTTCCTTATTAGAGCTGATTTCATGTCTTTAGTTATTGTGAAGTTTTTCATCTCCAGTTTACTGTGGTCTTTCTTCCCTCCATTGAAACTGCATCCACACAGACGTTAAAGCCGTTATATTGGAGCGCATGGCAGCTTTAATCCATACAACGCAACTCCTGGACGAGGTTAGAGGAGCGTTGCTTTTGCAGCAGAGCACTGCCCAACTCCTGATCATTCACGAGCGTGATCCTGGCCTCGTTACGCAAACTGTTCACTCACGCGTAACTTTAGCACCGAGGAAGATTCCTGAGATGGAAGGTCGGCATTGGCCTGTGTGCACCGATCCAGGATCAGCCTCATCTTATCATTATGACAAAACTCAGAGCCCCGCTGTCTGAAGGATAAAGGTGTGAGTGTGTGTGTGTGTGTGTGTGAGTGTGTGTGTGTGTGTGTGTGTGAGTGTGTGTGTGTGTGTGTGTGTGTGTATATGTGTGTGTGTGTACGCGGGTGTGTGTGTGTATGTGTGTGTGTGTGTGTGTGTGTGTGTGTGTGTGTGTGTGTGTATATGTGTGTGTGTGTGTACGCGGGTGTGTGTGTGTGTGTGTGTGTGTGTGTGTGTGTGAGCAGGAGAAAAGCATTAGGACGAGACGGAAGCTGTAGTGCCTCACATCTGAACTGAAGACAGTTCAGGAGATGTTAGTAACCGGGTTTGTTTGTTACTTTGTTACTCGTACAGTAGTTAATCAAAAATAATCGATGACGTTTTAAAGCCTGGTCGCGTGTGAAGTAGCACAACACTGTAAAAGTACCTCCCATGGTACATCTCATCAGTAAAGGAGCCATCGTTGCGATCATCCTAAAGATCCATTTAATAATCCAAATAAGATCTTAATAATAATCCTCATAAATAATAATTATCCTTAATAATGTCCTGATAATAGTCCATACAATACCAGTTTAATAATCCATTTAAGATCATTGTAATAATCCGTATAAGATCTCGCTATTAAACCATATAAGGTCTTGTTAATAAACCATATAAGGTCTTGTTAATAATCAAAACATGTTTGTGATTGACACCATGCTTGTGAATAACAGTATGTTTGTAACCATAAAAAGATCTTGAAAGATGTTCAAACCTGTCCTGCTCCCCTCACCCTCTGCTGTCCTCGCTGGGAGGCTCGTCGCTCTGTCAGGGGCCGTGCAGTAAGAAGACCCACTATAAATAAACAAACATGAATAATCCATTACCTGAGAGGACACCAAGCCAACGAAGACGCAACAGGAGTGATGGGAAGCTTTTCAGATTGGCTGCAACATCAATATAGTTTGACTTCAGCCACAAACAAGGCCATTAAACTTCTCTCCATCTGCTGGTGAAAAGAGAACGCCCCTCCTGCTCACATACCCACCGATAACGGCTGGGCCTGGGCGTGCAGCACACGGCGGCAGAAACCTGGGCCTCGCTCCGCACTGCCTCTCTGTCCACACACAGATATACAGATCCTAGCCCGAGACATGTCCCATGTGCCAAATCAACTGTTTCATGAGCTCCCATAGCCAGAGTCATGGAGCTTTCTTGTACAAATAGAAATCGATGGTTCCGTAGCAGTCACGAGGGACTGTGACTCTTCCAGTCTCTGATTGCCTCCAGCACGCACATACCTGCCTTACCGGGAGTATCCCAGCGGCACGTGGTCTAGTCACACTCTGCTTCACTCTGAGTTCACCAGCGTTTCACAATTTGTGAGATGGCAGAGGTGCACATTGATTGATGAGCATATCAAATTGATGGAGGCCAAAGAAAAGCATGACTCTCCTCCACTCTCACACCACCCCCACCCCCGAGACACAGGCCAAGGCGCAATTACGCGCAGCACACACAGAGGTCTGAGATCCAAGCACTGAGCGTATTAGGTATGCAGCTGGACACGCGCGCACATTAGGCGAGATGGAATAGGATTTCTACCAGTCGCCAGAAGCAAAGAAACCCTCCGCAGCCGTGTCAGGGCTCCTGGGACTTACAGAGACAGGCAAAGTGAATTTAAGAAACTGTCATGCCTCAGCCGTTACATGGCCATGAACGCGCACGTGCCCTCGAATCCCCTCCCATCACCGTCTGCCACCTGCCCCGCTCTTAGTACGCCACTTGTTAGTTATTCCGCTCACCTGTTTCCAGTTTTCCTCATTTAAACCCGCTGAACTCCGGCGCCTACAGGCCAAGTTGTCTCATGCTTCCACGTACCTCGCCATTGCTTTGTTTTTCTAACTAAAGGTTCCAATCAGTCAGAGAAACAAACAGGAGTAAAAACTCCATAACAAGCTCCCAAGGTGGAGGAAACGCAAAGGAAGAGGAGTCCACGCGGTCGGCTCAGGCCTCCAGAACCTGCACGAGCTCCACGGCCGTCTCACGAGCCTTCATTGCTTCTACACCAGAGCGCCATGAAAGTGTTGTCTCCTGATCCCAGTGCAGTAGTCACGCTATGTGTCTGTGTCTTGAACGTGTTGTCTCCTGATCCCAGTGCAGTAGTCACGCTATGTGTCTTTGTCGTGAACGTGTTTTCTCCTGCTCCCACCGCAGTAGTCACGCTATGTGTCTGTGTCTTGAACGTGTTTTCTCCTGCTCCCGGCACAGTAGGCACGGTATGCGTGTGTGCTATAGGAGGCGAGGAAACGCAGGTAAGGAGAAGCAGGTGGGAGCAGCACAGCTGGACATCGTGATGCGGGATGCTGAGGTCAGACCGGCTATGTGGAAGGGTCGGGGGTTGCAGTGATACGTGTATGTAAAAAACAAATCTTTTCACTGCCACTCACATCCATAAATGTACCCATTTCTGTTAAATATGACCGGCAGTATTATCAATGGAGGGTTATGGCAGCTTAGTTGTTTGTGATTTCACCCTAATGCGTGAAAATGGGGAAACGCTAAGCACTAAATAAGTGTAAATTACTCACATCTGTGGTGTCTCTATAAAGATCCCAGTGTACCAGAGGTCAGCACCTTGCATAATGGCCTGGCTGTAACAGAAATCCAGCCAAGATGTAATGTGTTCATACAGAAGTGCCTGAAATCCGGCTTGATGTGCTGATTTAAATAAAAAAAGGGAGGGGGTGTGTATAAATCAGGCTTGATAAGCAGCGCAATAAGCCTGTTACTGTTGTAGGGCTAAATGCTATTACAGCAAAGTCCTACAGCGGCCCGGCTAGTGCCTGGGAGGTCAGGGTGCAGTCTACCCGAGGCCAGACACACCAGGCTCCAGACTGGAGTTCAGCCTCGGTTCAGATTCAGGCCCTGGTATACTACCGGGCTGTTCTGGGTCACATCAAAAGGCATCCGTGCGTTTCAGTAGCGCTTGGTTTCTGTTGCTTGGATCAAAAAAGG
Source organism: Electrophorus electricus (assembly GCF_041902795.1). Classification (NCBI taxonomy): domain Eukaryota; kingdom Metazoa; phylum Chordata; class Actinopteri; order Gymnotiformes; family Gymnotidae; genus Electrophorus; species Electrophorus electricus. The sequence goes on from NC_137497.1 coordinate 44,261,025, forward strand.
AATATAGCAGCCCGTGTTGTGTAGAGGGCATTAGACAAGAACATTTCAAAACTGGAAGTGTGTCGGTGCTCACGTCATCTCGTATCATTACGACAATTAACCTGTGTGGCAAATGGGCCCAAAAGGAAGGATGGGCGCAGAACCAGCGAGGGCGTGGCCTCATTAGCGCCACATCCCCACTTGGGATGATGAGAATTAACTGCTGCGACAGGACCTGGCAGATAGGAGTTAAATGTTAATCAGAGCACGCAAGCAGGAATGGACGGGGGCCAAACATCTCCGGGAGAAGATGGGGTGATTAAAATCACACTGTGGGCGCTGAATAGGGCGTATAAAAGGAGCCCAGTCTAACACTGGCGATGCTTTTCGTGGTTATCTCAGTTGGTCAGTCATCAAGGATGGAATGATAATGCGAAAAAATAACGTATAATGGCAGTCATTTCCATTTTAATGGAATACTCATTATAATCACATAATATAATCACACACTTCTGGCACCTACCAGGTAAAAGAAAATCTCTTAGACTACACACACTGATGTTTGCTGGCTCATCTTTCAGGACAAATTGACCTGTTTCTCATTTTGAATGTGCAATAAAGCATTTCGTCCATCAGTGGATAGACTTGACAACTAAGCAACAGCAACATCTCAGCTGAAAATGAACAGTAAAAAAAGGCCACTGAATTAAGGTCAAATAAATCCAAATGCAGTCACTTCAGGATTTTAAGCAGACATCACTGGATGAAATTCTTCTGTGTCTTTTCTCCAAATGTTTCTGAAATGATGACTTGAATCTAACATGTGCACAGGGAGGAGTGAGTGAAATCTGGTTTCAGCCTTTGTGGTGCTCAGACACACGGCATTAGACGGCTCGAGTTCTGGCAATGGAATATTTCTAAAGCACAGCGGCTAGTTTCTCCTGATGCCTCATAGTTGGCTGTGAAGAATTATTCCTTCCAAGGTCTCCCGGACTACCAGGAGGCTAATAACTAGGGAAGGGCAGGGAGGTTTTGACAGTGCTCAGGCTACAAATAATCATATTCCAGCAGGAACTTTGATAAACCGCATAGCTGCATATCTAGCGTTAAAAAGCCATTCCCAGTGTTATGCTAAGATAAAGATAACCTTCAGCAACGCTCCTCTCCAACCTGCCAGCTATCTGGTTAACATTTCAGTCACAACGACAGTGACAGGAGCCATTTCATAGCCGACACCACGATCCCCCAGCTTGGGAGAGGAAATGATACACCACAATACTAGAGGATGTGTTAGTATTGGGGAACATGGGATCTCAAGGTTAACGTGACCTCTGAGAATAGGAGGCCAATGAAACTCCTTATATTACATACCCACAGGGAGTGTTTATGTCTGACACTGACTCACTCCACACCCAGAGGCAAGGGCTCGACTAAGTCACAGCACAGGGTACAAAGGCACAGTGACATCAATCTCCACCTGAGATACAACATAAAACAAATGATATGAGTCATCAGGAACACTGAAAATGCAAAATGACGCTGATGGGTTTCCTTCCCAAAGATTCTGTGACTTCTAATAATCAGATGTTGTTCACAATATTATATGTGTTTTAGTGTTCAGGGTGGAATAACAGGCAAATACTCCTGAGACACTGTATAATACACCATTATGTATGACTACTTGAGTGATTATTGAACAAAGTTTCAATGATCCTAATTTGAATCAACCTATTCAGGTGCTCACACACACACACGGATCATATGAGGTTAGACATCAGAAGTTATTCAACCAAATGCAGAATTACAATTGTGTAATTTAATTTCTTTTCACCTCACTCTCTCAGAACTGTAATTTTAAGGCTGTTCTAATATACATAAACTGTAGATTCTCTACATCCAGCTGAGAGAAAATATGTTTTCACATTAAAAAATGGAGTACCGCCGGTGCCATCCTCCTGTTGCTATGCTACAACGCAAGGACGTGCGCTGAGCAGAAGTTCACAGCAGATTGAGAAAAGCAAAAACAGAAACAAACAAACATAAATAAATACAGGGACACTATTCCTACTCACACTTGAGTAAGGAATACAGGGACACTATTCCCAGACGCACTTGAGTAAGGAATACAGGGACATTATTCCCATGCACACTCGAGTAAGAAAAAAATATTCCATCTAGGATAACTTGCTGATTTTATTCTCACAAGCAAAATTAAAACATTTTCTATTAAAAGCTCCCAGTAAGCCTCAACATGTAGAAAATTACATGAAATATAAAAATAACAGTGACATGTTCTATTTATATCAAAATAGGACTGAAAAAAAATCTTTTCTTTCCTATTTTCAAATGGCAGAGGAAATGTTCAAACTACAACCATTACACAGATACGAAATATACAGACATACAAAACCGTTAGATACAAGATATACAGATATATACAACCATCATACAGATATGAGACATACACACATGAGAAGGTAAGCATTACTGTCATCGGTGAGACATTCTCAGTTCATACCGAGAGCAACCCATCAGATTCACTTCACAATGACACGACTCTGAATGCAAAACTCACTAAAGCAGGAATTCAGTTTAAAGTTTAACTTCACAAAAGAAAAAAAAAAACCCCAGAAACATTGAACACAGACAGCATATAACACAGAGAGACTGTCTGGAACTGATATGTAAACAAACTGAAATGTTCACAAAGGTCTCAATAATCCCTCCCAAAGTGCTTGTTTACTTTGCTAACGGGGAGGAAAATGAGTAGATTAACCATGAAATACTGTTTCTCCTCTTCCACCCACTGCAGTTCTATCTCCACCTTCCCTTCTGAGTCCCAACGCTGGATAAAGTAGCTCTTTCCTCTGTAGTCATAGGACACGTCCGTCTGGTTTGACTCGGTCATGGACACAGGCCCACTGAAGCACCAGAAGGGTGTCTGGATTTCATCAAGGACAGTGAGGGCCATCATGCAACAACCCTGCATGATACGATGTAAAAAAAACACCAGGCTGAGATTAGACACTTAGGAGAGATGTAAATAAATATCAGTCTCAGATTAGACCCTGAGGAGAAATTTAAATAATACCAGTCTCATATTAGACCCTGAGAAGAGATGTAAATAATACCAGTCTCAGATTTAGATTAGGCGCTCATGATTTGCAGAAAATGTTGCTGGTGTTTGTATTTCTTTATTCATATGTTTGTTTGCCCATGTTCAGCTGTTTTTGTAAGCGAACAGTGGCTATCCTGGAGATAAATTTAGAAATATCATGAATTTATCTGCTCATATCAGTAAATATGAGCTTTGTGCCTGATACCTCTAGACGTCCCCGTAAGGCCTCAGTCATCCAGGGCAGACTGATGCTTCCAGACACAGGAACATGCTTCCATCTGCTTCCTCGACTGATAACGCTCAGCTGCACGTAACCATTAACAATCTGATCTGCAGAGAGTGTGTTAGCATATCAGCATACAGCATATCAAACCATGTTAGCAGCACACAGCCTGTTTAGTACCCAGCTAAAACCTTAGTGCATGATAAAGAGTGCTTTTACGGGGCTGAACGTTCAATTCAGTAGCGGGGCTGATTAATGTATGTTCAAAGGACATATATTAAACGTTCATATTTTCACTGCACTGCCGCGGCTGTGATTTCAGACTTTATAGGACTTTAATAGCGTCCCTTTATTATTTCAAATTCAGAACTCTAGCGCCCTCTACTGTCTGCCAGAAAAGGTAAAAAAAAGTACAGTAATATTCTACAGCAGTTTGTTACATTTTAAAGAAATTCTATAATTACACTCTGCTCTGGGTTTAAATATATGTAAAAAAAACCCAAACATGATATTTAGCTAAAAGTACAAAACCTTAATCCCAAACTGGTAACAGTTTAATTTGAGTGGGTACCTTTCCTGCAGAAAAGCTGGTCAAAGCGTGCTGAAGCGATTTTCTTCACTGTGTTGTGCATCTCAATATGCAAAGTGTATCCATGGAGACCGTACTCCGGGTCCACATCGTCAGAAGGGGCCTTGTCCTCATCTGGATGATACGGGCTGTGGAGCAGTAAGTGTGGGGATGAAATGGAACTCTGCTAGGAAGTGGGTGTAAGCTGAGAAGACAGCCTGAGGTAACTACAAAGACACGCAGGTGGCAGCAGGAGACAGAGTGTGTGTGTGTGTGTGTGTGTGTGTGTGTGAGAGTGCGTGTGTGTGTGTGTGTGTGTGAGAGTGCGTGTGTGTGTGTGTGTGTGTGTGAGAGTGCGTGTGTGTGTGTGTGTGAGTGTGTGTGAGAGTGCGTGTGTGTGTGTGTGTGTGTGAGAGTGCGTGTGTGTGTGTGTGTGTGAGAGTGCGTGTGTGTGTGTGTGTGTGTGTGTGTGTGTGTTATCCCACAAAGAGAGGGCTGATAATGGAGACAGTGTTCGGTCTCACCAGAAGATGGAGTTGTCATACAACCAATCCCCACACAGACACACAAACACACACAAATACTACAGGCATTTTATCATACACACTTAAGCACGTTAGTAACACAGAGGCGTGGAAAGTGAAGTCTGTGAAAAGGCTGTAATCTTGAGCAAATCTGAAAGCAAAATATGTCTTGGGAGGAAAAGGAGAAAGTGGTAAGCAGAAGAATGTGTAGGGTGGAAGGACCATACGCAGTGGATGAACCCAGGAGACTCCGCTCTACCAGCCTGTGATAGTGCAAGTTCACCATGATGAAGGCAATTTCACGTGGCTCCTGAAAATTTAATATAAATGGATTCAGGACATTTCAAACTCTGATCAGTACAGTGCCTCCAAGTAGTATTCAACCCCCTGCAGATTCTGCAGGTTTACACATTTGGAGTTAACTTAGCATTGTGAAATTTGGACTGTAGATGGGCCTGAGCATGTGATATGCACTGCAGCAAAAATAATGTTATTTCTCTGTTTATTATTTTTTTTTACATTTTGCAAAGTTTATTAGAGGGTCAATTATTATTCAAATTATTCAAATTTTGTTTTTTTCACGCCTTTTCTGACTATAAAAGCCCATCCCCCAACAAATGAACGGCACTCATACATGGTCAGCATGGGAAGGACTAAGGAGCTTTCCAAGGCCATCAGGGACAAAACTGTGGAGGGTCATAAGGCTGGCAAGGGGTACAAAACCCTTTCCAAGGAACTGGACCTACCTGTCTCCACCGTTGGGAGTATCATCCGGAAGTGGAAGGCTTATGGAACTACTGTTAACCTTCCACGGCCTGGACACCCTTTCAAAGTTTCCTCCCGTGCTGAGGCCAGGCTTGTCTGAACGGCCTTAGCACGGGAGGAGATTGGTTTCAATAAATATCATAAGTAATGTACTCCACCGCAATGGTCTCTTTTCCAGGTACCTATACTTTCAAAGCATCATGTAAAGGCCTGTCTAAAGTTTGCTCATGATCATTTAGAGGACTCTGAGGCAGACTGGTTCAAGGTTCTCTGGTCTGATTAGACCAAGTTCGAGGTCTTTGGTGTCGACCACACCAGGGGTGTTTGGTGAGAGGATGGCACTGCATACAACCCCAAGAATACCATCCCTACAGTCAAACATGGTGGTAGCAACATCATGCTGTGGGGCTGCTTGTCAGCCAAGGGGCCCGGCCATCTGGTCCGCATCCACGGGAAGATGGATAGCACAGCCTGCCTGGAGATTTTGGCCAAAAACCTCCACTCCTCCATCATGGATCTTAAGCTGGGTCATCATTTCATCTTACACCAGGACAAAGACCCCAAGCACACGGCCATGAAAACCAAGGCCTGGTTTAAGAGGGAAAAGATCAAGGTGTTGCAGTGGCCTAGTCAGTCTCCTGACCTTAACCCAACTGAAAACTAGTGGAAGGAGCTCAAGATCAAAGTCCACAAGAGATGCCCAAAGAACCTAGACAACTGGGAGAAGATCTGCATGAAGGAGTGGGCCAAGATTACTCCAGAGTCCTGTGCTGGCCTGATCAGGTTTTATAAAAAACGATTAATAGCTGTAATTACAAACAAGGGTTATTTCACAAAATATTAAACCTAGGGGTTGAATAATAATTGACCCTAATGTTTATGTTTAAAATGTATTCAATTTAATTGAGCACTTACACTTTTTGTTTGTAATATTTAGGCAGCTGTTAATAAATGCTACTCTTGTTCAAAGTTTGATGGCTCTAAATTATTTGCAACTTGTTGAATTTGAAAAATCTGCAGAGGGTTGAATACTACTTGGAGGCACTGTGTCTAACAGAGCAGGAGTTAAAGCTTAAAATATTTAAGACCATCTTCCGTGACCTGATTTCAGGTCAGTGAGTCTAGGTCAGAGGTCAGACATCAAACACACCTGCCAAACACCTACTGTCACACCCTGATCCAGAAACAGCAGCTCGACAAGTCTATCTGAAGCATAAACCTGCCCAGCACACTTGTTTAATGCCACCGTAGCTAGCAGTGACCTCCAGCCTGGCCTATAAGTGCACAAAACAACAACAAAATGATCATTATTATTATTAGGACTACCATTACTACTGCTACTATTACTACTGTTTTTATTCATATTATAATTATTCATATTAGAAGCCATAGCATCAATAGCAGTATTGTAATTATTACTATTAATTAAGTTAGAATGAAGTTACATCAGCAGGCCTTACCTGTATGTGCGTGGACAGGTAAGGGGTACCCGCATCACCCCATGCAGCTGTAGTGAAGCGATCCGGTCAATCCGCGGCCAGCGGACCGCACTCCAGCTCACTGTGACGGACGTGTCAGCGTAGTAAATGCCTGTCTGCTCGAAGGAGCTCTCTCGCCCGGTGGCCTCAGTCACTTTGATCTCCCACGCAACAGGGAGAGTCCTGCCAGGGAGAGTCACACCAACTACACATCTGACATGTAGGCTTGGACAGAGGCCACGGACTGGGGCGACAAGTGGGGATATTGTTTTTGTTTTCTTTAAAGGAAGAAATGGTCATAAATAAATAAAAATAATAAAAACAGACAGCTAAAGTGTCACATTCTGAAAAGTGCAATGCACTTAATTTTGTAGATTGAGGACATGCAACTATTTGTAAGATGGATAAAATCAAAAGTAAGACATCCAGTTAAAACTAAATCCAAGCACAGAGTTAAGCAAATAGCCAATATGGTACATTGAGAGCTAGCCAGAAGTACCTAAGACATCAATTAGAATGATAGAAACAAGGCCTGAGAAGGCAGGAGCGCTAGGTCCCAGAGAGATTTAATAGCTGTTGTTTGTGTCTGGGAGTCTGTGCAGATGATTATTACAGGGGTAGATCTCATCCACCTGTGCCTCTGTAACACAGGGACCCAGTGGGGATTTGTCTGGGCACGAGGAAGGAGCCAAGCAATTTATTTCTACGATTTGCTGAACCTTCTGAGCGGATCACAATTACTTCCACCTCCTCTACAAGCTGCATGGCCTTCAACTCGAAAAATTGAGTGGCCCGCCAACCCTAATCAGAGGTTAAGACAACAGAGGCCTGTGGCCTGTGGCTGATCAGCGATGCTTCCCTTGCCCTCCCCCAAAGGACGATGGGAAAACCTGAGCCACTAGCTCAGAGGCTAACCTTTAATAAGGCTGTGTGTGGCAAAGGGTGAGAAACACATGCAGACAAATATGATTTGGAAATATGCCATCGAGAGTTCAGAAGGGTCACAAAACAAACACAGCATTTCAGCTTTGTAAATGTTGCTCTGTAATACAGGAAGAGAGGTGGGAGGGGAAACGGAGTGTGTCATACTGGAATGTGAATGGATGTGTTACTCCACAGATAAAACCCCAGATTAATTAGCCAAGGCACGAAAGCGCATGATGACACTTAGAGACTTTTAACAGGGCATGCACTTCACAGCAGCAGTGTCACTGTCAGAGGCTCCCAGAAAACAAAACAGATGTGTCCGTGTGTCACATAATCACTGATGCGATTTATCCTAATTAGACCAAGCCAATTAGCAAATGCGCTGGCTGTCTGTGGCCTGCTGGGATATTGCCCAACAAAGGCTTCAAGTCGATAATACTGCTGATTTAAAGACAGAGAAAACAATAGTGATGGTGTAACCAAAAAACTTCCTAAAATGTTGTTTTTAAGGAACGGCCTAAACTGTTTTGGCGAAAGCCTGTTACGACAACTCACCTAAGCACTTGCTCTGACTGGTTTGGCAGGCCTGTGTAGTAATTAATGGCTTTAAGTTTCTTCCTCCATTTTTCACTGTGGCCGGTCAGATCTTTGAAGAGCAGTCTTCTCCAGTATCCCTTAGGCTTTTCCTCTATGTGAGTCATTCCCATACCATCTGTCACACCACCGACTAGTGTGGGTCGCTTGTTTTTAGCTTGTTGGCAGGTATACAGCTGATACCACAAAGCACTGGAGGAAGCAACAGTTCATTATGAGCACTGACAGAATGGAAATTGCGTTATGTGCCATAAAATCGGATCAAGAATTCTAACTAAACCACACTTGTTGCTGGCCAGTTCCTGGAAACGCTTGTTGACAAGGCCGACACAGAAGAGAGAGCCTGCATCTAACCAGGAGAGAATCTTCAGGAGGACTTCCGGTGGCATCCTAATCACACATGAGGGAAAAATAAAAAATAAATACCAGCCAAGACTGGCTTAGGTTAATACTTGAAATCCCCCTTGCGCTGCCTTAGTGTACGATCACCGTTTAATTCAAGATTTGAGCAGGCATACTATTCAATAGCCAGGCGTTGGGTGTGAAATGCAGTAAGTGAGCCTACACCTCCGACTTGCCTTTCTATGAAGTTTTCGTTCCTCTTGGCAAACCGACCGGGCAGGACTCCGGGGGACCTCACGGTGGATGACGGCCTGGACACACCACCTGTCAGTCTGCTGAAAGAGGTCGTAGGGGTTGAAGTCTCATCTGAGGGAAGACCAGAAACCTATCTTAACCTAGCTAATTTAGCTAAGCTAAGCTTATTACCTAACTAACGGCTACCTAACGCTAGCTGACCTGTTTACCTCAGAAACCTAGCTAACCTAGCTAAGCTAAGCTAACTTATTACCTAACTAACGGCTACCAAGCTGACCTGTTTACCTCTGAGACTTCAGACATGTAGAGGACATCTCTGCCGGTCTATTCCAGTGTATTTGTACCTGGAAAATGTTTTCCAAAAATCTCCGCGGACTATTTTTGAATGGCTCGCAGCTGTTAGCACCCTAAAAACTGTAGCTAGCGTTAGCTTAGCTTAGGTAAGTTATTGCTACAGAGTGTAACTAAGGTCGCGGCCGCGTTCGGTAGTCATGGCAACCGGGTTACCACTTCGTGCAAGCCAAGCTACTGTTCTTCTTCTTCTTCTTCTTCTTCTTCTTCTTCTTCTTCTTCTTCTTCTTCTTCTGATTATTATTATTATGGTTATTATTATTATTATTATTATTATTATTGTTATAATAATAATAATAATAATTCTTATTGTTGTTGTTAATAATAAGAATTATTATTATTATTATAACATTATTATTGCTCTTTTAAGCGAACGGTCTTCTGTTAGGTCTTCGTGTTGTTATTGTTATAATAATAATAATAATAATAATAATTATTATTATTATTATTATTATTATTATTATTGCTCTTTTAAGCGAACGGTCTTCTGTTAGGTCTTCGAAGAATGGCTGCGCGAGCAATTAATGAATAATGTGATACAGGCGCGCGCGAAGGGCACGCTCTTATAGGCACGGTCGTCTGACTTACAGGCACTTTGGTCATATATTTACATTTTCATTTACTATGTATCAGCAGGCCTGTGTAGGTTTGAGTTTCGATATGTTTGGGTTTACAAAGGATGCTTCATAAAAGAGAAAGTATGCAGCAAGCGACGGCTCTCTGGTACAAGGTGCCCTTTTGATGCCAGAGGTGAGAAGAGATGAGAGAAAGGCCACAGTAACTCAACACCCATGCACGCACATCAAACCTTAAAGCAGGCGAGCTGCAGGAGGGGAAGACTAGGGACTCTCGTTCCCTAAGAACATTCAGCTGAGGCTACAGTTTGCACAGGCTCATAATCTTTGACAATAGAAGACTGGGCACATGTCGCGACATCTGCTGAGATATTCGGATGGTAGGGATAAACCTGCCTTGTATCGGCGTTTCAGGCTGGTCGGGGCGTAGTGGTGTGGGAGAGATTTTCATGGCACACTTTGGGCCTCTTAATACCAGCTGAGCATTGTTTAAATGCCACAGTCTGCCTGAGTGCTGTTGCTGACCATGTCCAGCTCCTTGAGACCACAGTGTATGTGTAGTCTGATGGATAGTTCCAGTAGGATAATGCCATGTGAAATTCATACCATTTCAAATTGGTTTCTTGAATGTGACAATGCGTTCACTGTACTCAAATGACCCCCACAGTGGCCAGATCCCAGTCCAGTAGAGGTGGATGGGATGTGGTGGAACGGGAAATCATGACTGTGCAGACAAGAAACCTGCAGCACCTGCGTGGTGCCATCATGTCAGTATGGACCAAAATCTCTGAGGAACATTTCCAGCATTTCCAGAGAGAGAGAGAGAGAGAGAGAGAGAGAGAGAGAGAGAGAGAGAGAGAGAGAGAGAGAGAGAGAGAGAGAGAGAGAGAGAGAGAGAGAGAGAGAGAGAGAGAGAGAGAGAGAGAGAGAGAGAGAGAGAGAGAGAGAGAGAGAGAGAGAGAGAGAGAGAGAGAGAGAGAGAGAGAGCGTGAAGTGGCAGGTGGCAGGTGGCGTTAGTGCTCTTTAGTGCTGTTGTCTTGTAAATAATTTTAAATAGCTGTTCTTGTAGTTCATAAGGGCTCTAAAGGTTAGTTGTGTAGTTACGTCCTTGTGCAGTTACATCCTTGTGTAGTTAGGTCTTTGTGTAGTTACGCCCTTGTGTAGTTACATCTGGGTGTAGCTACGCCCTTGTGCAGTTACATCCTTGTGTAGTTACGTCTTTGTGAAGTTACTCCCTTGTGTAGTTACATCTGGGTGTTGTTATGCCCTTGTGTCATTACGTCCTTTTGTAGTTATGTCCATTTTAGTTCTAATTGTGATACTGAAAAAAGGGATTTTTCCAAACAGATGAGGTTATCGTGACTAGCCTCTCTTATCCGACATCAGTATCTGTCAGTGCCGACATACGGACATCAGAGTTCCTCTAGCTTTATTCAAAACAAGTAATCTTGAAATGTCTAGTTGCCGTTATACCTTTTGTCCTGCAATCTACATGCACCTTCGTGGTAATTCCACCCTGCTGAGCCAGGAAAAGTCTTTGGTTGTAATAATTAATTGAGAAATTGACTGCAGTGTTTTCATTGGCTGTTGTCCACATAAGTTAGCATTACTAACATTGTAAATAGTTCATATTAACGCTACCTCTAAGCAAGAAGTAAACAAATTAACCTTGTGATAGGCATTCTGCTTTGGCTTATGGTTGCCACCCATCCATAATTATTTCTCCTTGGGACCATTAAGAACATTGTAAGAAAATATTTAATATGGTCATAAGAAAATGCAGAGTATTGCAGTTAAGAAATAAGGTATAAACCTCTTAACGATTTCCTTGGGGCTTAAGTTTTATTAGAGGATCACTTTTATGAATCTGGCCCCTGGATAGTTGATGACAGATGTTGCTTGATGTTGCTTTGGCTGCTGTTGCTAGCAGGCCTGAAGCACACAGCAGCCTTCTGGGGTAAAAGTGCACTTGCCTTTACCGCTTCATGCTTGTGCACATAAACGTGAGCGTATCAGGTCTGTCAGCTGTCAGGAAGTCAGACACACACCCCGGCGTGTCAAACAGCAGGCCTAACGTCCTGCTTCCTGGGCAGCGTCTTCACATTGCTTACCTGCTTAAAATTGCTTTGACGCCACATAGTCAGTTCCATCTTGAAATGTTGAATTCAGAAAATTCATACAAACTTTATTTGCACTAAGAGGAGGCCGGTGAACAATGGCAGGAGTCTCTGGCTCACAGTAAAGTCCTGTATGGGCACTTAGTCCTTTCAAGGTAATCTGACAGTGAGATGTTGATATCAGGAGTAAATAAATGCCTTGCTCATCAGCCCTCTGAACCAAATATTGACACAAGAGAAAGATGCTAACACAGTCTTTAGTGTTTTAAAAACAGCGTCAACAACAACAACAAAAAAACTGTCGTACTGTAAATTCTGTTGAGCGTGTGCTTTTGGCTCAGGTTGCTCTCTGTGCTTTTCTCTGTTCAAGCGATCCCGCGGAGCTAACGGGTTTCTGCGCTGCTTGCCGCATGCATGCCCCAGCTGTACCACCTCGCTCCAGATGTGCTTGAAGATGCCCGTGTCACGCTGAAATAGTTTAGCACATGGCAGATCTGGAGGAGAGGTTTGCTAAAAGAAGTGCGTGTTGTTCCAGGCATTTCCCAAGATATTGCTAATATTTTTGGATGAAACACACAAACACATATTGTTACATTTAATGAATCACTGACTGTATGCTGAGAGCTGCTGACAGCTGAGGACAAATCCCTTATGTTGCATACATGGCCAATAAAAGCTACATCAGTTAATGCTATAATGTTATAATCTTCATTTTTATTCATATTTTATTGTATTAGTGTTTCATTGTTACATATAGAATGGTTTTATGTTCCCAAAAACTCAAACAAATAAAAAACACTACCCAGATTAATAGTTTATAATTATTGAGTAGCCCAACACTCATGCATGGAATATATGTTTGATTGTATGTTGTATGTATGTATGTTTTATGAATTAATGTATCTATGAATTACATTTATTACATTTTCTTTTCTCTTTCTTTGTGTTTTGTTTGTTTAAAATTTCTGCACATCCAGCTTCTGTGATGCCGTCTTTCCTCCGTCTAGTGGACGTTTGCCCATGTTTTGACGTGCTCTTGTTGCTACTTTTGTGGGTGTCCGTATCAGTATGAGCCAAACAATGCCTCTTTTATTGGGCAGCGGCCGCTTGGTGAGCAGAAGCTCAGACTGGATGCCCTTACACTCCCACACATATCGCATGTAGGTTCCTTTCTGTCCCTCTACATCTTTTTATGAACACTGAGGTTTTCTCTCACTGTCTGCACGGGGACACAGAGCTCCACACCCCCGTCTCCAGACATGGCTGCCTCTCCCTCTCTCCCTCTCTCTCTCTCTCTCTCCCTCTCTCTCTCTCCCTGAGTGAAGGAGTTACATGGGCATTTTTGTGTCTCACTGTATGGAAAGCAAATTTAAATTTCTCATATGGTGCTTTGATGAAAACTCCAGTCTAGCTGTCAGTGTAAGCAGTTGGAACATATGCGCTTGAGATCTCATAGGAGCGTATATGCTCATATATGTATTAATAACTGAGATGACATCATCAAGGCCAGTGTAACCCCTGTAACTAAGTGTGAGCTTCCCCTGCTGCCTCATTACAATCTATCACAGCCTGAAATAAACTTGTCTCCCCGATTTAGGGACAAAGCAACATGCATTCATTCATTCTTCCATTCATTCATTCATTCATCCATTGGTTCATTATTACATATGTAAATCTTTTTAATTACATGTTAATTTATGCAGATCTAAGTGTGTGCGTAGACAGTGAATGTCAGATACGAGATGACACTCAGGACCGACACAGGCACTGCGTGTTGAAGTGAATAGTTGTTGGTGGTGTGTGCTGTATCATTTTGCATGACTGCATGGCCGATGGTGGGGTGCAGCCCAGGGGCCCCCAGCATGACATTCCATGTATCCTGGTCAACCTGGCACCAGCTCCAGGCTACACACTGGGGACGGATGCTCAAGGTGGATTTATGCATGACTCGTCACTCCTGCTGACTGTGTTGTCTATGGTGGATGATCATACGAGGTGGTATTTACAGCCGTAGCTCCTCAGGCTTGTCTACAAGTCAGAGACGTTATCTATTGATAGACTAAATCCTGAAATCACCAGACTGATGTTTAATTAGAGATATGACGTTGGTGTGGTTTTTAAATATGCTTCTTGTGACATCATATAATCTTTTTAATTTATAGAAAAGGCTGATAGCGTGAGTCTAATGTGCATGAAACTATGCCAGGAGTCAAAATTACTGTGAAACAGATTTTATTATGCACTGCGAAAATAGGGCTCAGTCTAATAAAAAATGTTAATTATCTGAGCATAACATCCCCAACATAGGTACACTGTAGAGTGCGCAACTCTGTAAGGAATAGTTAGCAGAATCAGATGTGAGTGAATGAATGTGACAGTAAAGTAATGAATAAGTTAACTTGAAACTTGAAGATGGTATACCCACACCCCCTCCCCTGTCTTTAGAATAAGCCATCCATAACAGTGTGACCACTTTATGGAATATTGCCAATTAGTAACTCTGAGGAGTAAAGAGTGGCAGTTAATTAAGGAGGTTAAGTGAAGGTTCAACAATCCTATCACAGTCTGTGAAAATCTGTCAAACCGAGCACGAGACGCCGGTTAAGATCTCCAAAACTTTGCCCCCGCATTTTTTCAAATGTCATTACATGACATCGCGAGGTCCAGAACTGAACAAGCATCTTCCAGGATATTTGTCAACTCTTCTAATTAGCAAGGTTAGATGTTTGAATATGTCAACAGGCCAGAAAGACGAGCTAACCCCTCCACCCGCACCCAGTGCAACGCAGTGAGGCTGGAACGCGACTAACTAGCACGCGCCTTCCACTGGATGGAGCTAAACCATCTCGTGTTTCTCCGCGCGTGTACCAATTAAAGCAGGTGCCCTGGGCCCGCGCGTGCACTTACGGGTGCAGGAATCATCAGCTGCTGCACTGCTCTGTGCTGGGAGTTTGGGTCGTGCAGTAAAACTGTGTTGGGCGTTCCTAGTCCATGCTGGTTATTTGTGAACTAATCACGCTTTTTACAGCACTTACTGATATCTTGGACTTTCTCCTTTTCGTATAAGCAATTTCGAGCGCATTCCGGTACGTGCTCCTGCCTCAGAGCTGGGCTAGTGCTGTCCTGCAGAAGCCCGGCTGCGCGAGATGCGCCTATGGAGGGATGAAGACGCGCCTACTCCGTCTGACCGCGCGCGCTCCCCTCACTTCGCACCCAGGCTGCGCGCGCGTACACGGATGGCTCTAACAGGTAAAACCCCGAGATGCACGCAAGCGATAAGACGACACTATCCTTCCGGAACCTTGAATTTTGTGTAAGTTGAACGTAAATGGTTTATCAGGTAACCGAGGGGGGATAATAACTTGTAGAAATATGTAAGTCGCATGACGGAAATGTTACTTTGATGAAGTGACTGTGCGCAGCAACATCACACGTTTTAATTTACATGTGAAAGCAGTACATGGTATGTCGACCTGATGAAGGAGAGTTAGAACCGTGCCTGCAATATATATGGTGTGCTTGGTCGGTGCGGGATGTGCTCATTCTGTCTTGTTCCTTTTAACTATTACTCGTATCTTAATAGACATTTTCTTTTCAGAATACACAAAGCAAGTACTTTGAAGATCGTCTTGATATCATCTCATACGAATTGGAGGAGGGAAACCGCATCAGATAGAGAGAGGGGGGAGAGGGAGAGAGCGAGAGGGAGAGAGAGAGAGAGAGAGAGAGAGAGAGAGAGAGAGGCAGACTGGAGTTAGGGTAGACTGGAGCAGGTAATAGAGCCGTAACAAACCTCCAAGGGGCAGATCTTAGACATCAGTGCGCGCAGGACTCCAGTCCCGATCATGGCGCCAGCAGCCTGCCCCGGACACTGCGCGATGCTGGCTCTCGCTCTCCTCCTGGGATGTGGCGCGGGGTTGTGCCTGGGCCAGAACGACACGGAACCCATCGTCCTGGAGGGGAAGTGTCTGGTGGTGTGTGACTCTAACCCCTCTTCTGATGGAGGGGTCACCTCCTCGCTTGGGATATCCGTGCGCTCCGGCAGTGCCAAAGTGGCTTTTTCGGCGGTCAGGGGAACAAACCACGAGCCGTCGGAGATGAGCAACACCTCAATGACCATCTACTTTGACCAGGTCAGTTGGACCATCTCCGCTTACTTCACATTAACTTAGTTCAAGCTACTGTGTACGTAGCATTTGCTCTTAAACTTTGCAAATCCTAACCTGCTGATAAAAAAGAAATACACGCGAGTTAATTGCGCACTTTAAAGGACAGACGTAAGATATTTGTATTGTAAGTCTGTTTCGTTACTTTTTAGGATTAAAAGGGCACATGTTGAAAAAATTATAAAGCCCATGAACCCAAATGCCATGTTAACATAAGGGTCATTTATTCAGTTCAAAAACACAATGTGAGACGTGTAGGATCGGTCGGGTTTTAAAAGGCAATTTGTGCCTCACAAAAACTGTGTTGAAGCCCCCGCGCTGTATGACGATATGTCCCTAAAATAAAGGCTTTCTCATGTGTGCTGTTGTTACAGGTATTAGTGAACATTGGCAATCATTTCGACTTAAAAGCAAGCGTGTTTACGGCACCGCGAAGAGGAATTTACAGTTTCAGTTTTCATGTGGTGAAGGTCTACAACAGACAGACCATACAGGTGAGGAGAAGCGCGCGCCGTGCCCCATGTTTGTCACACACGCTGGCGCGGACGCCGCTGTAGCCTCGCGCTGTGTGCATTTCCTTAACGCGTCATTTCTGTGCGAAATCAGACCATTGCAGGATTAAGCGCGTGCTGTCTTGTTGTTCAGGTCAACCTGATGCAGAACGAATACCCAGTCATCTCCGCGTTCGCTGGGGATCAGGATGTCACGAGGGAGGCGGCGAGCAACGGCGTTCTACTGATGGTGGAGCGCGAGGACCGGGTCTATCTCAAGCTCGAGAGAGGGAATCTCATGGGCGGATGGAAATATTCCACGTTTTCTGGATTTTTAGTTTTCCCTCTATAACCGCCTTGCAAATAGTTACTGCATTTTACTTTTTTTAAAAGACCGCAGAAGATAAATATCAGTTCGATGAACAAAACTCTTTGCGATGCGCCCGTAGCGCAGACATGCGATATGGCCAAATAAGGACGAATCCGTGGAGATCCCGCGCCATCCTCCATTCATCTCAGTGTGTTTTTACGGAGGAACCTGTCCATCGACTTGTGTGTAGTGCACATGTTGATTGTTGGATTCTATCGTCGGGCAAACGATTACGTTTGCTAATTGACAATTACCTGGACAACTATATAAATGGAAGATATTTAAGGTGATGATCCTAAATCCCGAACTAAGTATATTTATGCTCTACGTTGTGTTCGTATAGCCTTAACGATTTGGCTCCCGTCACGTGAAGTGGTAAGGAGCCACGAGCGGGGACGTTCCAGTGTCAGGAAACTGCTTTACGGCCTAAAGCATTTTTGCACGAATGGGAGATCTTGTTTTGTGGTGTTCATGGTGTTTCGTATGGATGCTGAACATGTGGAAAATGTGCCAAATATAGGCCGCCAACTATACAGTGATTATTAAAAAAATATATCAGCCAGTGGAGGCATCTTAAAACTTTTGCAGAACGTTCATCTAATTTATAAAATACATATTCACATGTGTTCTACATTCCGGATCTACGTACCTTTGACTGGTTTAGTGTTCAGTGACATTGCTCACAAATGTACATTGTGGAAAAAAAGAAAAAAAATCCCGATATGATGTCCCGCCTAATAAAATATTGTATTGTACGCGTATCTATTCAGTCTTTCTTAATTCGTGTTTTATGATTTACAGTCGCATCGACAAAAATGTGAACGTGTGATTATCACACGGAAATGTAGCGGATATTGATTCGAAATAATGACACTGAGTAGGTACAGAAGCAAGTTTAAAACGCTCTTGATGAGAAATGCCAATGCCGTTGTACACTGCTTCCAGAACCGGGACCTGTCCATGGTCCTGAAGTTACCCAGTAAGCGCTTGGTGAAATTCACGGACATATGAAGGACACAGGACTAGTGCGAACTCATTATCAGAAACTTGTTAGACTGCTGTCCTCGCCGCTTTAACGCTGAAGCAAGGACACCATATATATATATATTCTTTAAGAACGTGGTTATATATAATACCAATAATTAAAGAGAAACCTATTTTACAATATAAATTCTGTTGTTATGGCAGTTGTTGCTCATATATACATGGTCTCATAGGCTGAGGGCTTTTAATTATACTAAATATTATATTCCTCTCTTCCTCAGCATTGCTAGTCTAACAAACAAACACACAAATCACACACACACACACACACACACACACACACACACACACACACACACACACACACACACACATAATACACACAGACATGCGCACACACAGAGAGAAAAAACCCCCACACACACTCGCACATGCACACATACATATATGCAGGCATGCACATACAAACACATGCATGCATGCACACAGATGCACACACACACGCACACACACACACACACACACACACACACACACACACACACACACACAAACAAACAAAATGACCACAATTTTGTTTAAAGCTTTTACAGTTGGTTAAATCAACAAATCTAGAGAAATATTGGTAGTTGTATTACAGAGCAGACCTACTACACAAATAATTACAACTGAGACCGATATTTTCTAAAGAAATAAATGGTGTTAAATAACTGGGATTTGTAGATGTAAAGCTAATTTACGACAAAAGCCTGCCTGAATTCTATTCCCATAATGCAGCCCCTTAAAGACCATATGGTGACAACTCTGTTCAATTGATATAGTATTTGTTGCTCTATTTGTGTCTAAAGGGAAGAATTACCTGCAAATGTAATCTAAAGACCTATACTTTACCTCATTATCAGTTCAGAGATAGTATGATGCTGTTGCTGAAGACACCTGTGACAAATCTTCCATTTTGAGGTGTATCATGTGTTGGTACCAGCTGCAGCCTAGCAGAGAAAATATTACAGTGAAAGTGAATGTAAATCTAAATGGAAGAATATTTCCATTTTGAGTGACACCTTGCATTCAGTGACTTATACAAACTTATAACCAAAATGAGTTATTAACATTCTGGAAACAAATTGTTTCAATATTCACACATTTTTAATTTGCCATATTACAATGGTGTGTGTTTTACAAAGGACTAAAATGCTTAAGTTGCGCAGCTACTAAAGAAACACAATGCTTAGTTTATACTGTATAATTAACAATGGGCCATAATACTGTAATATTTGTAGAATATTTGTAGAATTTTGAAGCAATGATATTTGACTTAATTTATTATAGTATAATAATATAACTTAGTATAATTAGTATAATTTTTCATCTCCTGATTTCATCCTTTTACACCTTCATATTTCAGATATACTTTCAATTTGTAAACCACAAAATGGGTATTGTTCTTGCCCTTAGGGAGAAGAGGACATGGCCTTAGAGTATAAGTGCTGATGTAGGATCAGGTTCCTGCCTTCTTTATTTATTTATTTACTGACACGAACAGATCCTAGATCAGCACTCCTGCTCTAAGTTGTTTTTGGAAATATGAGCCCATATTGGTTTCAAACACAAGTCAGTTGTTTTCTCCCAGTGAACTAAGCACAGAGTCTCTCCTAGTCAAATCCTTCTCCAGCGCACGCGAGTGCGTGCGAGCTCTAGTCAGGTACTCGGCGAGACTGTGCCAGACGCAGACACACCGGATGTCTCAGCGTTCTTTCGCTTTCTTTCTCTCTTCTCTGTTTATTCATCAGTCTCCACTGCACCGTGTTTGAAATCCTCACACTTATTACTCACAGTCGCAATTTAAGACTTGAAACAACAAACGTAGAGTGCACCAGCGTTCAGTAGTTTCACAGTAATGCCATGCACAGTAATGCCATGAGGTAAGCTATCATTGGTTGATATTCTTCCCATGTGTTGTTAATAACATATGAGTTCTCTTCAGTGGTAAAGAGAAGACGGAGAAGAGTTGAGACAGAAGAGGTGAAAGACTCTTCTGTTCCTTTGGCACTGTTTGTGGAATGGCATAAACAGCCCTGTGTTTGCAAAAAACCAACTTATATACCATCCATTAAAGAAGCCAAGCTATAAAAACCACAGAAGTGCAATAAATCTCTTTCCTTAAAGGCATTTTATGAGTGCACAGATGGCTGAATAGTGTGTTTTTAATTATGAAAAAGTAGCAACATCCAAGAAACTCTTCCAGCATTAATGTGTCTCTTAGTCCTCTCTGTACAGAGGTTAGTCTTCTGAAAGACAATACCCTTGTTAAACCCCCATTGCGGACTAATTTGGGTACTGAGGGATTTTTTGCGATGTCATAGACCACATTCAGCATGATCATCTCACACCCTGTGATCTCACAGCAAGACATGCAGCAACGCTCCAAGAATTAGGCCTTGGAAGCGGCACAGTAATGCCACTCGAAGGTTATTAACAGTGTTTTTGGGGTTGTGTGGCTGCTGTGAAGTGTATTAGTCATTGATGTGTGGGTTCTCATATGTTAAATTCCCCATAGTTTGAGCTTTGCTGTGGGCCGCCGTTGAAATTCAAACTTCTTGTTTGAGCGAAGAGCCTCGCACTGGGACAGGCAGCTAATGGCATTAAAGCTATCAGAAATTAATTTTCACTTTAGCTGCTAATTACAAAATATAACACAGTCGTCTAATAAACACTTTTTTGCTGCAGGCACTGAAACAGAAATATGTTCAGTGCCACTATTATAAAACTCTTTAAAATCCCCATACCCCTGCCAGATTTTTAACACTGCAGTATGTTTAGATATTTTAATATGTTTAATAGGGTAAACTCAGTTTTGTGTAATTTCATGCAATGGTGAAGAGAATCGTGAAGGGAAATTTTCAAATTATGTGATATTTTCATAAGTGGACAGAATGATAATTACAGTTAAGTATTATTCAGTGAGACTATTTTCTCTGTATTAAAAAAAAACTGGTGAAAAGTTTGTAAATTTCGGAGTGTGAAGAGAAGGGAACTTTTGATAACATTTTGCTTTTGATGCATCTCAGCTCCCTTGCAGCTCTGGAGTCATGATTAACCAACCTTAACCCGTGTTCGGGGTTTGAAAATACTGGGCAAGCCAATCTTGACCAGGAAATATCTGGAGCCAATGTCAAAGCCAGGCTTTGAGATTGGCCAAAACAATCACAATGGGAGGAAGCCATGAGCAGCACGTTAGAAAAGGTTGGCCCTTCCTTCTGTGGACGCTTTCAGCTTGACAGTGGAGAAGAACTGGCATGGTGTGAAATTAACCTTAGATATGGATGACAAGAGCAATAAAGTGCTATGAGGTGGGTTTTCTTTTTGGTTTTAGCTACTTTGGATTTTGGGGGTAAATAGATTTCTCTGTGGATTAAGTAAATATTTTTTATGCTTGTGTTTTCCCTGTTCCTTTTCTCTGAACTTTTTATCACTTAAATATTTTATGTAAAAAAGACTGTCAGGCTAGGATGTGCCTAGACAATCAAAGTTTTATTCGCACTCTCAACAGGTGATTGTAAAATTCTAAGTAGGCAAGATTAAAATATGTGCTAAAGGTCTTAACCCCCTTACAATGAAAAGTTCTGCTAGAGGAGACAGACACACACCGTCACACCAACACCCTACGCTATGTACATTTTAGATTAGTTTAAATGTGCTTTTATTGCACTGATGTTGACTGCTCCTATGTTTACTAACTGAAACTCTAGTACTTATTGTTTATTGCACTTATCATTGTCTGTTATAGAGCTTGTGTATTTTGTACTTCTAGGTATCAGCATTCATCCCTGTATTCTACAGTATTCTAGTTCATTGGTATCTTGGACTCTGACCTTCTGTACTGTACTAGGTTGTATTCTATGAGGAAATGACAAAGCACTTTGTAAGTCGCTCTGGATAAGAGCATCTGCCAAATGCCGTAAATGTAAATGTAGTTGATAAATAATTTCCAGCGGATAGTGAATAAAATACCATAGGACTAAATAATAGGTCTGGAGTTGAAGAGGTCAATATTATAACCCTTTTCAACATTTTTTCTGTCTTTACATAACAATGAAAGTGTCTACACTACACTTTTTGTATGAATTAAACTCTGCTCCAGGGAAAAGGACCTCTGAAGGAAAATATTTCATCTTCAAACATTTATATTCATTTAAGTGAAGGTGAGCTTAGCTGTGCTTACAGATGAGCTCCTTATGTCGCCATAACTCCTGGTGAATGTGCATGATATTACAACAGTGGGTTACTTGTGAAAAAGGACTTTTTGATTGAAATGAGGAAGTTGGCACTGAACAAGTTTGCATAGAATATCAGTTGATAATGCGTTTGCTGTTTAGCAAACACAGACACCAAAACAAACACCAGCGGGGGAACGTGTTTCTGGGCTTGACTCACTATTCATAACAATCTTCATGTCAGTCCAAACCATACAAAGAAGTCTGCTTTCCATTCTAAAACCATATGCTACCTCAACACAACTATTCCTTCTCTTTTTCAAGAAAATATTCCCAGAAGAACCTTGATACGTTATACGCCACACATACATTTACAAATCTCATGTGAATGGCGTGGTAGTATAACCATGGTAGAGCATATATAACCTTGGTCATGATTCTCTCATTAATAGAGAGATCTGCTGGAGAACTGAGTAAGGGGTAGGCCATGAGGAAGTTTCATGCTGTCTTTTGAAATTCTATCAAATTAAATGACAGCCTTTTCATTCTAGTTATGAGTAACACAAAGTTTCTAAATTAAATTTATCGTCCTTCATCTTTACCTATTTGCTTATGTTAAATGCAAACTTATTTAACCTCTCCACGCATTACTACTCAAACAAAAAGCAAATCACATATCACATGACATGACGGCAGATTCTGTATAACCACAAACCCCCTCGGTCACGCTTCTACAACCTCCTGTCCACCTCCAGTCCAAGGCCCCTACCATGTTTACACCCCACCTTACCCAACACCACCCTCCTCACCTCTCCCCTTTATAAGAGCCTGTTGCGTTTTTATTATAATACTGCGAGTGAAACAACTTCACTCGCCTAATTCATTCTTTTCTTTTGTACCTTTATCTTCATGTCTGGGAGGTGCTGTCTGTCATTTCTTGTAAGAGTGACCATAATGACTCACATTAGCCAAATGGCTCTTTAATCCTACAGATTGCCTTGCTAACTGGGAACCAGGAGTGGCACTGTGCTTTTATTTTGAAAACTGTGTAATGTTGTTAATAGTCCTTGTGTTGTTCTCCAGTTAATCTCAGTTAATCTTATTTGTCACATACTTATTGTATTCCAAACGATCATATGCATAACCAAGTTTTTTAATGCCAGTGCCTCATATCAGCTGCACGGCCCTTCCACATTCACACAGTCTGTTTATAGAAATTCATATATTCTATAAAATTAAACTGACATACTTTTAATCCATTAGATCTCCAGGATAACGTGTTTGGAGGCAGTGTAATAACGGCATGGTTGTGCAGGTTTGCTGTAATAAGGCACTCTTCCTGTACTACCTGCTCCACCCGAGAGACGGCCAATCACGCGGCACGAGCCAGAGGAAGTCTTCAGGCTGCGTGATCTGTGTGCTCCTAATAATGTCTGAATA
>NC_137497.1:44289505-44344505 GCF_041902795.1 Electrophorus electricus
TGCACAGCCTCAGGTAGCTGCTATTTCATATCTATTACCATTCTGTTTAATATGGAGCCTAATCCTTATCCTCCACCCTGCTGGCACCTTCCGACTCACGGCTCTCCCTGGCGGATCAAACCAGTAGACTAAGAACATGCCAACAGTCCAAATTGGCCTCCAGGAGTGCTGAAATCAATGTAAGCTGCACATCACAGGAAGGGAAGCCTCAGGAAGTGTGGGAGAGACGCATGGAAGCTGTTAGCAGGCTAGGAGTAGCGGCACAGACTTCGCCGGAATGTATGCAGGGATCTCGTTACGTGTAACGACATACATGCTGCACTAGAGCTAATTCAGTCTAATTTCACAGCATCTGTTTAGCGTATGTCTTGCGCTTTGAGGATTAATGGCATACAGAATATCTTTGAGTCTCCACAGAAGGCATATAGCTTGAAGTTAGCTGAGAGGTACAACTGAGTCACAACTGAGTGTTGCTGAGTCATTCAAAAAGTTAAAAGCACATGGATGGGTTGTGTTTATATTTTTCTGGTCTCTCCCTCTTTTGTCTTAGCTTGGAGCCTGTTCTTCATGCTGCAGACCTTCATCCAGACCTTTGTTAGCTTGTGAACTTTAGCCCATGGCAACCATCAGGGGCAGCTGTTAACTTTGCAGGATTCAATAGTCTCAAGTCAAGTATCTCAAATGAAAAACTACGAAAGACTCCAAGGCGGAGACACTGAAACTGAACTTATGGAAGTAACAGGCAAGAGAAGACCTGCTCAAAGACCTGCTCAAAGAGAAGACCTTCTCAAAGACCTGATCAAAGAGAAGACTTGCTCAAAGAGGAGACCTGCTCAAAGCAAATGCCTTCTCAAAGAGAAGACCTGCTCAAAGAGAAAACCTACCCAAAGAGAAGACCTGTACAAAGAGAAGACCTGTTCAAAGAGAAGACCTGCTCAAAAACCTGCTCAAAGAGAAGACCTGTTCAAAGAGTGGACCTGCTCAAAGACCTGCTCAAAGAGTAGATCTGCTCAAAGACCTGTTCAAAGAGAACACCTGCTCAAAGAGAAGACCTGTACAAAGAGAAGACCTGTTCAAAGAGAAGACCTGTTCAAAGAAAAGACCTGCTCAAAGACCTGCTCAAAGAGAAGACCTGTTCAAAGAGTGGACCTGCTCAAAGAGTAGATCTGCTCAAAGACGTGTTCAAAGAGAAGACCTGCTCAAAGAGAAGACCTGCTCAAATAAAAAATAAAACAGCCCAAAGAAAAGACCTGCTTATGCAACAGTCCTGCTCAAAAACATATAGGAAAAAAGTCCTAGTTGCCCTAAAGTTTCCTGTGCAGGTGTTCAATACTTTGTTAAGCTAAGTGATGGAGCATAGCTTGGTTGATCTATTCAGAAGACAGCACACATCATTAGGCAGGGTTTCAGAAACCTGTCCTGCCTCTGGGGAGAAGGTGACAGATCATCACAGCCCTGAGGGTTTTCCCTTCCCTTTAGAATATTAGAATCAAAGGATGGAACCTGAATAAAATAAGATGAAATACTTTCATATCACTTTTGCTTTCGCGTTTCTAAAGTCGAATTGTTCTCGCTGGTATGGGTCTAAATTTATCCTGCTGGTTACTGAGTCTGGCTGTTACTGAGATGAGGCGTGGTGCTGTGGAGAGGACAAGGTCTAACAGAGGTACAGATGACAGGATGAAAATCAGGAAAATATAACCACTTGTTGAACTTTACATATCACAGCACTTTAAAATGGCTTCACGGAAGAGCTGGAGGCTACACCCAGGAGCACGAGCTACACCCAGAAGTGTGAACACATGTAGCATCAAAAACAAAAGTACTTATTAAATGACTTGCTAAAGTCATCAGGACAGCCAGAGACTTCAGGACTACCTGTTTGCTTTTTGCAGCTGCTGTTCACAAGAGGCTTGTAAAAGAAAACAGAACTCCCATGACATCTGAGGCAAAATGCTATTCAAGAGATGATGTTTTACAAAGAGTCACATTCAGGAGGCATGCAGCCTATTCTAGATACACTACACGTAGCCAATTCTAGGTACGCTGGGCACAGCCTATTCCACAGACACCTTGATGTGTTACTGTAATAATCTTAACCTTAGAAGAACCCTTTTCCAGTGCCCTCTATATAAGATAAATAATTTCATCATTATTGAAATATCTGAGAGGTCTCCTTAGCTGTATGAGGAAATGACCCTCTCAAGTTCATTCTACTTACAGCCCATTACAGACCATAATGGGAAACTCTGAGTGGGCTTTCCTCCCTTCCTCTATATGTATACCCCTAATTGTGCCTTTTAAAGCTTTTCTTGTATTTGTTTATTTCTTTATGCTGTCATTTAATTAACATACTACAGGAAGTGTGCATACTCTGCTGAGTTTTTGTTGTTTTTTTTTTTACTGTGTAAGAGTGAACCCACACTGTGAACTCAGAGAGACAGTGGCAGTGTGTGATCCAGCCGGTACACAAAGCCCATGCACACGGGAGTCTTTGTCAATGCTAATTGGCCCAGCAACCCCTAGCAGTGAAGTGGAACACCCTTTTCTGCGCACAACACTTGTTAACTGGTAAGTCCACTGCTGAGAGATCTACTTTCTGATCTCCAGTGTGTGGGGAAGGCCTTTAACCTGTGATCGTGCGCTGCTCCTCTGAAATGTGCACCAAAGCAGCAGATACAATTTCCATAAGCACACATAATGCAGAGAAAGACCCTTCTGCTCCGTCTGGCCCTGGATGGCAATTATGCCTTCAGTAGTGTTTATATCTATAACGGGACATGGAAAGGCTGCACACACACAGAGGACTACTTTAATGAAGGTCGAAAACACCCCAGGCTTAGCATGTGTACAGTATACTACCAGTCAGAGAGAACCAACATGTGATGGTCTGCGTAGAGACACTAAATGCTTGCTGGAGTTCAGGCTGAATACGATGAGCAGGTTAAACAGGCTGTAGGGTTGATTTGGCAGCTAACAGAACAGAATACAGAAACTGTACCATTCAGAAATTCCACTACAATAACAGGAGACTTTACAAACGTGCGTTGGATGTTCGAGTCCTAATGAGTCCTGAGACAGAGAGTAGGTGTGAGTCGGTGAATCTGCAGAGCAGGCTCAGCTGGTGGACAGTAGGGAGGTGATGCAGAGCACAGGGGCGCAGCCGAGGGCATGACAAAGGCAAGCCTTACCCTAACAACTTTAACGATTCTGCACGTGCTGCAACCTGTCGCCTCGAGTGGGGATACAGCAGGGCTGGAGCGTCCGGATCCAGAGAAGTTGGTGCAGCTGCCATGTGCAGCTTGAAGCGTTTAAACACAGAGTCCGTTTTTACTCATCGCAATATATCTGTGATATGTCATCCTTTTAAGGAGAATTTACCAGGCTTTAGTAGATGTGAATGTAAAAATGTCAACACACACCTGATCGCGTTCATCATTTCTTCAGATGCCATTCCACCTCTGTGGTTAAATTCCCCTTGTTCTCAGACATGCTCATTAACACACACAGTACCTTCTGAAGTCTCTAGTTTAACATAATTAGACCCCAAGAGAGTGTGTGCTTGAGTTTTCAGTTTGCTTTTTTCTGCATTAAAAGCACAATTTGTGTAATTTCTCAGGAGTTTAAACCTTGCTGACAACAACAAGCAAAGCTAAAGAGAAATTTTACTCAACACGAGCGTTTAATTGAAATATTGTTCTGTAGTTTCTGGCAGTTGTCATACTGTTAGACGAACGTTGTCCTTATGTGATTTTAGACTCGTACTCAGGAGGCCTGGTAAAATTGCAAAATTATTTGAAAACTAGTTACAGGGACTGTTGATGCACTACACATAAGTCTGTGCACATTAGTCTGTGTAATATTTGATGAGATTTTAAATGTTTTATTGCAGATGGGTTTAAAACACAAAAGCATTTACATCCTGTGAACATTAAATCAATAAAATGTCCAACTGTGACAGATATATAGCACTAAAATTGCTATAATGTTCCCATTGCTTGGTATATTCTGTATATAATAACACTTAAAAAATAATTTGAAGTCAAGAGTTATCGTTCAGTCTGCTGACAACATCAACAAAGAGACAGTTTAAGTAGTGCAGCAGACACACCCTGTCTCTCTTAAGCCACATCAAAGCTCCAACATAAGTGACTGCATCCCTGTGTTCTCTGTGCCCTGCACACAGACCAGCCGGGGTGAAGGTGGCATACAGACTAGTTCTCTTTCCACGGTCCCTTGAGAGTGACCGCAACTCCCAGACTTGGCGGACCGAGTCCAGGGGAGAGCCCCTCTGCCTAACCCAGCATCACAGCCCGATCCTTGGGCGTCGGCAGCAGGACAGCTGCTCCCCTCCCTCTCCCACGGAAGCCTCGGAGTGGAGCTAGCCTCGGAAGTCCTGCCTGCAGTCCCGCCCCACCCCCGCACTTCCCATCCGTCCTTCCACAGATGACCAATGCCCCCCCCCCCCATCGTTCCTGCTATCTTTCATCACATCACATCAGGTTGCCCAGGCTATAGCAGGAATTCCAAACAGATCCTCCACCGGAGAGACAGAGGGCAATAAAGCACAAATGACAGGAGCAGATGGTCTTCTTTATTGTCCCCAGAAACGCAAACGCTGGGATGTCTTTACAGGAACGGCTCATTTTGGCCTCCCCTGGTTATGGCCTGCTAACTGTGGGCACCTGGGGCCACAAATTAAGCTGTGATGTGACAAACAGAGGAAAAAACATGAAAATAATGAAAAGGTTATTGAAGATCCACTGCTACCTAACCAGTGTAATCTGCAGACACAAACGTTAATTAGTTAAGTCATGTTATTGGGGATATACATATTGTTGGAGTGTTCTAGCACTATACTGGCTTTTTGGTATTTGTCTGAATGAATATATATTACTTTGCAATAGGTGGGATATGATGTCAGTAAACCTGTACATTTACAAGGTCATAATACATAATAGTCATAATACATAATATTAATATTTATAAACACAATGTGTATAACTCCACATCGCTCTAGTGAGGGGAGATGTTGAGGGGAGATTTCTGGGTGGAAGGTCACGCGCCGCCCTGCTGTAACACTGACATGTGCAAAATCTCCAACCACCATACTGCAGCTGATAACCCAACACTAGTACAGCTCTCATTACCGTGACTCCACTGGGTCAGTGGCACCTACACCCAAATAAAACTCAACACCAAAAACATCGCTTTTGCAGTGGTCCTGTGGTCAGAAACTGACCAATGAGGAGGCGAGAAAAGGGTGTCTGACAAGCTCTGCATAGCAACAGGTCCTCTTATACCTTTGCATATTGGCCAGAAGAGATAGGTGGTTGCAATGAAGTCAGATCATCATCAGCATGTCACTGTGCTGTTTGAGGCATCAAACATCCGCGGGTATATCCAAGCAATGGCCCCCCAAGGATGAGCCGTCCAGAAAGCGCCTCAAACAAACACAGAACATGGAAGTGAGGACGCACCAAGGTCCCACAGCAGGATAAACCTGTCTGTGGGGTGTACTGCTGACAGACAGCAGGATAAACCTGTCTGTGGGGTGTACTGCTGACAGACAGCAGGATAAACCTGTCTGTGGGGTGTACTGCTGACAGACAGCAGGATAAACCTGTCTGTGGGGTGTACTGCTGACAGACAGCAGGATAAACCTGTCTGTGGGGTGTACTGCTGACAGACAGCAGGATAAACCTGTCTGTGGGGTGTACTGCTGACAGACAGCAGGATAAACCTGTCTGTGGGGTGTACTGCTGACAGACAGCAGGATAAACCTGTCTGTGGGGTGTACTGCTGACAGACAGCAGGATAAACCTGTCTGTGGGGTGTACTGCTGACAGACAGCAGGATAAACCTGTCTGTGGGGTGTACTGCTGACAGACAGCAGGATAAACCTGTCTGTGGGGTGTACTGCTGACAGACAGCAGGATAAACCTGTCTGTGGGGTGTACTGCTGACAGACAGCAGGATAAACCTGTCTGTGGGGTGTACTGCTGACAGACAGCAGGATTGGTTGACATGGTGAAATCCTACCGGCTGGGAAAAAAAAAGCAGCACTAAGGAATCACAGAGGCACTAAAATAAGGGCAACGCAAGAGCAAGCACTCAGCACAAGTTCAACCAACACGGGGTTGACCGTTTCAGATATGACCCGAGCTGCACACTGACATCATCCATCACGGTTGGGAAGAACACAGGTCCAGGAACAGCGAAAATACTCACCCAGTCATCCGGGGTCCCCATTCCCCCACCCACACCTACCATGTCTGAGAAAGGCACCACTCACAATCAAAAAAGAGGAGTTTGTACTCCCCCTCAGATTAGGAAGCTTTTCGTTCATATTTGGTTCTTGTTTACATGTTTTAAAATCAGTCAGTAATTTTTGCTAGCAATGACAGAACCGCCACACACGTCTGCCGTCCCTCCTGGTCCTTATGTTGGATAAACAAACCAGAGCAAGGGAAGTGTGTGGAGACTCTCCCAAGGCGGTGCAAAACACCACCTTCCCCCACCGAGCAGCCCCTCCGCCCTGCCCTCTCTTGGCTTTACTGCTCTACTTCGGGATAATTCTGCGGTATTAACTGGCTGGAGTTATTACCCTTTATATGAGACGTCTATGTTGAGAGCGCTTTATGAGATTCTGGTCTCAGCGGGATAGATGATGGCACAGAGGCAGGCCGTCATCTCCAGCTTTATAACAGTATCAGCTGGGAACTACACAACGCCACGGGTTATTGATATACCCATATCTGCTCTTCTGCTGACAAATCTGAAGGCTTCACAGAAGGAGCAGATAATCGTGAAAAATCTCCCCGCTAATACACTCATCCTGGGAATTCTCTCCCAGGCCTTCTCCTTCCCACACTCCGGATTATTATGATAAATGAGTTGGGCTTTAATGACAGTGGTGATGGTATGTTAACAAAGACAAAATACTCTGGATTATTTTGCATTCCTTCATATTAATATAAAAATGATTTGAAAAAAAAAATATTTGATGGATTTTATGTCTTAAAATGTATAAACATTTTTCATATCGATAATAGATCGACCAACATAATATATAGTGGCACTGATTTCATTCAGATGAGTAAGAGCAGATGACAACCGCTACAGTCCACAGATATGGGACACTTCTGAAATTGACACTGGCGTTAATGATTTAACTTACTGAGATATTGACAAAGCAAGTAATTTTTACATGTTATGGCGATTTGGTTAGAGGTATGCATCACACTTCTCCCTTGCAGCTTTCAGTAGTATGTGTAACATTCAGTAGTATGGGTAAGATTCAGTAGTATGTGTAACATTTAGTAGTATGTGTAACATTCAGTAGTATGGGTAAGATTCAGCAGTATGTGTAACATTCAGTAGTATGGGTAACTTTCAGTAGTATAGGTAACATTCAGTAGTATGTGTAACATTCAGTACTATGTGTAACATTCAGTAGTATGGGTACAATTCAGTAGTATGTGTAACAGCAGATATCACTATTGGATCCCTGCCTAACTGGTTTGTATGGGCCAAATTAGCTCAGATTTCTCTCTCATTTACATACAGAGTATAGAAATGACCTAGATATGATATTTATTTATATACGTAGCTAATGTTGTTTTTCTCCCAATTATTGTCAGAAACGATATCACACAGAGAGCTAGGAGATATATTAAAGACATTTTTCAAAGCCATCTACAAAGTGAGCTATCCACTGAAACATCGTCGTCACCTTCTGACTGACTTGGTAGGGTGCAAGGCTTAGAATTTACGGTAACTAAAACCCTTCTGCTTCTATTTATGGTTGTAAAATAAGCTCGAGATTTGGCGAGCTTGCTTCGGAAGGAGCACCGAGTCACCTGAAATGCGTCTTCCCCACAGAAAGAATATTAAACTGGCGGTTGAAGACGTGATTCAGACATCCGACACCTCTACATGGCAAAGGCGTATTAGTCACGACCTGTAGACTGTTCCTTTCTGACCTCAGCATGGCCAACGTCAGGAACAGCAGTCGTCTGTGCCGATGTTGGTTAAGCAGTGCGACCTGGGTGTTAATGACGTGCCCGTCATAATCTCTCCGTCTCGCATTGCAGTGGTAGCGCACGATGTCTCCCCAGCCCCTACTGCGGACTATAAAAACCCAAAGTGGAAATAATTGTAAAGCATATTTCACAACGCTCTGATGAACAGAGCGCTGCCCCGCTGTCCTTCGGTTTTATGGGCCACGCTGATTTCGCGGACTCCGGCTAACGCCACAGCCAACGCAGCGCAACGGAATCGGGAACGGGAAGTCGTCACCACGGGTGCAGTTAAAAACTACACAGACAGCAGCCTTTCAGCGCAAATTGAATAAGGTATTGTGTGGGAGTATTGCTGTTAATTACAAGAAAACGCGCTAAACAAGTATTAAGGGGCTGTTTAAAAAGTCGACGTGTAGCAGTTTAGAATTCATGACCTAAACATGGACCAGCTGCCAACATGCTAAGATAATAAACGCACACCAAGCACACGCCGCGTGTTAACGGTAATGACTGCGGCCCTTCGAACAGGATACCCCGACGTCACGGGCGACGACTGCATAGTTGATTTCTCCTAATTGCACTTTAGGATGTAAATTAGCGGGGTCGGAGTTGCGATGGTAAGGCTGCTACTCGGCACCTCATTTAACCGACACTCTGGCAGGGTGTGAAGAAACGCTGACCCGCGCTGTTCTCCCGGGTCAAGTCCGCGGGCTAATTAAGTTCCTTTGGATCATGTTTAGATTAAAAATTTAAAAGGTGCTTCAGGAGTTCCTCGGTCTCAACACGGCAAGCACAGCATCTCGTGCACGCCACGATGCCGTTGTCCAAAACTGTGCCATGTTGTGGAAACATCTGTCAGGTGGTGGGTTCATAAACTGGATGCTCGCAGAATTCATGACACTTGTGTTCTTTTACCACAGGTAACTCAACCCACTAACCAAACCAAGCGTGAATGTTCAGCAGTGTGCAGCCCTTTGATGGGAGCTGCGAAGTAGAGAGGTGTCTTTGTACTGGAACGCTCACGGCCTCATGGCCTCACTACGAGTTCATGTGGCTCACGCGCTTGTGTTACTCATAGCCCCGAACTAGGGACTCTAACGCAGACCTACTGCTCACGCTGGCTTAAGTAAACACGACGTGTTTTTCTGACTATTGATGTGCGAGATTAATCTGTCAACATCTTTTAGCAAGACCTCATGAGAACACACTGCCACAAAGCATGTCACTCACAAACACACGTTTGTTTTTATACATTTTCAGGACACGCATGCATATGTCATTTGTGTCATACACACGTCACTGCCTTCATAGTCTAGGGTTACTCGTAACCCAAAGCACAACATCAGTAACTGAAAATAAATGTTTACTGTTTCAGTATGCAGCTTTTATGTTAAACAAGCAAAAACATTTATGATGTTTATTGTGTTTGACAAAAGAACAGTGGCTTGGTTTTCTGTGGTTTTCTTAATCAAGACATAGAAAATATAGAATTCGATAGCACACGCTCACACACACACACACAGAAAGCCATGCTCAAGTGCAGTGTAGAACTTAGTGTATGTATGTGTAGTGCAGTGCATCCAGAGTGTAAGTGTAGTGTGGTTATATGCCTTCAGTGTTCATTTTGAATTCTTCCTCTAAGTTAAATCCGCTGCTGTAACACAGTCGTGACATGGCACTTTCTGTCTCACCTTCATTTGGTAGAAACAGAAAGCTGCCATTGAATTATGCTTTTTTGTGCACTTTTTTTTTTACATTTCTGATTCAGTTTCCTAAGTGCAGATGATTCACTGTCATCCAAAAAGTACAATTGCAGCTCTCAAAACATTTGCTGAGTGAAAAACAAATATTATCTGTGAGTTCCAGTTGTAATTGTAATCTAATCCATGGTAACGAGCGGAAACAGACGCTCTCGACCAGATTTTTGAAACTAGAGCATGAGAAGCTCTGTTGTAGAGAAATGGATAAAAGAATAATCCATTTAGAATAGACTAATAAGAGAATTCTGCAAAACTAGCACAACTTCATATTTGCTAAGGTATGTGGGCACCTTCTGTCAAAGGCTGCGTATTAAAATAGCTCTTGGAGACGATGTCTGGCATGGCGCGCTGAAGATGCATGCTGGTGCCAGGTTCAGAGTGTAGTCACAGATGCCACCTATTTGTGCCAAGCTTTTCATGCCCACCTGAAACATTTGCTCTCAGTACTGCCGTGGTTATCCTTTATCCTGTAGTTGAGTAGCATTTTATTCACCGAGATGTCACATAACGTCTGGCGACGTCATGCTGGTAGCTGCTGACAGTGTTCTGAGCTGAGGTGTGAAACACGGTCACCTTGGGATCCTTTCTCTGGGATGGTGAGGTCTGAGATTGTCATGACACTTGGACTGCATCGTCCTGGGCAGGTCTGACACCTGTTGGATTTGCGCTGTCAGGGTGCTTGTGCCATTAGCATGGCAGGTCTGAGACCTGTGTGCTTGGCTTTGTGCTGTGAGGATGACACTGGTGCTGATAGCATGGCATACCTGTGCGCTTAGCTTGGCCCCAGACATCCAGGGGTCATCAGGATCCGGGTCAAGTGAAAAACAATGTGGCTCTGCTGAAAGGGATTAGAGACAGGGATTAGTATGAGGTTTGGTTGAACCTGAGACCTTGCAGAGATGATCTCAGGTCACATTAGATTACTGTATGTCTCGTACAGTCTACCTTCCTACAGTTATCTTCTTCTACTACATCTGCTCCATGTATTCCACTCAGTGGCAGTTCATGGCCATATGCTACATGCATTTGCATATTTTAATGCTAATTTGCATTCAGGTTAATTACCCCATGGCGTTCTGTGCGTCTTTAAAGCATAATCTATTTCGAGGTACATTAAATGACCATGTTTATCATGAATGGTTCATCCGATTGTGATTCTTGAAGGAAATGTGGGTGGCAGTGGGGGAGGGGTTAGTGGTGGTGGGCGGGGTTTGGTGTGGTGTTGGGGAGGAGTTGGTGGTGGGCGGGGTTTGTTGTGGTGTTTGGGAGGAGGTAGTGGTGGTGGGCGGGGTTTGGTGTAGTGTGGGGGAGGAGGTAGTGGTGGTGGGTGGGGTTTGTTGTGGTGTTAGGGAGGAGTTGGTGGTGGTGGGCGGGGTTTGGTGTGGTGTTGGGGAGGAGTTGGTGGTGGGCGGGGTTTGGTGTGGTGTTAGGGAGGAGTTGGTTGTGGCAGGCGGGGTTTGGTGTGGTGTTGGGGAGGAGTTAGTGGTGGCGGGCGGGGTTTGATGTGGTGTTGGGGAGGATTTAGTGGTGGCGGTTGGGGTTTGGTGTGGTGTTGGGAAAGAGTTAGTGGTGGTGGGGGGGGGTTTGGTGTGGTTTTGGGGAGGATTTAGTGGTGGTGGGCAGGCTTGGTGTGGTGTTAGGAGTTGGTGGTGGCCGGTGGAGTTTGGTGTGGTGTTGGGGAGGAGTTAGTTGTGGTGGTTGGGGTTTGGTGGGGTGTTGGGGAGGAGTTGGTGGTGGTGGGTGGGGTTTGGTGTAGTATGGGGGAGGAGGTAGTGGTGGTGGGTGGGGTTTGGTTTGGTGTTAGGGAGGAGGTAGTGGTGGTGGGTGGGGGTTGGTGTGGTGTTGGGGAGGAGTTAGTGGTGGTGGGCGGGGTTTGTTGTGGTGTTGGGGAGGAGGTAGTGGTGGTGGGTGGGCGGGAGTTGGTGTGGTGTTGGGGAGGAGTTGGTGGTGGGCGGGGTTTGTTGTGGTGTTTGGGAGGAGGTAGTGGTGGTGGGCGGGGTTTGGTGTAGTGTGGGGGAGGAGGTAGTGGTGGTGGGTGGGGTTTGTTGTGGTGTTGGGGAGGAGTTAGTGGTGGCGGGCGGGGTTTGATGTGGTGTTGGGGAGGATTTAGTGGTGGCGGTTGGGGTTTGGTGTGGTGTTGGGAAAGAGTTAGTGGTGGTGGGGGGGTTTGGTGTGGTTTTGGGGAGGATTTAGTGGTGGTGGGCGGGCTTGGTGTGGTGTTAGGAGTTGGTGGTGGCCGGTGGAGTTTGGTGTGGTGTTGGGGAGGAGTTAGTTGTGGTGGTTGGGGTTTGGTGGGGTGTTGGGGAGGAGTTGGTGGTGGTGGGTGGGGTTTGGTGTAGTATGGGGGAGGAGGTAGTGGTGATGGGTGGGGTTTGGTTTGGTGTTAGGGAGGAGGTAGTGGTGGTGGGTGGGGGTTGGTGTGGTGTTGGGGAGGAGTTAGTGGTGGTGGGCGGGCTTTGTTGTGGTGTTGGGGAGGAGGTAGTGGTGGTGGGTGGGCGGGGGTTGGTGTGGTGTTGGGGAGGATTTAGTGGTGGCGGTTGGGGTTTGGTGTGGTGTTGGGAAAGAGTTAGTGGTGGTGGGGGGGTTTGGTGTGGTTTTGGGGAGGATTTAGTGGTGGTGGGCGGGCTTGGTGTGGTGTTAGGAGTTGGTGGTGGCCGGTGGAGTTTGGTGTGGTGTTGGGGAGGAGTTAGTTGTGGTGGTTGGGGTTTGGTGGGGTGTTGGGGAGGAGTTGGTGGTGGTGGGTGGGGTTTGGTGTAGTATGGGGGAGGAGGTAGTGGTGATGGGTGGGGTTTGGTTTGGTGTTAGGGAGGAGGTAGTGGTGGTGGGTGGGGGTTGGTGTGGTGTTGGGGAGGAGTTAGTGGTGGTGGGCGGGCTTTGTTGTGGTGTTGGGGAGGAGGTAGTGGTGGTGGGTGGGCGGGGGTTGGTGTGGTGTTGGGGAGGAGTTGGTGGTGGGCGGGGTTTGTTGTGGTGTTTGGGAGGAGGTAGTGGTGGTGGGCGGGGTTTGGTGTAGTGTGGGGGAGGAGGTAGTGGTGGTGGGTGGGGGTTGGTGTGGTGTTGGGGAGGGGTTAGTGGTGGTGGGTGGGTTTTTGTGGTGTTGGGGAGGAGGTAGTGGTGGTGGATGGGCGGGGGTTGGTGTGGTGTTGGGGAGGAGTTGGTGGTGGGCGGGGTTTGTTGTGGTGTTGGGGAGGAGGTAGTGGTGGTGGGTGGGCGGGGGTTGGTGTGGTGTTGGGGAGGAGTTGGTGGTGGGCGGGGTTTGTTGTGGTGTTTGGGAGGAGGTAGTGGTGGTGGGCGGGGTTTGGTGTAGTGTGGGGGAGGAGGTAGTGGTGGTGGGTGGGGGTTGGTGTGGTGTTGGGGAGGGGTTAGTGGTGGTGGGTGGGTTTTTGTGGTGTTGGGGAGGAGGTAGTGGTGGTGGGTGGGCGGGGGTTGGTGTGGTGTTGGGGAGGAGTTGGTGGTGGGCGGGGTTTGTTGTGGTGTTTGGGAGGAGGTAGTGGTGGTGGGCGGGGTTTGGTGTAGTGTGGGGGAGGAGGTAGTGGTGGTGGGTGGGGGTTGGTGTGGTGTTGGGGAGGGGTTAGTGGTGGTGGGTGGGTTTTTGTGGTGTTGGGGAGGAGGTAGTGGTGGTGGATGGGCGGGGGTTGGTGTGGTGTTGGGGAGGAGTTGGTGGTGGGCGGGGTTTGTTGTGGTGTTGCAGATTTTGTGGGGGGGTAATGGTTGGGGTGGTGGGGAGATGGTGAATGATGGTAGAAGGGTAAGATGAGGGAAATGTATTATGACAGTAATGAGCTGCTGTTTTTCATTCTCAAAACACAGAGAAGTCTGAGGAGAAGCTGCGAAAAACGATGACCTTCTAACTGTCAGAAACAGCAGAAACCAATGTGACACAGCACAGCATGAGGAAGAAACACGATAGGACGTGCCACTTTATGAGGAGGGGCTTAAGCCTCATAAAACAGTAATGGAAGTCAGAGAGAGAATAATGTTGACCATGCAACTGCACATTTAGACTTCTGACTGTGCAGTCCTCTAGAACCTACAGCTTCCTAGACTGGAGTGATAAACTAAAACAACCTGTCTCTCTTTCTCTCTGTCCAGCAATCCTCTTTCAGTCTTTCTCTCTCTCCATCTCTCTATTTCTCTCTCTCGCACACATACACACACACACACACACAACTTTTTAAATGGTTTTCCTTTTATAACCGATGCATGTAGATAAAAGCTTCCAGATCTGTGAGAGCAGAATTGATTTCGAATAATACCCCAATGTCTTCTCCTGAGGTTGCATCATTACAGAGTGATTTAATTTTAAATCATATCTGATAGCTCAATAATTAAAATTCCATTACACTTTTCATAATGTTTCCCTTATAGTGTCATTAGCATAGCTCTCTAACAATTATGGAGGCAAACTGGACTCATTTACCTGTACATCATATCTTTTTGACATTGCCACATGTCACCACACAGACACAATGGTATTTTGTTTACTTAACATCCCATAAGCCTCCACTTTACAGTCCTGGATGGTTTTGTGTCTGTAAAAGAGTCATTTTGGATGCAGTTCTCAGGATGTGTTTACTGTTCTTGTCTAGAATATGGAAGCTTGTGCTTTTTTAATAGTCAGCCTGCTGCGTGGTCATCCATCACGCGTGAAGCCGGCTCATCCCTGTTCCAGCCGCGCCGCTAACCGAGTTACCACACTCCCAAAACTAACTTGAAGTTTGGAAATGCGATAAAAAAGTAATCAGACCTTCAAAGTCAGGATCCTTACGGATGTGACTCGATGCCATTAATTACTGCATCTTACCATACTGCAAATGTGGTTACTCCACTTTGTGTTTCGGCTGGGTGGGGCGGCTTTGGGGACGAATTCTCACCAAAGCTCGGAATAATGAGCTATTCCCTCAGCACTTCCTCCTCGTCAGCTCATCAGGACTGGCAGGAGTTCTGTTGTTCTCATATATCACACCCAAGGCTAATAAGCAAGCTATTTTAAAATTTTTGTTTCAATTTACCAAACTGGGAATTAGTTCATATGTCTCAGGTTTCTAAATGCATTTTACCATAGCTGCATGGAAAAAGAAGTCAATTATTCTTAAATTATCATGTACAGGTTCATTACAGGATTTAACATGTTGGGTTTAAGAACTGCCTGCATATTTGTAGCATCCATAAGACTCTACATGTTGGAGTTTTTAAATAAAGATTTTTACGATGTTATTTTGCAGCATTGGAAACCAAAACTAAACAGCAGAATAAACTAATGTTGTTGATAAATGCATTCCCTCTGAAAGCGCTGGAATAATAACTGCTAGCCAGGACAAGAACAGCTATTCAAAGCCAACTCGTTGTTGTATAAAACTTGAGAACTTTCCGACTGAAGCCAGCCAGGAACTGCCAAATTTACAAAAGCAATAAACGCATCCCTGGTGAGCCCAGTGCCGCAGAGTGCTGTCCTCAGTTCACAGCCCACCACCATGATCTCAGCACTTATATTTTAGGGGGTTTTATTTCTTGACCAAAAGATCCCCAATTTTTTCCATGTTTGTTATAATTTCTTCATTGAAGCATGACATTGCTTAAAAACGCTCTTAATCCAAAGTGGCAAAGCACATATAACAGCAAACATGCTGAAAGAAAAGACGTTCCGTGCATCACATTTCTTCATATTGCATTTTGCAGAAAATATTTAACATCACTCTGCTGGTGTGTTTTGAGAGCACTGTGTATGATGTGTACGTATGTGTTTCATATTTCTGAACATTTTCGACCCTGTAGTAGCTGATTCAGGACCAGTTATGTTGCCCCTTCTTTCACGCAGGTAGACAGGGAGGGGTAGACACATCTACAGTACAGGGACTTATGCAGTCCTGGAGTATTCCGTGCACTTGCAAAGCTGGCAGTGTGGTTAACTAAGATGAAACACTTCCCCTCACTGAAGACACACATTATTGTAGGCACTGAGGCAAGGCTAAACCCCTATAATTGGTCTGCTTTCCAGGCTAAGGGAGCCTTCACTATAATGTAGACTACTCCCATATGGACAGGGAGCTATGGAGTGTACGCGACGTGTGTAATCAAGGACAGAAATGCTTTTCTCTGTCACTTTGGCTCATTAAAGTAATTAAGAAGGAGGTGGCAGGGCAGTAGGTGTGCTGATCTGAGGACAGTCCTTGTGGGACCTAAAGGTTTTATGGAGAGACATTAGTCGTAATTGTGTTTCTTAACACGTGATACCTCATTGCTCTATCCATCATCCCCCCTGTAACTCTTGTGTAATCAATACTCACAAAAACCGCGCCATGTCTCGTCCACATGCCCTGTTTAAATGCGTCCGTCGCTCCGAGCGCTCGGCTCTGTTATTCTCGGCTACCAAACACCTCTGCCAGCACACCGGCTTGCTCGGAGGCCGTGTTCCAGCCGCCAACATTCCCAGCACCAGAGAAGGCTCTCTGTGGAGCTGTCTTCCAGTGTAGCTCCCCTCTTTCTCTACTATGCGATTAGCTGGTAGGGAGCCTGTGGAATTCCAGATTGAATCTGGCCCAAGATCAGGATCACCAGCATGACAGCAATGATGAGAGAGATGGACTAGTGGTTTAAGGGCAGCGAGTCATTGGTGCAGAAACTCGGCGGGGCGGGGCTGTTCTTGCTCACATCTCTCTCATTACAGATAAACATTTCCAGATATTGTCACATTATTTTACATTTCCAGATATAGTCACATTATTATACATTTCCAGATATTGTCACATTATTTTACATTTCCAGATATAGTCACATTATTATACATTTCCAGATATTGTCACATTATTATACGTTTCCAGATATTGTCACATTATTATACATTTCCAGATATTGTCACGTTATTATACATGTTTCCAGATATTGTCACTTTGTTTTATATGTTTCCAAATCTAGTTTTGTTATAATACATGTTTTCATATATAGTTTCATTATTATACATGTTTCCAGGTATAGTCACTTTATTATACATGTTTCCAGATATAGTCATTTGTTCACCAAACAGTAAAGCAGGTAATTCTGTCCTGCTTTAAAATGCTTCCAGGCATGGATATTCAGTTATACAGAGGCTGCTATTTATACAGTCATTAAAACATTTGATTACTATTTAAACCATGGCAGTGCAAAACAAAAAAAACCAGTAAGCAGTAAATCTTCTGGTGGTGGAGGTTGAAGAGATCCTCTAGGCTACACAGACAGTGGAACTCACAATGTAAAACAGGGGAAAACAGTGGCCCTGTGTACCTATAGCATGAGCGCTGGAAAATAGGTGACTCCATCTGCTGATGGGGGCTGTCCAAATTAAATTAATGGCAGAGGGAAATCAACTGAGAGAGTTCCTCAAATCAAATTGCCAATCCCGCACAAATGAGTTAGTTTAAAGTCAAAGTTGTAATTGATAGCGGATACAGGACGAGGCGTTGGATCAGACAATATGATCTAGCATGCATGTGCACTAATTTCATTTGAGACTCTGTTGTCTTGATTAAATATTAAAGGAGTGTGGGTAGGAAATTTCCCTTTGGCATGCATGTATTTATGGGGGCAAAGGACTGGTGGGTGGAGAGGATATGAGCTGAATTTAGATGGCCTGAGGGTGGGGGAGGTTCTCCACCCCGTGGTAAATGCTTAGGAGAGAAAACGCAACATTTGCCATAATGTTCTTGGTCAACATGTTAAACGTTACCATTGCAACAAGATCTCCATAGTGATTTGCCTTGATCCAAAATGAATAAACATACAACCACTAAAAAAGATTTCTCTTCAGCCAGTTTCGTTACGATTCAATTTCTTAGATGGCCATAAATTCCAGGAACATCACTGATTCTCTTAGCAGCGCTAGAAATGATCTTTTTAGGTGGAATGCAATATAAAGGGTTTCCCAGAATGGTCTCCAATAAAATATTACAGTTGATCAAAAATGTAAAATTACTCCTGTGGCTAAGCAAATTGAATTCCTCAAGGTTTCCTTTCTGACCGCGTGACAGATTTCCTAAGAAAGGCTGTGACCTTTGGGCATTTGCCTCTCACTTTTATACTTTGTCTATTTTTCTTAACCAGAATTAATAAACACAGAGGCGTGAGGCAGCTTCCCTGTTAACGACTCGGTATTACAATGGAGCGTCTCTGTCCACAGCAATTACATAAACAATCACATCAATATTACACCAATGACAACAGTACATTAGCCACATGCTCCTCTCACCACTTCTTTAATATTATATCAGGCAATTAAGTGAACAGACTTTTATTATTTTTGTCCAGTATTTTAACCCGTGATTACAATACCAACGAGGGTCTTTTATCAAAAGTACCGTCATAACCTTTTATTAGGTAGCAGTGTTGCTTTTCTTAAGAAACCTCTGAACTATTAACATTTAATGATGTCATTTAAAAAGGTTCGTTTCTTTTCCAGTTATGTCTTTTGCAAAGCCATCCAGAAGTTTGCAGAGAATATACCAGGACACGTATATATACACACACCAGGAAACGTACAGACACACACACACCAGGAAACGTACACACACACACAGACACCAGGAAATGTACACACACACACACACCAGGAAACGTACACACACACACACACACCAGGAAACGTACACACACACACACACACACCAGGAAACGTACACACACACACACACACACCAGGAAACGTACACACACACACACACACCAGGAAACGTACACACACACACACCAGGAAACGTACACACACACACACACACACCAGGAAACGTACACACACACACACACCAGGAAACGTACAGACCAAATGGCCCTTTCATGTGAAAACCACCTCTAACCTGTTTGCCCTCATATTGAAATATAAGCACTTGCAGATTGATTATGTTTTGCCAATATTGAATTTAGTAATTAAATATCTTAATTATTAGATTTCAAATACATATGCAGTATATTTTAAACAGATATACATATATGTTTAGCAACACGTACATTGTAGGTAAACCCCAGGCCACCTGACAGTGATTTGTGTTGTACGGTTACTTTCTCAACGGCTGGTACATTTGGATGGTGGCTCAGTCTCCACTCAGCAACCACACTGATATCTGTTAGAAACTCAGTAGCACTGAACACCTTCCGCGAGGGCACCATGTTGTCCGGGGACAGTCTGTAACTGTACGCTTATGAAGAGCCTCCATGTGTGTAAGTAGTGTGGTAAGGGTTGGCACAAGGCATTTCATTGAAGTGACTGATGAGTGTATTTACATATTTTCTAGTGAAATAATCATTTTTATATCATTCTGATTGGTGTAGAATAGCATTTTGACATATGTGTTAGTTTGTTGTGACTGACACATTTTGAATATAACGGCCTTTGTGTAGGTTAAGGAAAATTAGGTGGGTTTATTTGTATTGTGAAATTGAATTAGTTTCATCTTGCCAGTATGTAAATACGATATATAGAAATACATAGTGACCTTTCAAAATAGTCATAAGATGATTCACATGAAGCATGATGGGGACTTGAGGTAAGATGAGGATAATATTCAGATGCTGATAATATTCTGAATAGTCAGAAATGTTTTAGACAGTAATTGCAAGAAATTGCTGTGAAAACAGCACGAAAGCAGGAAGTACTGAAAAGAGGTTCAAACACTGAAGGCTGAAGGGTATTAAGAGGCTGAAAGACAGCAGAGGTGTCGCAGGGCAGTGTGGTGAGACTTCTGAGTACAATCACAAAACATGCTGACAAACACGCTAACAC
Source organism: Electrophorus electricus (assembly GCF_041902795.1). Taxonomy (NCBI): domain Eukaryota; kingdom Metazoa; phylum Chordata; class Actinopteri; order Gymnotiformes; family Gymnotidae; genus Electrophorus; species Electrophorus electricus. The sequence goes on from NC_137497.1 coordinate 44,309,038, forward strand.
GCTGAAAACACGCTAACAAACACACACGCTGAAAAACACGCTAACAAACATGCTAACACACACGCTGAAAAACATGCTGACAAACACGCTGAAAAACACGCTGAAAAATTCACTGAAAAACATGCTAACATGCTGAAAAACACGCTGACACGCTAACAAACACGCTGAAAAACACGCTGACACACACGCTAACAAACATGCTAACAGAGAGCATGCTAACACGTGCTAACAAAGAGGATTTAGGGCACTTAATTACGCTTACTTGTGTGCACACACAGTAATAGAGAGAAGCCAGTGTAATACGCTGGAATTTCATTTTTGAATGACTGATGCTTCCAAAATAGATTTTCAAACTAAAATAAAAAGAGAACAAACCATAAAAGACCAACAGGGAATGCAGGAAAACACAAACAAATACACAAACCAGTCAGGGCAAAACCAGGAACAGGTGAAAACAATAACAGATTATGGGGATGTAATAGGGCCGGAGCACAAAACCAGAGCCAAAGTTAAGATGTGAAAGGGACACCAGGGACAGTGATCGTGGCATCCAGTGCCGGTTAGTGCCTGTAGCTTAGCCGTAGTGAAACGTGTGTGAAAAGCTCTCTGGTTCCAGCTGTGCATCATGTTCCTGGGTTCAGAAGACATGATTGCAGATCTGCTAGTTTGATTTTACCCACTGTGTGAAAGACACCCAGCAAAGGGAGAGGTAAAGCTACCCAAAGACCTCCAATTCTGGAAGGACTTCTTGATCTACACTAACTCTTAGAATTAGCAGATGGGGACCCAAAGACACGGCCTGCATATATCAGTATGGAAATCACTTTGTCCAGGTCTTAGTGCGCAGCCTTGAGATTAGATATGCATTACTAGGACTTTCGAAAATGCAGACAGCCTCTTCCAAAAACATTTTTACTTCTTACAGACCTGCATCGTTTCTTGCTTCCAGAGTGTGACCTCCATAGAGACTGGTGCTAGCGAAGCCAGAGCCTAACTCTGCTTTTTCTTCTTGTTGAAGACTGTCACGTTTGCCCCGCCCCTGGCGGTTCCCACGGCAACGTCTCTGTTTATTTACTTCCAGGTGTTGTTTCCTCATGTTTCTTTTGGTTTGCCTCCTTGTTCGTGCCGTTATGAACCTACATGTTATTGTGCTCACCGTACTGCGTGCGACTCCGCGTCTGCTCGTGCTTGGATCGTTACAGAAGACTTCGCCTCCGTTTGGAGTCAGCAGGTACACATGTACCCGACATCGCAAGAATGTAGTTTATTAGAGAACATGTGTAGTCCACAGACGTAATCCAAAACACAAGACAAGGAAGCATATCCAGAAAAGCAGCCCACAAAGCGACCAAAACAGACTGGGAACAGGCAAAGAGGGCAATCAACAGACATGCAGAAATCCAAAAAAACAGGGAGACAGGATGCTTGGGAGGATCAATCGTGACAGAGGCAATCAGAAATATATGAGGGAACAAAAATCATTGTTTAAATAAGCTAGATGGAGAGCTGTACATTCATACAAACCTTACACAGAAATCTGTACACTCAGACACACCTTACACAGAAATCTGAATGGAAGTGCAACATACTGATCACAGAAAGTCTTTAACCAGCATAACGATGCAGGCTCGCTCTCTCTCTCTCTCTCTCTCTCTCTCTCTCTCTCTCTCTCTCTCTCTCTCTCTCTCTCTCTCTCTCTGTGTGTGTGTGTGTGTGTGTGTGTGTGTGTGTGTGTGTGTGTGTGTGTGTGTGTTAGAGAGTACACATGTAAAGGTCGCATTGGTTTTTTGAATGACCTTTTAATCCTTATTTTCATAATCATGCTACAAAGGCAACACAAATGTAACACATAACAGCCCCATAAATATTTCTTCCTGCATTTTAAAATGTTCTTGGTGCCTTACGATTTAAAATAAACATCTATGACTGGACAAGTTTGTAACATAGTTACAAACAGGTAGTTAATTGTTTCCTTTTTGAGGTCATTGATTCGTAATTGAGAAAACTTTTAATCTTGAACTATCTTGAACTACTTTTTTGAGAAGATAAAATTTTCCATTAATATGGGAATTACCACAGATGGTACTGTTTTAATGAAATGTTCACTCCACGGGCTGTGTTCATTCTAAACAAATCGAATAAATGTGTAGAAGTAAATGTGTGAACACTGCTTAGACGCCAGTTTGCAGTGTCTGTAATAGCTACCACAGGAGATGTTCAGTTCATGTTATCTCACGCTTGCAAAGTGAAGCCCTTCCCAGAAACAGGAAATGGGGCAAAGTGGGGGGCCACACCTGAGTCTAGTCTGTGCGTTCGCCTCCCCACCTGGTGCCCAGCATCGTTTATCAGCGTGGAGGCCAGATCGCGTTTACAGAGCGCACGTGTTTGCACGCCTCCACCTGGGATAGAAGACACTGCGCCAACATCTCCATTTCAAATTAGGCATTGCATCTGGTCACCAGCAGACAATAGCCACATTGTTAGAACACCAATGGTATCTGAGGGAGGGATGATGAGGGAGGTGGAGAGAGAGAGAGAGGGAGAGAGACACAGATAGAGACAGGAGAAAGTTATATATGAGAGAGAGAGAGAGAGGGAGAGAGACACAGATAGAGACAGGAGAAAGTTATATATGAGAGAGAGAGGGAGAGAGACACAGATAGAGACAGGAGAAAGTTATATATGAGAGAGAGAGAGAGAGGGAGAGAGACACAGATAGAGACAGGAGAAAGTTATATATGAGAGAGAGAGAGAGAGAGGGAGAGAGACACAGATAGAGACAGGAGAAAGTTATATATGAGAGAGAGAGAGAGAGGGAGAGAGACACAGATAGAGACAGGAGAAAGTTATATATGAGAGAGAGAGAGAGAGGGAGAGAGACACAGATAGAGACAGGAGAAAGTTATATATGAGAGAGAGAGAGAGAGGGAGAGAGACACAGATAGAGACAGGAGAAAGTTATATATGAGAGAGAGAGAGAGAGAGGGAGAGAGACACAGATAGAGACAGGAGAAAGTTATATATGAGAGAGAGAGAGAGAGGGAGAGAGACACAGATAGAGACAGGAGAAAGTTATATATGAGAGAGAGAGAGAGGGAGAGAGACACAGATAGAGACAGGAGAAAGTTATATATGAGAGAGAGAGAGAGAGAGAGGGAGAGAGACACAGATAGAGACAGGAGAAAGTTATATATGAGAGAGAGAGAGAGAGGGAGAGAGACAGATAGAGACAGGAGAAAGTTATATATGAGAGAGAGAGAGAGAGGGAGAGAGACACAGATAGAGACAGGAGAAAGTTATATATGAGAGAGAGAGAGAGAGAGAGAGAGGGAGAGACACAGATAGAGACATGAGAAAGTTATATATGAGAGAGAGAGAGAGAGGGAGAGAGACACAGATAGAGACAGGAGAAAGTTATATATGAGAGAGAGAGAGAGAGAGAGAGGGAGAGAGACACAGATAGAGACAGGAGAAAGTTATATATGAGAGAGAGAGAGAGAGGGAGAGAGACACAGATAGAGACAGGAGAAAGTTATATATGAGAGAGAGAGAGAGAGAGGGAGAGAGACACAGATAGAGACAGGAGAAAGTTATATATGAGAGAGAGAGAGAGGGAGAGAGACACAGATAGAGACAGGAGAAAGTTATATATGAGAGAGAGAGAGAGGGAGAGAGACACAGATAGAGACAGGAGAAAGTTATATATGAGAGAGAGAGAGAGAGGGAGAGAGACACAGATAGAGACAGGAGAAAGTTATATATGAGAGAGAGAGAGAGAGAGGGAGAGAGACACAGATAGAGACAGGAGAAAGTTATATATGAGAGAGAGAGAGAGAGGGAGAGAGACACAGATAGAGACAGGAGAAAGTTATATATGAGAGAGAGAGAGAGAGAGAGAGGGAGAGAGACACAGATAGAGACAGGAGAAAGTTATATATGAGAGAGAGAGAGAGAGGGAGAGAGACACAGATAGAGACAGGAGAAAGTTATATATGAGAGAGAGAGAGAGAGGGAGAGAGACACAGATAGAGACAGGAGAAAGTTATATATGAGAGAGAGAGAGACTGTGTGAGAGATAGATGGCATTCTGGAATGCCGTTCTTTTAAAAGCGGGTCATTTCCACAGCAGTCTGACCGTGTGCGCCTTGTCGGTCCCGGCGTGCATGTGCACTCGGTTTGACGGGCGTGAGAGGACGCGCCTATTCAGCCAGGGTAGCGTGTGAGCACAGTTGCAGCTCTTTGAAGTCTGTTTACCACACAGGGACCATGCTGCGCACACAGGAATGCCAGTCTGTGACACCACTGACACCTGGCATGTAAACCTGCACAATAATTCTGTCTTCAAATGTCACGTAGGTCTCCCTTTTTTATCTTTGTGACCTGTGATGGAGTGTTTTTTTTGTTTTGCTTTTTATATAATCCACACTAGAGGCGACACCCACTCAATCTCTCTGCTGCATATCATGTGCTCACTTCTAAAAGCAGCAGTATCGTATTGTAAATTCATGTGAAAGACCCGATTTACTTTCCTGCTCTCTACATATTTATCATTGTTCAGTTCTCCTAAAACCAACTGTTTTTTGTTATATATGGCATAAATTTCCAGCCAGTTTCCAAGTTTCCTTGTGCTTTGGGGATCAGTCTGTCAAGAGAAAATCTGCAGGAATGTGAAAATGATGATCTTGCAAAAATGAACAGAAACTAGACGTGGGCCAGACTCTGGTATCCTGTCTTCATACAAATGAACTCTGCCCCCCCCCACTTTAACATGACAATTTAAACGTGATTTGTGGTTAGACAGCCAAGGCTCATCTGCATAGCTAACGAGCATTCGGCTGGTTTTGACAGATCGCTTTCATAAGTCTTCAGTGAAGCAGCTTTCAGGGACATTCTGGGGTTTACAGTCACCAAACCTCCATCTGTTCCATTCGGGCCCAGTTTTATGATACACCATCACTCACCTCCTTGGGGTAATAAAGACTTTCTTCATCTGGCTAAAGTGAAGCAGTCTGGGTTTGGGTGTGAAGTGAAACCCATGTCCTTTCTTTTTAAGGAACATTTGCCATTTGAAATCATAATGTCACTGAGATATGAAACATGAGATATGATTTTTTGTTAAGACCGTTTTCTTTTATCAAAGCTCACAACACTTTTGAAGTCGATGCAATTTATTCCATTTTTTTTCATATAATTTTAGACATGAAAGGAAATAGTTTGAGTAAATCTGGTCTGTAAAATCTTGTGTGATCCGTTAACGAGGTTGCTGAGTTATTCTTATTGTAGCCAAGAGCTTAGCAGGAATACTGCCACAGAGGGAGGAAGTTAAAGCCATTTAGGTCATTCAGGAATGTGAATTATACACACACACACACACACACACACACACACACACACACACGAACACACACACACACACACACACACACACACACACACACACGCACGTTCACCTGTGTATGTGCGCATACACACACACGTACAAACACACACACATGGAAATCTTCTTTAGTCCCATTGTCACCCATAGCAACACCAACGTTTATCTACAGTATCAGTGAATAAGCTGTGCTGAATGTGGACAAGATGACTATTTTTTTTGTTTATGGTGCACATTAAGAAAGGAGAATGCTATTGCCTTTCCTCCTCCTGCCTGCCAGTTGTTGAGATGTCAGTGTAACTACAGACGTCGCTAGTGGTGATTTAGTGCAGTGGTGAGTAGCTGTGACTGCATACATAAATAAAGCTATTTACAGCATTTAGCTGACACTTTTATCCAAAGCAGCTTCCAGTTGTGTCTGAACACGACTTGAGTAATTGAGGGTTAAGGGTCTCGCTCAGGGGCCCAACAGTGGGAACTTGGCAGCAGCAGGGCTTGAACTGGCAACCTTCTGATTACTAGAACAGTACCTGAACCACTGGCCATGACCAGAGCTTTACCCCAGAAATTCACCCCAGAGCCCTGGTGAACAAGCAAACACCCTAATGGAGGACCAAATCGTCTCGGGATGGCAGGGGGAAGAACCATTAAACGGAGGCCGGACTCGTGAACTGGACCCGTCCACCTCTGGGCAGCACTAGGTAGTGAGGGTGATTGTGATTTATTGATTGTGCACAGTCATTTAATGACTAGCTGCAACACGACAATCCAATCAGTTGTGAATCAGTCGAAATGAAGCTTCTTTCTAACAGTTGGAATGGTCAGGCGAGTTTGTAACGGTAGTTTAAAAAACAAGTATCTGTTCACAGGTGTGCTAAATCCACTTGACAGCCATTAGATCTCTCTCTCTCTCTCTCTCTCTCTCTCTCTCTCTCTCTCTCTCTCTCTCTCTCTCTCTCTCTCTCTCTCTCTCTCTCACACACACACACACAGACACACACACACAGACACACACACTCACTCTCATTCAGGTTGTGCCTATACCTGTACCGATTCAAACCACACTAATGGCCTCTATCCGGTAATTCAGTTTTAGCCAGACCTCATTGTGAAAAATCATACAGTAGCGCGTTTTTTCCTTCTTCGGAGAGTTAGCAACAGTGAAGTAATCTGTACTGTTATCAATCATGTGACTGTAAGATGTCTGTGGGCCTTTACAGGCGTATTTTGATAACCTGTCATTATTGCCATCTGAAAGCGAGCCGATCGTGTTTGGTTGCTGGTCACGCAGTGAAAATGAATCAAACTTACATGTTGTATTTCCAAGTAATACATCAGTCACACACCGAGCAAAGTAGCACTCACGCGAACTCCCAGAGAAAAGGAGGCCCTTGGAATAAACGAAAAGGGCTTTTCAATGGCACATCCAGATTGACTATAATTTCGTTCAAGATTAAGATTAATCTCAGTCTTAGGCCTGAACTATATATCATCATAGAAAGTCGCCACTAAGAGAGATTTTGTTGAGAGCTTGAAGTGTATGTCTTTCTCTTTCTTCTTTCTTCCCATTCTTTCTTTTCTTGGTTCCTGAAGCGTGTCCTCAGCAGGTCATCGTTTTCAGTCATGCCTGTTTCCCACACATCCGTCTGCATGCACACTTTGTGTCATATATATTCGAGAGGGTTTTTCTTTTGAAGGTCACCATATGCAACAGTTTTGCCTGAGGGAAAAACAGATGGAATAGTGCCAGATTCACTGAACGCAGTGTAAATGCAGAAACGTCGAGCCTCATTACGCTAATGGCTTAATGATTTTTTCTAATTCTCTAATTCTCATTCAATCTGACACATAGTGAAACTCGTGGTGAATAACATCACCTGAGCAGAGCAAATGTACAAATACACATTACCCATAACTAACAATCCTTATTCTAAAATATCAGAGACACACACACACACACACACTCACACACACACACACATATGTGTGTGTTAGATATATAACTCTTAGATATGTAACAGTCATATATCTAACACATATCTCTGTCATATATCTAACATATATCTGTCATATATCCAACACATATATCTGTCATATATCTAACACATATATCTGTCATATATCTAACATATCTCTGTCATATATCTAACACATATATCTGTCATATATCCAACACATATATCTGTCATATATCCAACACATATATCTGTCATATATCTAACACATATATCTGTCATATATCCAACACATATATCTGTCATATATCTAACACTTATATCTGTCATATATCTAACACATATATCTGTCATATATCCAACACATATATCTGTCATATATCTAACACATATATCTGTCAGATATCTAACACATATCTCTGTCATATATCTAACACATATCTGTCATATATCTAACACATATATCTGTCATATATCCAACACATATATCTGTCATATAGCCAACACATATATCTGTCATATATCTAACACATATATCTGTCATATATCTAACACTTATATCTGTCATATATCTAACACATATATCTGTCATATATCTAACACATCTCTGTCATATATCTAACACATATATCTGTCATATATCCAACACATATATCTGTCATATATCCAAAACATATATCTGTCATATATCTAACACATATATCTGTCATATATCTAACACTTATATCTGTCATATATCTAACACATATATGTCATATATCCAACACATATCTTTCATATATCTAACACATATATCTGTCATATATCCAAAACATATGTCTGTCATATATCTAACACATATATCTGTCATATATCCAACACATATATCTGTCATATATCTAACACTTATATCTGTCATATATCTAACACATCTCTGTCATATATCTAACACATATATCTGTCATATATCCAAAACATATGTCTGTCATATATCTAACACATATATCTGTCATATATCCAACACATATATCTGTCATATATCTAACACTTATATCTGTCATATATCCAAAACATATATCTGTCATATATCTAACACATATATCTGTCATATATCTAACACATAAATCTGTCATATATCTAACACATCTCTGTCATATATCCAACACATATCTGTCATATATCTAACACATATATCTGTCATATATCCAACACATATATCTGTCATATATCTAACACATCTCTGTCATATATCTAACACATATATCTGTCATATATCCAACACATATATCTGTCATATATCTAACACTTATATCTGTCATATATCTAACACATCTCTGTCATATATCTAACACATATATCTGTCATATATCCAAAACATATGTCTGTCATATATCTAACACATATATCTGTCATATATCTAACACATATCTCTGTCATATATCTAACACATATCTCTGTCATATATCTAACACTTATATCTGTCATATATCTAACACATATATCTGTCATATATCCAACACATATATCTGTCATATATCTAACACTTATATCTGTCATATATCTAACACATCTCTGTCATATATCTAACACATATATGTCATATATCTAACACATATCTCTGTCATATATCTAACACATATATCTGTCATATATCCAACACATATATCTGTCATATATCTAACACATATCTCTGTCATATATCTAACACTTATATCTGTCATATATCTAACACTTATATCTGTCATATATCTAACACATCTCTGTCATATATCTAACACATATATGTCATATATCTAACACATATCTCTGTCATATATCTAACACATATATCTGTCATATATCCAACACATATATCTGTCATATATCTAACACATATCTCTGTCATATATCTAACACATATCTTTCAGTCGTATATCTAACACTTTTATCTCTCACTTACATCTAACAGTGCTATATCTAACAGTCATATACCTCATTCTGGAAACTACAAGAATTTTGAATATCTCAACATCTCTTACTACAGTACACTGCAGTTACTCACCTCTCTCTCTCTCTCTCTCTCTCTCTCTCTACCTTCTATATAAGGTATATTCATCTATATTAGTCATATATCTAAGAGTCACATGTCTAACAACTATGCATCATTATATGACCAAATGTATGTGACAACTGACCATCACACCTACGTGGGTACTGATGTGGGTTTGGCTCTTCTTTATCACTATAAGCACCTCCACCCTTCTGTGTGTCTGTGGGAATGAGTGCCTTTTCAATCACAATCCCATTAGTGAGCTCAAGCTGAGGTTGAACCAGAAGGCCTGGCTGAAAAATTATCCCAAATCATCCCCGAGGTGTTCGATGAGGAGGTTAAGGATACTGACGATCCTCCACACCAAACTCCTCAAACCACATCTTCACGGCCCCTCGCTGTGCAGTCCTGCCAGAACAGAAAAGTACCTTCTTCAAACTGGAGACCCAAAGATGTATGCATGTAACTGTGTACGATGTCTGTGTATGGTGCAGCATTAACAATCGTATAGTGACCTTCCACTTGTGTGCAGCTTCTCCACCATGGAATCCCAATTCCTGAAGGTCCTGACATTCTCAACGCGGTCCTTCTGCTGACGCTACCACAGCTGTGCCGTAAGTCAGAAAGGACAGGTGGACTCTCATGTGCCGTGTGCTTCACCACTGGCAGCTTTCCTCAGTGAGTTTGTATGCTCTATGGCTGGCTGAGGTTATGCTACTCCTAGATTCTTCCATTTTACAACAGCAGCTCTTACTGTTGACCAGGGCAGATCTAGCAGGACAGAATTTCACAAACTCACCTGTGGCAAAGGTGACATCCTGTGACAGTCACTGACCTCTTGAGAATGAACCAGTCTCCTGGCAGTGTCTGTCTATGGACACTGTGTGCTTATGTGCATGCTTATATACTCCTGTGAGCAGTGGGCATGGCTAAAACATATATTTTGAAATATACATCCTCATACATTTTGCCATATAGTTTATCTAACAGTCATATATTCAACTTACAAATCTAACTATTATACTATAAATTTAAAGGTATATGAAACAGCTGCCCAAACCTTAGTACCTGTTATATACACCAGTTTATGCTGATGGAAGGACAGCAAACAAACAAACAGGGTGTGTTATGATTGTATAAAATGCCTTTAGAGATTAAACTCTTCAGTTTGCAATTTGTCCATGTTTTCTACCTGCTCATGTGCTTGGACTTTGAAACCCTTGTGTATCGGGGAGGACACCCTGGACGCCTGGTGAATTCACAAATCCCCACAATACCTACAACATTCTTCTTTCAAAGAGCCACAGAACCCCACACCACAGAATCTAGAAAAGATAAACTACTACATTCAAACATGTAGACTTTATTTTACCGTAAACTCTGTATAACACATAAGAACTGCCTTCTTGCAAAATGCCAAACACTTTACAAAGATCTTACTGTTTTGCATAATGATTCAAATCTAACTACAGATGCCTTGTCTGTTGATTTTGCAGCCCCTAACCCTAAATGAATCACACTGGCATTACGGTTCAGTCCAGGATAAGATTTATGATGTCATGGAAACCAGCCCTCTTTTTGCAGATGCAAAATACTTTGCATACATTGCCCTGCATATAAATATGAATTTCCACCTGTGTAAGCAGCGAGAAAACCCTGAGGTGAAGACTCACTCCACACACCATGCAGGGACAAGGTGCTAGACTATGACGACAGCCTGGATAACACAGGACACCCTTCTGCTTGGAAAACTTTCCGACACTTTGAGTGTCTTTCTGTAGCAGCCTGTTCAAACATGTTAAAGCACAACGCTGGAAGGAAACAGGAAAAATTCCTTTTGTCCCATTTAGACTTGCTGTGTAATCTGTATTCGCAGCCTTACCACATCAGAGAAATCACATCTTTCTGGGTTTCCTTTAGCCTACACTGTAATATTTACTCACAGGAATATTATCAATTTACCAGACAGAATTATTCATCTAGGCACTATAAAACAGAAACTTTACAGACACTAGTATCCAGAGAGACTTGTATATTTATCAGTATGACAGTACAAGTGCTTCTTTTGAATCGAACCCCTGGCCTTAGTGCTATTAACACCCTGTGCAACTTTCTCTACCAGATGAACTACCTGAGCAGTGTCCTTGATTCTGATTTCAGATCCAAGACTTCAGATCCAACTTTTTTTTCCATTCTTCTTTACTAGCTAATACAAGGAACACAACGAGAAGAGACAGAGCACGTCACGGCGCTGGTAGCCCAGCTGAGAAGCAGGAAGCAGGCTCACAACTGGCAGCATGCAAGCCCTTGGACAGACTGAAGGTTAGGACATCATTCACACAGCCCGTGGGGCTCAGCCTTCATGCAAATCAGGGCTGTTCAATATTCAGTGGCTGTGCAGCCACTGGTGGGTGTGGCCATGGTGGGAGTTTCCCACTTCAAATTTGCATTTGTTGGTCTACTCATCTTTAGAGATTCACAGCGTTAACATAAAATTATTATTCCGCAGTGTGTGACGGGACGATTAGCATTCAGTTTAGTACAATCTACAAACACATTTCCCAGAACCCTCTGCAGGACATCGTGGTGTGTAGCAAAGTGCCCCATCTGTGTTGGCTTTAAATAGATGTGAAAAGTGCAGTGCAGGCCTTGTCCCTGGTAAATAATGGTTTGAGTCTGAAATATGTCAAGTAATCTGGGACAAAAATGAAACTTTAATTTGATTCAAATAGCATTCTTAGACATGTCAGCAGCAGAAGTAAAGCTGACGGTTGTAAACTCTCGTATGAATATTTAAGCAAGCTCATATTGCCTATTTGGAGAGTTGGACACCAGTACATGAATTCCGTGGAGAGGCAAATGTGATTTTCAAAAAACATGGTGAAAAAAGTAAAAGTTTACTTGATTTGATACCAACTGGGAAACGTTGCATTTATTTATTGTAATTTTTATTTAAATCAGTTTGATTCATCAACAGCAATATTAAAAAGGAGATTCACAAAGTGACTCGTCTAAAATGATTGTTAAACTGCATCTTAAAATACGGTCCTCATAAGCTATATACACAAACCTCTATTTCCTACATGACATGAGTGTCTCAATTCTTTGAACGAGTAAAATCACATCACTCCCAGCTAAAGTAACACTAATACAGCTCAGCCAATCATACTCCTGACTGCTGGACATTGCTGGACTTAGCCAATCAGACTCCTGACTGATGGACACTGCTGGACACAGCCGATCAGACCCCTGACTGCTGGAGACTGCTGGATACAGCCAATTAGACCCCTGACTGCTGGACACTGATGGACACAACCGATCAGACTCCTGACTGCTGGACACTGCTGGACACAGCCGATCAGACTCCTCACTGCTGGACACAGTCGATCAGACCCCTAACTGTTGGACACTGCTGGACTCAGCCGATCAGACTCCTGACTGCTGGACACTGCTGGACTCAGCCGATCAGACCCCTAACTGCTGGACACTGCTGGACTCAGCCGATCAGACCCCCAGCTGCTGGACACTGCTGGACACAGCCGATCAGACTCCTGACTGCTGGACACTGCTGGACACAGCCGATCAGACTCCTGACTGTTTGACACGGCTGGATTCAGCCGATCAGACCCCTAACTCCTGGACACTGCTGTACACAACCGATCAGACCCCTGACTGCTGGAGACTGCTGGACACAGCCGATCAGACCCCTGACTGCTGGAGACTGCTGGACACAGCCAATCAGACCCCTGACTGCTGGACACTGCTGGACACAACCGATCAGACTCCTGACTGCTGGACACTGCTGGACACAGCCAATCAGACTCCTCACTGCTGGACACAGTCGATCAGACCCCTAACTGTTGGACACTGCTGGACTCAGCCGATCAGACTCCTGACTGCTGGACACTGCTGGACTCAGCCGATCAGACCCCTAACTGCTGGACACTGCTGGACTCAGCCGATCAGACCCCCAGCTGCTGGACACTGCTGGACACAGCCGATCAGACTCCTGACTGCTGGACACTGCTGGACACAGCCGATCAGACTCCTGACTGTTTGACACGGCTGGATTCAGCCGATCAGACCCCTAACTCCTGGACACTGCTGGACACAACCGATCAGACCCCTGACTGCTGGAGACTGCTGGACACAGCCGATCAGACCCCTGACTGCTGGAGACTGCTGGACTCAGCCGATCAGACCCCCAGCTGCTGGACACTGCTGGACACAACCGATCAGACTCCTGACTGCTGGACACTGCTGGACACAGCCAATCAGACTCCTCACTGCTGGACACAGTCGATCAGACCCCTAACTGTTGGACACTGCTGGACTCAGCCGATCAGACTCCTGACTGCTGGACACTGCTAGACTCAGCCGATCAGACCCCTAACTGCTGGACACTGCTGGACTCAGCCGATCAGACCCCCAGCTGCTGGACACTGCTGGACACAGCCGATCAGACTCCTGACTGTTTGACACGGCTGGACACAGCCGATCAGACCCCTAACTCCTGGACACTGCTGGACACAACCGATCAGACCCCTGACTGCTAGACACAGCTGATCAGACCCCTGACTGCTGGACTCTGCTGGACACAGCCAATCAGACCCCTGACTGCTGGACACTGCTGGACACAACCGATCAGACTCCTGATTGATAGACACTGCTGGACACAGCGATCAGACTCCTGACTGTTGAACACTGCTGGACACAGCTGATCGGACTCCTCACTGCTGGACACAGCGATCAGACTCCTGACTGTTGAACACTGCTGGACACAGCTGATCGGACTCCTCACTGCTGGACACAGCCGATCAGACCCCTAACTGCTGGACACTGCTGGACTCAGCCAATCAGACTCCTGACTGCTAGACACTCCAGGAGTGATTTGCCACACTGCTCTGGTCATTGTACAGTAACTCTATGAGGAGCTGTTTTGTTTTATTGTTGAGGCAGTTAGTCACAATAATTAGCAAAATGGGCTTCAGCTGGAATTTGCACTGCAAGTGCAGAAGTTGTTTGTTATGGGAGAAAATGACTGACAGTAAATATGTGTGCACATTCAGCTGGGATGTACCATGGACAACTGGTGAATAAAAGTTACCTCACTTTTCATTAAAAGCAGCAGCCTTTAACAATAACGATTTTTGCTTATATTTGCCTTAATGTGTCCCTCTGACTTGAAAGCTAATGGCTAATGTAATGCTTATTAACAATGCCCTGAGGATACAGCAGGTCTGGTGTGGCTCTCAGTGGTACCATTTTTGGTTTTATTTTATGCACTTTTCAGGCAGGACACAGTGAGTAAGTTTACAAAGTTGTAGGGAATTCATTTATTGTCTAATGGCGCCCCTGAGGAGGCAGGTGTCTCGTCGAATCTCATCGAACGCTTGCATAATGAGTAAGAATGATGAAGCCAGTCTGGCTTCGCTGAAAGGTCACACTATAATCCTCCTTTACAGAAACAAATGAAATTAATGAAAGCACTCTGTCTCTCTCTGCAGTCCAGATAAAGGCGGTCGTGAAGCGTAGAACTACTGCTGCTACACCACTTACCCCACCCTCCTGAAAGAATGATCCCTAGCTGTCGGTTCAAGAATCAAACCACACTGATGAGCAACTCACTCCATGAGTCAGACCGCTTTCTCACAGCAGCAAAATGAAAATAAATGTCCATGTGTGTACCACAACAAAATGTGTAAATGGCATCATTTCAATGAAAAGGGAAAAACTAATGCAATTATTTGGACTTATGTTTGCTATGTGAGTTCATGGGATGCAGTAAGAGAAAGAAAAACAACTCAGCGTCTACCTCCAGAGCTTTTAAAGATTTGTTTCACAATCGCTGCTTACCAAACCATCTCAAAGAAGGCATTCTGGAGCTACTGCGTCTATAAGACCAAACGACGTCACTTAAAGAGTATGATGTCATATTACATTCCAACAGCTGAAACGTTTGACGTGTGGAACATGCACAAGTTGACATTTTATTCAAAAGTGATCGCCTTCATTATAGTTTAATTAATATACATCAGTGTCAGTGACAGTCGTATGAATTTAACAGCGAACGGTGCCAGAAATATTTGAAGCCGTTTCACAGCAGTATCAGAAACGCATACTACTGATCTATCAGATACGGACATCTGTGTCCATGCAAATCCAGGCCCTGCGTTTACGCGTGCAGGGTCACGCGCCAGACGCAGACGTCAAGCTTCAGAACCCATGGCAGAAACAGAGACGGTAGCTGGTAACAGAGGTGTGTGCTGTCTGGAGACACAAGCTGAGAGGCTGTATGGTGTACAACATGCCTGCCTGCGCTGCAGACTCATTACAAGGAGTACGGAATGCTGCTAATTTTAGATAACGAGGAGGGGGTTCGAGGAGCTGGCGGTGTACGGCTGGCGGTGAACGTCTGACGGTGTACGTCTGGCGGTGTACGGCCGGCGGTGCAGGTCTGGCGGTGAACGTCTGGCGGTGAACGTCCGGTGGTGCACGTCCGGTGGTGCACGTCTGGCGGTGTACGGCCAGTGGTGAACGGCTGGTGGTGTACGGCTGGCGGTGAACTACCAGCGGTGCACGTCTGGTGGTGAACGGCCGGCGGTGCACGTCTGGCGGTGCACGTCTGGCGGTGCACGTCTGGCGGTGCACGTCTGGCGGTGCACGTCTGGCGGTGCACGGCCGGCGATGAACGGCCGGCGGTGCACGTCTGGTGGTGAACGTCTGGCGGTGCACGTCTGGCGGTGTACGGCCGGCGGTGCACGTCCGGCGGTGCACGTCCGGTGGTGAACGTCCGGCGGTGCACGTCCGGCGGTGTACGTTTGGCGGTGAACGGCCGGCGGTGCACGTCTGGTGGTGAACGGCCGGCGGTGCACGTCTGGCGGTGCACGTCTGGCGGTGAACGGCCGGCGGTGCACGTCCGGCGGTGAACGTCCGGCGGTGCACGTCTGGTGGTGACGGCCGGCGGTGCACGTCTGGTGGTGTACGGTTTCCTGCTGAGGAGATGAGAGTGGAGGAAGCTCTCCCTGTGCTCCCCTCATAGCACAGCAGAGCATGCACACGCCCGCGCCATCTACCTGCTCGGTGCACATTTCTGTCCCCGATGACAAATCAGCAACGTGTTGCACTTACGTCGGCATGTGCGCGTCATGTGATTGCGCGGCGGCGTTGTGTGACTGGTGGATGGGAGGAGGAACGGGTTCATTTCTGTAGCGTTACAGATTTTTATAAATGCACATACTTTAATAAACGCGTCATAAACAGTCACAAAAGAAGAGGCCGACCCGCATAAAGTCATGGCAGATATTTCTGACTTGCGCAGCATTACTGAAAGCGTTAGAGCTAGAATTCTTTATTACAGCAAAGAATATAATACATTCTTTATTATTACAGTCGTGGACATATGGAATTTTAACACGGTCCAAAAATACAGCTGTTCCCAAACACCTCTTTTTCACCTTTACAAAAGACATGATTCACAAATACGCCTGATCAAAGTTCCGCCATTATGGGTTGTGTTTTCATGTTTAGTCAGGGTGCTAAGTGGTTTAAAGTCTCCAATTAGCAGTCCGTGTTAAAACCCGTCTCCGAGATTTAATGAGGGCACACATTTAGCCCTGCCTTTGAGTGCCAATTCTAAACACCTTCAAAAGTGGAAGTGCGCCTTACACCAAATCAATTTGCCAGAGGAATTCATTTGCACTTCTCAAAATGTGAATATTCTGTGAGGAGAAAAAAAAACCTGACATATCATAACTTTATTAAGGGTTTTAGGCCCAACGCAAATAAATTAATAAGATATTAAATGAATTCTGACTTTAAGAAGTATACTACAGGATTTTTAATTCATGTGTAAAATTTAAATGATCACTGAACATGAACACAGATATAGAACTGCTGATACAAATGTGTTGTTAATAAGAGTTGTGTAACATTTCAAATAAACACCTGCACAGTTGCCACAGACTTTCCATCTTTTCATTACCACACACCCTCAGAGTTCTACTGACTTGTGACTTAGAAGCTCCTTCATTCCCATTTGTCCTATTAACCTCTTCTGGAGCTAAAATTGCAGAAGTGATGATGGTAAGGTGTTATCCTTAGTCGCCATGGAGACCAGATGGCCTGCTGACTCTGCAGCTTTTGGAGTGTCCTCTGCTAAGGGACAGCAGCTGTGTGTGTGTGTGTGTGTGTGTGTGTGTGTGTGTGTGTGTGTGTGTGTGTGTGTGTCTGTGTGTGTGTATTGACAGTGTCCTCTGCCAAGGGACAATGGTCCTGTTTGAGAATCGCTGTCTGTCAGTCACTGTCTGTGTGTGTGTGTGTGTGTGTGTGTGTGTGTGTGTGTGGACAGTGTCCTCTGCTAAGGGACAGCATTACTGTCAGTCACTGCATCCAGTGGGAGTAACACCTCTCTCATTTAGTCATATGTGTGTTTGCCAGAACAAATGTATTTTAATAATGTATTATTTAATCCTATATTTAATACTGAAAATCTTAGCCTTTTACTTACCTTTACCAATATACTGAACCCAGGAAGTGCTGTATGTCGTTCAGTGGAGACTTCCTTATAGCAGAAATAGAATTTGGCTGTCATTTATTATGGAGATGGTCCAATTAGTACAGAACAGTTCAGCACTGTCACTGGAGTGCCTGCAGCAAGTGATCTGTCTGATACTCCTAGCAGACTACCTTTACAACCAGGAACATTCAGTATGTACAAAACACATGTCCAGCTCACCTGTGGAGCAGACCTGTTCCATACATACAGTACTGCTGCAGGAGAAACTAGGAAAATACAGCAAGAACATTTCAGACAGGCAGAGCGGAGAATCGCCATTCGGACGGATGAGAGAAGTTGGGTTAAGATGCGCCATTTCACTGCTCGTCACAGCTGAAACCCTTGACCAGATACTAGAGCTCTAGTCCTAGCCTTAATGACCACGGACGCACACTGCAAGAGGAAACCCAGCAATTACGCAGTTTGCAGTGGTAATAACTAAATTCACTACCCATATGCTCCAAAACTTAAAAATCATCATGTGCTTGTTAATCAACTGTAACATTATCTGTTGTTTTGTCTATTAGATTAACATGCTCAGACATCCCTTTACATGTTTTTTAGACAAACATCTGAATAAATTCTTTGGAGAACATCAAGCATTATATTTACCAGAATTTGATTATGCAACATGTGGAACCAAGTCTCGTGCCAATAGTTAAGCTAAAAGAACAACATCAACAACAATAACAGTAGCTTGTGAAATTCACCAATAAGAAACAGTAGCTTGTTAGTTCAAGAGGTAAACAGTAGTAGTAAGAAATTGAGATTCACAATGAGACACAGAGCCATTCTGATCATAGGAGGACATAGGAGTACCACAGTACAGATAGTCCAGGAGTACCACAGTACAGATAGTCCAGGAGTATCACAGTACATATAGTCCAGGAGTACTACATCACAGATAGTCCAGGAGTACTACATCACATAGTCCGGGAGTACTACAGTAAGATAGTCGAGGGGTACCACAGTAAGATAGTCCAGGAGTACTACATCACAGATCATCCAAGAGTACCACAGTAAGATAGCCCAGGAGTACTACATCACATAGTCCAGGAGTACCACAGTAAGATAGTCCAGGAGTACTACATCACAGATAGTCCAGGAATATTACATTACAGATGGTCCAGGAGTATCTGTAATGTAATGCTCTTTAGTCCAGGAAGGTGAGCTAACTCATGGACAGTCGTGGGGTTGTTCGCGACTAGCTGCAAATGCTAATTGAAGTGGGCTGACAAAGACAATTTTGTATTAGTTAATTAAGGTGGCAGCAAACTTGAATTGCTCCTCCCTCATAGATAATACGGTTAGGGAGAAAATGGCAAAGTAGCTCCAAATGGGGCAGCATGAACAGCAAGGAAAAGCAGAGCAGTGGGGTTATTACCAAACTCTGATTGTTTGAGTCATAAGCATGCTGGAGCTTAAGTGATCAGAAATGATCCCTCCAACCACAGACCAGCCAGTAGCATCTATGTCCACTTCAGCACCAGCAGTGGAAAGAAAACCTTGAAACAATAGCTGCTGTGAAGAATTCTTACCCCAAGAGAGAGCGAGAGCGAGAGAGAGATATGGTTGTGGCTTGTTGAGTTTGTAACTTGTCATGTTATACACATCCATTTTATATAGGCTACTGGCCACTGGCAATTTCACTGCAATTTGTTATAAGAGAGCAGTTTTACATTTTAATTTAATAGAGCCCACAGGCATGGCCCCAAACAAGAATCAATCAGGTTAGAAAGAAGACATGACTTTGAGAGAGGTAGACAAATAACTTCCAAGAATTAAGCCAAACGGCTCTTTGAGTTCTGATCACACGTCAAGTATATCTTTACAAGTGGCAAGGTTTAGTTTTTAGATGGATATAATTCTTTGTAACAGTATGTACTCCGTGTGTGCTCTAATAAGTAAAGTTTAGGAAAGCCTGTCTGAAATATTCACTGTTTTTCTCTGGGGTTCTTTGGAATCATTGCAATAAGTAGTCAGCATATGTTCTGGCTCTAAGTCAGAAAACCTAAAGGTAAGAGACATAAGGTGGGAGTCACGCGCACTTGCTTTTGAAACCATAACCCAACGCAGACGTGATTCTCTTTAAAATCAGCTCCTCTACCCTTTACCCAGCCCATCCATTTGGTATAGAAACACATTTTCCACACATTGCAGGGATAAATCCGTTTGTACTTTGGCCACATCGTTAGAGATCTCAGTATTTAGTGGCAGTTATGCCTGCATGATGACATGATAATAAGAGGTGATATGGTCCATGAGGAGAATGGATGCCATGTTTTAAGGGGTTATAGCCATGTTTTAAGAACAGAAATGAAATCAGGAGGAAGTAGACTAATGTTTGCACTGAAGAGAACATTGTTTTTAGACTCATATTCTTAGTCTGAGCTCTTTCATATGGTCTTATATCATGTGTTCTCATCCCAGAGCTCGGCTAAGGACAAAAACCTAAACCTCACTAAATCTCTCTTTGGACAAATATTACTGTGTGTATGAGCAGGTCTTCATAAAATTCAAGAATAGAATAGAAAGAAACACTAAATCAGTATATATTTCTAAATTTGGCGTTGTCATAAATTTATTTAATTTATTACCAGGCATCCATAAATTAATCTGAAATTGAAAAAATGCTAATAACGATTAAGAGCTATTGGTTGATTGCACAAAACCGTAAACAAGCGTGTGTATGGCAACATCTATATTTCATTTCTGATTATATTCACAAGCCCGTATAAAGATTGCTGTCTGCACTTTCCCCTTCCAGGATATCCATAATTGATTTCAATCTGACCCAGACAATATTTCTATTTCAAGATAATTTTGGATGCATAATTTTTTATGCTAGTCACTAAGATTCTTTGGTTTGCGCCAATGTCGACAATATATTCAGTCATAAATATTGACGTCAGTCCTGAATTCCTGGATACATGATTCACAGGAACACTGTTCTTGTGTCCCGTGTTTAGGACAAAGAGCTGAAAAAAGAAGTATTTATATGTTCTAGGGATAAAGGTAAAATGGCTACAATATTACAAGTGTCACCGCAACGCACACAGCTGGACAATATCAAATCAAATCAGAATTTATTTCTATAGCACTTTTTACAACAGATGTTGTCACAAAGCAGTTTTACAAATGTCTGAGTCCAACCCCCAGTGAGCAAGACATGGGTGACAGTAGTGAGGAAAAACTCTCTAGATGACGAGGAACCTTGAGAGGAACCAAAACTCAAAGGGGGGCCCATCCTCCTCTGGGTGCTAAATAATAATAATAATAATAATAATAATAATAATAATAATAATAATAATAGACACTCAAAGGGGGGCCATCCTCCTCTGGGTGCTAAATAATAATAATAATAATAATAATAATAATAATAGACACTCAAAGGGGGGGCCATCCTCCTCTGGCAGCTAAATAATAATAATAATAATAATAATAATAATAATAATAATAATAATAATAATAATAGACACTCAAAGGGGGGGCATCCTCCTCTGGGTGACAACAGTCACCACAATAATAACAATTTTAGGAGAAAAATAAATAATAATAAAAGGGGAAATAAGCAGTTAATGTCTAGTCCACTGGTCTGGAGGTCCTGGTCTTGTCCCGAGGTGTGCGTGTGTCTGAGACCCAAAAGGACATCCATTAAGGGCGATATCACCAGTGTCTCCATGCTGCACACAGCTGGACTATATCACCAGTGTCTCCATGCTGCACACAGCTGGACTATATCACCAGTGTCTCCATGCTGCACACAGCTGGACTATATCACCAGTGTCTCCATGCTGCACACAGCTGGACTTTATCACCAGTGTCTCCATGCTGCACACAGCTGGACTTTATCACCAGTGTCTCCATGCTGCACACAGCTGGACTTTATCACCAGTGTCTCCATGCTGCACACAGCTGGACTATATCACCAGTGTCTCCATGCTGCACACAGCTGGACTTTATCACCAGTGTCTCCATGCTGCACACAGCTGGACTTTATCACCAGTGTCTCCATGCTGCACACAGCTTCGCTGTCATGAACTGTGATAGATAAGGCTAAACCAAGACACATGACACACTCTGTGCAGCTTCTCCAACTCAGTCATTAAGGTGCTGACACCTCTTCTCTATAGTCCCTTCTGAAGGGACCACAGACCTGGGTGTCACAAGGAACAAGCCACATGCGCCACGATTAGAGTAGAAGATCAGAGGCCGTCACACGCTATAATGGCACGCCATCAAATTCACCAGTAGCCTGGTGTTCTGTCCCAGGATGCATGCCTAGCGCGTGCTGAAAGAGAAGGATAACATGGGGGCGATTCCAACGCTGGAGACTGGCATATTGCTGTGCAAACAAAACAGATTTTCTTATAAATGGACAGCACCCTGGAGAGGAGGAGAGAGGAGGAGGAGAGAGGAGGAGGAGGAGAGGAGGAGAGAGGAGGGGGAGGAGGAAGAGAGAGGAGGAGGAGAGAGGAGGAGGAGGAGAAAGGAGGAAAGAGGAGGAGGGGGAGGAGGAAGCGAGAGGAGGAGGAGAGAGGAGGAGGAGAAAGGAGGAAAGAGGAGGAGGGGGAGGAGGGGGAGGTGGGTGAGCTAAACTGAAAGACCTCGAGATGGAAGTTCTCACTTAATGCTGAGGATGAACACAACCGCCGTGCTTTGCCTTGTAGCGCGTGGGTGGGCCGCGCGATAAATTCAGATCGTGAAATTCAAACCAGCACCATCAACACCCCCCTCGCCCACCCCCACCTTACTTACCATTGTGTCCTCACATTTTCTGTGTTCTCAGAGGAAATCACATCTTGGATGGGGGGCGGGGTGTGTGGGTGGGGGTTCTGGGCAGTGGGTGAAACTGTCTTTCATCTCGTCAAGCACCAGTAATACAGCATGACTGATTCAAGACAGATAAATACCTGTGTGACAAATCCGTGCGTAGCAAAGGGAGCATTAATTCAGCACTTGTAAGACATGTGTCCTTATGACAAAAGAGGGGAACATTTGTCAGTCTGTGCCACAGATGGCCCTGCTGGCGAACTTGACAAATGACCCTCACCTTGCCTGTAGTGGCGGGCCGGGTGGTCCGGGCGGAGGGAGCTCCACAGTGGTGCTGTTAATCTGCGAGTGCTTTTGGCACACACTTCAGACGGTTTCCCCGAGCCTGGCTGAGAACTGGCTTCCTTCTAATGACCTTCAAAATGTTGTCTATTATTCATGGCAAACATCCCGGCAAGCGATCTGGCACTAATAACTAATTAAACACAAAAAGACTTGCCTGTTGGATTTCCATATTACACTTAGGTGTAAATATTTTATGAAACATTGATCCTGGCTTATTTGAGCTTTTTAATTGTACTTGTACAGTTATATCTGATTATTAGAAGTGTGGTAATAAATCACCAACACCTTTCTGCTCACTTATTCACATGGGTCGTCACGTCACCATGTCATTCAGTAAGGCTGGATCTTTTCTTTTGATTGATTGATTGCGTGCCGTGATGTAAGATCTCTACGCAGTGACAGAGCTGTTTCACAGTGGTTTCCCATGGGCGCGCTGGTTGAAGAGGGATCCCTGGCACCCACTTCGCCCCTCACGAGTCACGCCTTCCTTTCCAGTTTTAAGGAGCTTCAGCCTGACGTGATCTGCCACTCATAAATACTGCCAGCCTCTCAGGAAGCTGTCACTGAACCAGTGATTGGTTGGCTGAGCATGCCACAGACATCTGTTTGTGCTTGTGATTTGGCACCGACCCAAATCCCAGTTGCTGGAGCCCTCTGCATTCTTTGATGAGACGTTTGCTTCTGATTTAGCGAGAATGAAGGAAGATCGTTGTAAGTCGTCTCGCAATGGTCCAATTTACGCCACGTTTCACACTGTAATTACAAAGTGAAGAAGCACCATGTAAGGGGAGCGCAGGCCTTCACTTACGCTGTGTTCATCTGCTTAAATTAACTTGCATCAGCATGCCAAAATTAATAAAGGTCGCATGAAGCAAAAAGGATAATATAATGATTACTGAACAGGAAAAGTGCGCAGTGGGGTAGAATTCCAGAAATCCTTCTTCAACAGCTCTCTAATTGTCTTAATTGACTGTGTATACATCATTAATTTCTAATTAGCTTCTAGTACACAGACTCCTTCCACTCAGTGCTAAAAATTATTGACCTTAAATCTAGTAGTTTGTAATACATTAAATCGGTGAGCGCTAAAGAGGCGGACGCATGTGCGGAGAACAGCGCGATTTATTAGGGGCAAATCCAGAGTCGTAGTCGTAAGGGTAGTCCAGGGTCAAAGAGCAACACGGAAAGACGGGGATATGTGATCAAACAAAAAAACACACGAAGCCAACAAGGGAAGCAGAATATAACAAAGGCTAGGAAACACGAAAGCTAGCATACACACAAACGCACGGAGTACAAGATTAAATACATGCATATACAGGCTTTCGAAAACATTAACAAACACAAACACAATGAACAGCAAAAACACAGGGAATCAGACATGGTTTAAATACATAAACTTAACAAGGTAGAAACGAGGGACAGGTGTGAGCAATCAAATGAGGGGTGGAGAAAACGAAACTACGGCATAGAACTAAAATACACAAGATGGAAAACACGGAACACGGAAGCTGAGAGGGACTAACTCATCTCTAGATTTACTGATTCTCAAGGACATACTCATGTTCAACCACAACGAATGCTGTTTTTCTAGTAAATCCTTTGGAATGTACACAATTTATAAAAACATGAAAGCATTACACGCGCTGAAGTGCAGCTTCCTACCAACTGGACTTCTCTAAGCACAGTGAACACTACATCGATTCTTAAAGTTTCCAGTTCACGGCAGCCTGGCAGCTACGGTCATTTCAGAACCAAACCATCAGAGAAGCTCGGCTAGTCTGCCGAAAGCTGACGCCAACACAAAGGTGTCCGTCCGGAGGCTCCGGTCCAGAAGCTGGAATCCAGAATCTTCGCGCTGTGTTGCAGCTCTTGAGTAAGAATTCAGTTAATGCCTTCAGCTTATCTACATCTTACAGAAGATTGCATCAGAACACAATGGGAGTTCGCTGGTGGGAAGAAGCCATTAGCAACATTGAAACAAAAACAAACACAAGCACATGGGAGAGCGCCCCTATCCGTCATTTAACACCCCTGACTGGGAGATCAAAGCTTTTGCTCCTTTCTCAGTTTGACCAATTACTGTCACCATATTTTTGTCTGCTAATAACCTAAACTGTAAACAAGTTCAGTTTTTGTGCCATGCATATGCGTGAGTGTGGCACATTTATAAATCTCTTGTAAAAAGTACTATGGGAGTTTTTTATTCACATTTTAAAACATCTCTCTTTTTCTCTGAAGTCAAAATAGGGATAATTTCGGTTCTAATTCGGACTGTAATTTTGGGCCATTTACGTTCCAACACGTTCATATCAGCAAATGCCAGTGGGGTAAGTGCTCAGATCTGAGCAAGTTAAGATCAAAACCACACCCAATATCTGCATTTCTAGCTGCTATCTGAACATACTCACAAACCTCACTGAGTCGTCTCTGATCCGACCCCACCATGGTTCCCCTCTTGCCCTTCCAGTAGTCATCATGCTATCCATTTCTCACTAAAAGTTAGCTTTTATTCAGTTGTGCTCACAGAAAAGAGCCATCCTTAGCAATTACAGTGTAGAAATACTTGAAGGAGCTGTATCAATTAAATTAACCTTGCCAGGTAATAAAACCTTCTTTATACCACTAAAAGAACCACTAATTCGACCAGAGGAGAGTCTTGTGAGATAATAGCCTTATTTAACTTCTCAGAGATGTCTCGTTAAGTCCTGGTAAGCTCACAGAAGACAGAAGGCCTACGGTGAATTGAACAATGACACTGCTCTCAGCGTTCTCCAAGGTGGAGGAGAAAGGTGGAGGAGAAAGCAACAGCTCCAACCGTTGCATCTCCAACCTCACGATAAATTCTTAACTGCCCTAAATATTTCTCTGGCTCCGTATGGGCGACCACCCCCTTATTAGAACTGAGACGTCGCTCCCTAAACGCTGAGTAGTGTCACGGTCACTCAGAGGGCTATAGACTCGATAAGGTTTTGGCACAGGTGTGTCATGTCTTTAACCTTTTGTTGACCTGTGCAGAATAGTCCAAGAGAAGCATCTTCACAAAGGATCAGCACAGCGTGGAAACAGAGGAGTGCGTGAACCAGGAGCACTAATCTCCCCCCGCAGGACGACGGTTTACTGCTCATCTTTCTTTCAGCGTGTAAACAATGCATTTCTTCTCTAATATAATATTCTTAAATAGTTATCACAGGCTTTATTATAGTGCAAAGAGGATAACAATTCAATATGTATCATCATTTGGTAGTTAACAGCATAGATGGGCACAGACCTCCATTTGTAATCTAAATGCTCGGTATTGCGTGTTGTAGATTAAATGTAGAAACTATTACATTTTAGGGTATTAAGAAATGAAAATACTTTGACTGAATTTTGCACTGTGAATATCCTTATTTCTCACAAGTCTATGTGATGTGTCATTCATTCAGTTGAAGGGTTCAGTGAGCTTGTAACCAGACACGTTTCTCTTTATCACGTCTATCAGAGAATTCTTCACTCCTTTATTCATTCAACAAATTCTCCCTCTCTCTCTTTCTTACCTCTCTCTCTCCTCCCTCTCCCTCTCTCTCTCTCTCTCTCTCTCTCTCTCTCTCCCTCTCCCTCTCTCTCTCTCTCTCTCCCCCACGCTCTGAAGGTAAGTGTGCTAAGCTCTGCCGTCACACTAATCACTGCTCAGGTTGAATGACAGGACCGAGTGGGGTTTAGTTGTGATCTCTCCGCTAGCTGGTGAAACCAAGTGCAGAAGCACAGGCCCCTGCTGGTCAAGCTAGCAAACCCCTCTAACCCCAACACACACAGCCCTCGGCTTTGGTTGCGCTCTTGTGGGACCTACACCTGCTACACACTGTGGCTATATATTCCATTCACTGTGACGACGAAATTGCTCATTCAAACCTCTAAAAATAAGCAAGCAGAGAGAACAGCATGCTACATCACCCAGCCCCTGACAGCATTTCTTTATATTTCATTATTTAATAAACATTGAACATCTGGGCCTGATGGTGGTGAGTGAATGATGTTTGGGAAGCAAATCTCCCATCTGTTTTGGGCTTGTTGGTTTCAGAAAAATCTCTTGAGAGAGGAGGAAGCATTCACAGATCCACACTGAGAGCCATCAGCTATGTTGAAGCTAAAGGCCTGACTAGAATGACTAAGCCTAAAACAAACAGCTTTAATAAGACAAGCTGGGTATTTATCCGCCAACCACCATCCAGCGGAAACATCTCAGACTGCAGAAACACATTAAAAACGTCTACTGCTTTAAAAATGTCACTGCAAGTCCAGACTTTGGTAATCCATCTTCCGTCAGACTGTACATGCGGAACCTCTAATATCGATCCAGTACAAACAGCAAGAGGTGAGGGTAAGCTGGATGGGATCACATAGACGGGATCAGCAGGCCTGGTGCTGACAAATGGAGACAACCAGGTCTTTTCTCTGAGAAACGCTGGTCAGAAGCAAGTTAAAGCATCAGTGAAAAGACGCTTTTATGCCTTTACACAGAGTTTCTCCCACATGTAAGCAGAGTGTTTCCAGAATGGACTTGGTTCATTCTTTAAGGAATCTTGTCATGAAACATCACTGCTCCTGTCTGCTTATTGGTCAGAAAGCATACAGATTCTATTACCAAAGAGTGCAAAAGTGTTTAATGTTTCAGTGCAATGTGTTTTAAATCCAAATAAACACACATATGAACATTTTCTTTTTGTCAGATTTATTGCATGAAGTTTCATAAAATGCAATCATATAAGCTACTGGTGGCAAACTGAAAATGTCCCCAGTGTATTGGTATGTAATTACAATGTAATTAGTATGTAATTAGTAACAGTCTGTTTGCGCCCTCAAAATGGGTAATCTAATTATGTATGGACCACTTCCTACAAAATGTAACTTGAGTTTCCTGAGTTTCAGCAAGTATAAGACCTTTTTTTATTCATTATTTAATGGCCCTGTTTCTACAAAGGGATGTCATGACTGGGAGTCGTCATGCTACTGTTAATTAGAATTTGAATGAGTTTACCATGAAACCATGACAGATTTAACATTGATTGTACCTTCCTGTTACATAATCTAATCAGAATCGGTGGCGATTATAGACAATCTTTCTCAGTAATTCCAGGTGCTCGTGTCTCTGGGCATCTGATATGGTGTGTTGAATTGTTGTTCAGTGTTGATGCATAGCAGCTATAATAAGTGTAATTGCACACTGGCATTGTAACATAAGAAAACACTGGCACAGTAATTATCAGACCATGTCCCCAACGCATTAGCCGCACACACACTTTTAAAGGAAAGGCCAGTTTATTAGCAATTCAGAGAGCTTTACAATGGTATAATAGAAAAATAATAGTAATAAAATAATAGTAGCTAAGATGATTAAATTCTGAGACATTTCACCTCAGGATGGCTTGTGTTTTTTACTACAACAAACTGGAAACCAGTGTAGAGTTTTTAGAGTTTTTAGGAGTAATGTCCTGGTTAAACCTCTCACACAGTGAAGACGTTGTCACTGCTGAAAGATCTGGTTTTGAGACCTTTTCCTGCAGTCATCTGTGCTGGAGATAAAAGCATGGAGGAGTTTCTCTAGATTTTGCTGGGATGTTTTTAAGGCTGGCTATATTCTTCAGATTGAGGAATCTGGAAAAGAAAGATGTTCGAGTGGAATAAGTGGAAAGGAGGAAGTTATTGGGCATGTTTAAGTGTGTTTATGTCAGATTATCTTGCTAGTGAACATAATATGCTAAATTGGACATCATATCCATAATGTATATGTTTAAAAGTGCCAATCTATTTTGTACATTCGTTCTTATAACATATTCATTTTTGCATCTTAACTTTACAGCATAACTTTATTTTGGTTCAATCCAAATGTATGCTAAGTGATGAAGCATACACCCACCCTGGATCTGTGCCCGACTTCACCATTTCTGGGAGAATGTGTGTGCAGAGGCAGACACGTGTAGTCGCATTAACAGCCTCACAGCCTCATGCTAAGCATGGGAAGAGACTGTACAGGAAGCTGTAGCAATCAATCACAAAGTAGCTTTGCAACAGAAGTGAAGTAGAAGATTTTTCTCCAGCAGAGCTCCCGCCCTCCAATGGTAATGAGCTGAACGACTGAATGAGCTGTAATGTGACCATGGCAGTTTCTGCTGACAATTGAAAGTTACAGCCCATTTACACACAATAGATGGGAAAATTTTCACTATTTCGTCATGGATTTGGGCTGAGGTTACAGATGTGGCTACATGGTTTTCAGGCACTAGGGGGTACAGACCGTGATCATTAAAAGGTTGTTTACTAAGATGGTACTTTTATAATCACAGACATTATAGTAAACTGGCAGTTGTCTGCTGGTCTTCTTGCCTGGTGAATTAACTGGTTTTGTCTTTCTGCTGGTCACTGAAGCGCATCATAGCTAAAGACACATGAAGTTACTGAGAATACTGCTAAGTGCAACACAGCTCGGGTACAAATTATCTGCTATGTGATCTGTGGGAGTTTTGTTTGAGGTTTTGGTGGCGTTTTTTTGGGGGAGGTTATTTATTTTTCTCTGAACAAAGACATAAAGTCTGACCATCTGTCTGAATGTGAGTCATGTGTTCTTACAGTCTGCTCGACGGCAACGTCATCCAGATCAGTTTCTAACTTGTTAGGTTCCTGCAGACACTAAGGGGGGCTTACAAAATAATACTGTATTTTGTTTCTTCAATCCTCTCTAATACTGTGTGTCTGTCTCTACAAACCTGTGGTGTTGTAACTAAATAAGCAGAGGGAATTTTTAAGTATTGGTAATATTTTTTTTGACAACAGTGAAAAAAACCCCATTTTCAACTACTGTTTAATATAGTGTTTACCTACATTACTAGTGTTTAACTATTTTACTAGTGTTTACCTACATTACTAGTGTTTACCTAAGTTACTTTGGATGACCACATTACACATAAATATTATTCCTCAAAATTTCTCAAATCACCCTGGAACTGTCAAAGGTTAAATAATTTCATTTCAAATTTCTGAGCACAGATCGATAATTTAACTGGGGTTTTTTGTCATCAGATTTTGAAAAATTCCATTGC
The DNA here is from genome assembly GCF_041902795.1 of Electrophorus electricus. Lineage (NCBI taxonomy): Eukaryota > Metazoa > Chordata > Actinopteri > Gymnotiformes > Gymnotidae > Electrophorus > Electrophorus electricus. Next base: position 44,339,132 of record NC_137497.1, read on the forward strand.
CAGTCAGAAATTCTCAAACTACAGACAAACCAAAACACAACGCAAATGGACCCCTCACAGATCAAAAACTCGATCTCTCCAATTCCATTCAGGAGCCATTCCCATGAAGTTTCTCCACAGAGTGGGCAGACTCTCTTCCTATTCCCTGTCATGAATGGATTCTGAATGAACAATAATAACAGTAAAAGAGGCGCATGCTCTTCAGATGCTGTGCAGAGACGTGATAAGGGGTAGAAGCCGAGGATAAGCGGGGGAGGAGGGGTGGTTTGTGGAGGCCAGTCGCAGGTGCACAGAGGACATTTTAACACAACTCCACTTTTCACAGATAATGGGCCAGCCGAAGCACTCTGTCTCCGTGGAAAGCAGACCGTGGTGTTCGGAGAAGAATGAATGCTGCAGTTTGGCTTTTCAGCACTGCCGTTTAAGAAGTCAACTGAGGAGCCAGGAAATAACCACAGCACTGCCATCCACCTGGAAAACGTCACACGACTATAGGAGCCTTAAAGTCCACAGCAACAACAATGTGGTTGTTTGTTAGTAAAACACATTTATTATTGTTATTGTTATTAAAGCACATTATCCCCCCCCCACCCCAACGTGGGAAACATGATTTATATGTCTGAGCCTGTGAAAGTGAAATAATGAATACATCAGCATGGCCTCAGTCTACCTGTACTTCCAGTCTAACCGAACACAATTATTAATGAACGATTATCCATGACTGATAAACACCGCACCGCTGCGATATGCCGTCTGACCTAACGCAGCTTGCTGTAATTATTAATAACGACACTGCTCTCGCGCCTTACGGTATGCACTCGCACGTGCAACACGCGTCGGCCCATGGCTAACGCGTTTTGATGAAGACATGGGTCTTTTCGGGAGTCTGAAACAGGCAGAAGCAGAGCTGGAATGCGCGGTGCATTAAAACAGCCTCAGCACTGAGCCAGTCCTTCATCTTTCAGGCAGACACTGTATACGTCCGCTCACACATCTCCCCTCGGCGCGTGGGCCTGGAGAGGCGTTTGGGTGGGATTCTGGCTCCATCCACACAGCTTCTCGCATTATTTGTTACGGAAGTAGTCATTATCTGATAATTGCCCCGTGATGAAACGCTCATGTTGTGACGAAGTCGGTCGGCCCAGTCGGGGGAAGCCGGTGTGATGTAAGACTATTAGCAGAACAGGCATTGCGTGACGCTGCTGGGGTCGAGCCTCTCAGAGACGCGCATGTAATCGGCCACCTTCATTAGGGCGGTAGAGACCCACGCAGAACGTGGCCCAACCTGTCATGAGCCCCATGTCTGTTCCTGCTATATCAGGCCATTGAAAGCCTCTCACAGACCTGCTCTACATGGAGCTGAGGGGGGATTGATTAACTCACAGGTCTGAGCATCTCCAGTCTGAAGCAGAGTTCTGTTGGTCATGTCACTATTAAGATAATACAGTTTTACTTATTTTTTCTGTTAGCATGCTAATTTCATGCCATGGACTACAAAAATAATATAACACATACACTAATGCTGTATATAACATACACTAACACTGTATATAACATACACTAACACTATATACACCGTACACTAACACTGTATATAACATATACTAACACTGTGTATAACATACACTAACATTGTATACAACGTACACTAACACTATATACACCGTGCACTAACACTGTATATAACATACACTAACACTGTGTAACATACACTAACACTGTGTACAACATACACTAACACTGTGTATACCATACACGAACACTATATACACCGTACACTAACACTGTATATAACATATACTAACACTGTGTATAACATACACTAACACTGTATACAACGTACACTAACACTGTGTAACATACACTAACACTGTATACAACATACACTAACACTATATACACCGTGCACTAACACTGTATATAACATACACTAACACTGTGTAACATACACTAACACTGTGTACAACATACACTAACACTGTGTATACCATACACGAACACTATATACACCGTACACTAACACTGTGTATAACATACACTAACGCTGTATATAACATACACTAACGCTGTATATAACATACACTAACACTATATACACCGTACACTAACACTGTATATAACATACACTAACACTATATACGCCGTACACTAACACTGTATATACCATACACTAACACTATATACACCGTACACTAACGCTGAATATAACATACACTAACACTATATACACCGTACACTAACACTGTATATAACATACACTAACACTATATACGCCGTACACTAACACTATATACGCCGTGCACTAACACTGTATATACCATACACTAACACTGCGTAACATACGCTAACACTGTATACAACATACACTAACACTGTGTATACCATACACTAACACTATATACACCGTACACTAACACTGTATATAACATACACTAACGCTGTATATAACATACACTAACACTATATACACCGTACACTAACACTGTATATAACATACACTAACACTATATACGCCGTACACTAACACTGTATATAACACATACTAACACTGTGTAACATACACTAACACTGTATATAACATACACTAACACTATATACGCCGTGCACTAACACTGTATATACCATACACTAACACTGTGTATAACATACAGTAACACTATATACACCGTACACTAACACTGTATATAACATACACTAACACTGTGTATACCATACACTAACACTATATACACCGTACACTAACACTACACCGTACACTAACACTGTATATAACATACACCAACACTATATACACCATGCACTAACACTGTGTATAACATACACTAACACTGTGTATAACATACACTAACACTGTGTAACATACACTAACACTGTATACAACATACACTAACACTGTGTATACCATACACTAACACTATATACACCGTACACTAACACTGTATATAACATACACTAACACTGTGTATAACATACACTAACGCTGTATATAACATACACTAACACTATATACACAGTACACTAACACTGTATATAACATACACTAACACTATATACACCGTGCACTAACACTATATACCATACACTAACACTGTGTATAACATACAGTAACACTGTGTATAACATACACTAACACTGTGTATAACATACACTAACACTGTATAACATACACTAACACTGTGTATAACATACACTAACACTATATACACCGTACACTAACACTGTATATAACATACACTAACACTATATACACCGTGCACTAACACTGTATATAACATACACTAACACTATATACACCGTGCACTAACACTGTATATACCATACACTAACACTGAATACAACATGCACTTACATGGTATAGAACATACACTAACACTGCATAGAACATAGAGTAATGCAGATCACTACTGCTTTTTATTTTAAGGTCTTCAGTGGCTGGTTGGTAACAATCTCATGTACTTGGTAATAAGAGCTCAAATTTCAGGCAGAATGTGACCTGCTAGTTTGCATATTCGGTTTTTGCACAGAGCTGGGCTGTGACCGACAGGACAGTGGAGTTCTTATGTCCTGCAGTACTGCACAGATCTGCGAAACCTCGGGGTACCTCTGACTAGGGCGGTCTTAATGACCTTCTAATGCCGTATGGCAAATCTCGTCACTCACTGAGGAGAGTGTTCACTTCTAACACACTGCAGGTCGTCTGCACTCGCATGTTAGATTCTAGATCGTTCCAGCGGTAATGTTAGATTAACAGTAGTGTTGGTTATGCACTAAAAGACATTAGAGCACTGCTGTGTTTTCTGTAAGAAGAATATCTCTTGTTTATAATGACTGAAGGGACACAGAGTCCTTCAATAGCAGATGGTCTGTAATTCTTTCTCCTCAGTGTGACTGTGTGTGTGTATGTGTGTGTGTTCTACTTGACTGGTGACATTGATGCCTGGTTGTTACACCAATGACAGTACTGTTATTAACCCTGTCATAAATTGCTTTTTACCAAATTACAGTTAGCCAGAGTGCAGTTGTGAAGCTGAGTGACCAGTAATCACAGCTGTCCAGACACACACAGCTCAGTCCCTTCGTCAGTGTGAAGTATTGAAATGATTACCAATGCTCAAGCACTCAAAGGAAAATAGAAGTGAGCTTTGAGTCCCCTCTGCCCTCGGTGTACAGCTTCACACTCACACAACACCCCCCCCAGGTCAAGACACAGCTGCAGCTACAGAAGAGATGAACACCTGAGCCAGTTTGCACCACCTGTTATCACCTTACTGGCATCTGTTTAAGGGATCACATGTTTAAGGACACACATGTTTAAGGGATCACATGTTTAAAGACACATGTTTAAGGGATCACATGTTTAAAGACACATGTTTAAGGACACACATGTTTAAGGGATCACATGCTTAAAGACATGTTTAAAGACACATGTTTAAGGACACACATGTTTAAGGGATCACATGTTTAAAGACACAGGTGTTTAAGGACACATGTTCAAGGGATCACATGTTTATGGACATGTGTTTAAGGACATATGTATTTAAGGACACATGTTTAAGGGATCACATGTTTAATGACACACATGTTTAAGGGATCACATGTTTAAAGACATACATGTTAAAGACATGTTTAAGGACACACATGTTTAAGGGATCACATGTTTGAGGACACATGTTTAAGGACACACATGTTTAAGGACACATGTTTAAGGGATCACATGTTTGAAGACATGTTTAAGGACACACATGTTTAAGGGATCACATGTTTAAAGATACATGTTTAAGGACACACATGTTTAAGGGATCACATGTTTAAAGACACATGTTTAAGGACATACATGTTTAAGGGATCACATGTTTGAAGACACACATGTTTAAGGACACACATGTTTAAGGAATCACATGTTTAAAGACACACATGTTTATGGACATACATGTTTAAGGGATCACATGTTTAAAGACACACATGTTTAAGGACGTACATGCTTAAGGGACCTGTCAGGGTTGGTCCCTCCTTGCTTCCATGTTTCGTGGTTTCCTTGTCATGTTTCTTTCTCCATTCTGTTCCTGTCCTTATTTTAGTTTTCACCATTCATGATTTGCACCTGTGCCTTGTTTAGTGTTCTTTAGTTCATGTATTTAGCCCCTCTTTTGTTTCCTTTGTCTTGGCTGTTCATTGGATGTATGTTTGGATGTATGAATGTATGTAAGTGGGTTCATTGTTGATCTAAGTTTATCCTCTGTATGTTAATTCTAGCCCTCATTTATTCAATCCCTAGCCCTTGTTCGTATCATGTATCCTCGTACTCTCCGTATCGCTAAATCCACCCTGGACTGCCCTAACATCTAGAATCTGGATTTGCCCCTAATGAATCTCT
>NC_137497.1:44349505-44354505 GCF_041902795.1 Electrophorus electricus
TGACCAAGACCCCCACATCTATGTGACCAAAACCCTGAAGCTTGTCAGGATGGATAAGTCATGGAAGGCTGGAGTTTGTGAAAATGTCTCTGCAACTAATGTGTGTTCTCCTCACTGGACCACATAGACACTCTGTGTAACACCAGCCTTTAATGGCCTTGTAACTGTGATGGAAAAAACCCACAATTTGGTGTGTTTTCATAGAATCTACTTGTTAAAAATGCACATTTTGTTGAGTAGTTCCCAGCTGAGACCTGATCTAGAGAGGACAGAGGAACGTGTTCTCGGTTATGCAGGCAGGAGTCTCTCTCCTCTCCTCTCCTCTCCTCTCCTCTCCTGTCCTCTTATTCTCCTCTCCTCTCCTCTCCTCTTATTCTCCTCTCCTCTCCTCTCCTCTCCTCTCACTGTCCAATATACACCAAACTGCACACACACACACACACACACACACACACACAGAGAGAGAGAGGAGTAGCACTCAAGAACCATCCTTACTTCCACAGATTAGCGTAACCAAACCCAGATCACACCCTCTTGGTCGCTGATGTTGATCAGTTTCTGGGGGTGAATCTCTCTATGCTGCCGCATGTCCCTGGCTGATTTATTTGGCCCATGGCTGCCTGATGAGAGAGGCTTGTTTAGAAGGGGGAAAACCGTGTTCCATGGTGCAAGAAGACCTTTACAGGGTGACTGCCTTCATCGTTCCTTATATAACTGTGACACTGAAGACTCTGTGAAATGTGTGTAGCCCACTACACCATAGCAAATACACTACTACAGTCGAGCAGTAAACAAAATGTGTGGTAGCCAGCATCTCTCTGTTATTAGCATACATTGCTCTGGGGTTTCCGGAAGCCCCTAGACCCACCGGATATTACCAGCTCAATCTGAACCATCTGCACACCATAAAGGCTTGGTACGATGACGACGACGACGATGATGATGATGACGATGATGACCTTCTTTCCACACACTTCTTCATGCCACACTGTGTTCCCCCGATTCTCCCAATGTGGGTGTTTATTGAAAACAACTTTCAAACGGCCGTATTCTGCCACCAGACAGGAAAGCGTGAAGCCGAGGAGAGATGATCTCTGTTGAAAGTCTTTCTTTGGCAGTTGCAGTGCAGAGACCCCACATGAGAAATTTGAAGGACTTCGAAATTTGACAGTTTTGTCACAGTCTCCATGGCAACTAGCGAAAGGGTCTCATTATACGCTTGTGTTTTTGCATGTAAAGCCTTTCTGCAGAAAAAAAAAATTATAAAACAGCTGAGTGCTGAAAAAAATTGTATGAACACAAGTTGATATTACAAATAAAGTGTAAATAAAGTCAAATTGGCAAAATAGGAATAACAAAATGTGATAATGTACTGGCAAAACTAACTAGTACTAGTGTTGAATAGCACATATGTTGCTCAAGGAACTCTTACAGTGTTGAGCTGTGTTCAGTTGAACTCATAAACACTGTGCTTTGTGTGTTACTGTTGTATGCAGTGTTTGTGTAAGTGTTACTGTTGTATGCAGTGTGTCTGTTACAGTCTTACTGTTGATGTATTGTGTCTGTTAGTCTTACTGTTGTATGCAGTGTTTCTGTAAGTGTTACTGTTGTACAGTGTTTCTGTAATAGTGTTACTGTTGTATGCAGTGTTTCTGTCACAGTCTTACTGTTGTGTGCAGTGTGTCTGTTACAGTCTTACTGTTGTATGCAGTGTTTCTGTAACAGTCTTATTGATGTATGCAGTGTTTTTGTAACTGTGGTACTGTTGTATGCAGTGTTTCTGTGACAGTGTTAATGTTTGCCTTTGACTTGACCTAGCATGTGACAACAATTAATGGCAATATTCATTACATACACTACAAGTCTGTCATACACAAGAGTTTGTATATGACAGTATAACTCGTGTGTGTATTTAACAGTATAACGCGTGTGTATGTCAGTATAACTCGTGTGTGTATGATAGTATAACTCGTGTGTGTGTGTATGACAGTATAACTCGTGTGTGCATATGATAGTATAACTCGTGTGTGTATGATAGTATAACTCATGTATATGACAATATAAGTCCTGTGTGTATGACAGTATAACTCGTGTGTGTGTATGACAGTATAACTCGTGTGTGTGTGTGTGTGTGTGCGTATGACAGTGTAACTCGTGTGTGTATGACAGTATAACTCGTGTGTGTATTTAACAGTATAACTCGTGTGTATATGACAGTATAACTCGTGTGTATGACAATATAAGTCCTGTGTGTATGACAGTATAACTCGTGTGTGTATGACAGTATAACTCGTGTGTATATGTCAGTATAACTCGTGCATATTTTACAGTATAACTTGTGTGTATGACAGTATAACTCATGTGTATATGACAGTATAACTCGTGTGTGTATTTCACAGTATAACTCGTGTGAGTATGACAGTATGACTCGTGTGTGTATTTAACAGTATAACTCGTGTGTGTATTTGACAGTATAACTCGTCTGTGTATGACAGTATAACTCGTGTGTGTATTTCACAGTATAACGTGGGTGTATGACAGTATAACTCGTCTGTGTATGACAGTATAACTCGTGTGTGTATTTCACAGTATAACTCATTTGTGTATTTGACAGTATAACTCGTGTGTGCGTATGACAGTATAACTCGTGTGTGTATTTGACAGTATAACTCATCTGTGTATGACAGTATAACTCGTGTGTGTATTTCACCATATAACTCGTTTGTGTATTTGACAGTATCTCGTGTGTGTGTGTGACAATGTAACTCGTGTGTGCGTATGACAGTATAACTCGTGTGTATTTGACAGTATAACTCGTGTGTATGATAGTATAACTCATGTGTGCGTATGACAGTATAACTCGTGTGTGCATATGATAGTATAACTCGTGTGTGTATGATAGTATAACTCATGTATATGACAGTATGACTCATGTGTGTATGACAGTATAACCCGTGTGTATTTGACAGTATAACTCGTGTGTGTGTATGACAGTATAACTCGTGTGTGTGTATTTGACAGTATAACTCGTGTGTGTGTATGACAGTATAACTCGTGTGTGCATATGATAGTATAACTCATGTATATGACAGTATAACTCGTGTGTATGACAGTATAACCCGTGTGTGTGTATGACAGTATAACTCGTGTGTGCGTATGACAGTATAACTCGTGTGTATTTGACAGTATAACTCGTGTGTGTGTATGACAGTATAACTCGTGTGTGCATATGATAGTATAACTCGTGTGTGCGTATGACAGTATAACTCGTGTGTGCGTATGACAGTATAACTCGTGTGTATTTGACAGTATAACTCATGTATATGACAGTATAACTCATGTGTATATGACAGTATAACCCGTGTGTATTTGACAGTATAACTCGTGTGTGTGTATGACAGTATAACTCGTGTGTGTGTATGATAGTATAACTCGTGTGAGTGTATGACAGTATAACTCGTGTATTTCACAATATAAGTCATGTGTATATGACAGTATAACTCGTGTGTGCATATGACAGTATAACTCGTGTGTGTATATGACACAGTATAACTCATGTGTATATGACAGTATAACTCGTGTGTGTATTTCACAGTATAACTTGTGTGTATGACAGTATAGCTTGTGTGTATATGACAGCATAACTCGGGTGTGTGTATGACAATATAACTCGTGTGTGCGTATGACAGTATAACTCGTGTGTGCGTATGACAATATAACTCATATGTGTATTTGACAGTATAACTCGTGTGTATGACAGTATAACTCATGTGTGCGTATGACAGTATAACTTGTGTGTGTGTATATGACAGTATAACCTGTGTGTATTTGACAGTATAACTCGTGTGTGTGTATGACAGTATAACTCGTGCGTGTGTATGACAGTATAACTCGTGTGTGCATATGATAGTATAACTCGTGTGTGTGTATGACAGTATAACTCGTGTGTGCATATGATAGTATAACTCGTGTGTGTATGATAGTATAACTCATGTATATGACAGTATAACTCATGTGTGTATGACAGTATAACCCGTGTGTGCATATGATAGTATAACTCGTGTGTGTGTATGACAGTATAACTCGTGTGTGTGTATGACAGTATAACTCGTGTGTGCATATGATAGTATAACTCGTGTGTGTGTGTATGACAGTATAACTCGTGTGTGTATATGACAGTATAACTCGTGTGTATGACAGTATAACCCGTGTGTATTTGACAGTATAACTCGTGTGTGTGTATGACAGTATAACTCGTGTGTGCATATGATAGTATAACTCGTGTGTGTATGATAGTATAACTCATGTATATGACAGTATAACTCATGTGTGTATGACAGTATAACCCGTGTGTGCATATGATAGTATAACTCGTGTGTGTGTGTATGACAGTATAACTCGTGTGTGCATATGATAGTATAACTCGTGTGTGTGTATGACAGTATAACTCGTGTGTGTATATGACAGTATAACTCATGTGTATTTGACAGTATAACTCGTGTGTGTGTATGACAGTATAACTCGTGTGTGTATTTGACAGTATAACTCGTGTGTGCGTATGACAGTATAACTCGTGTGTGCGTATGACAGTATAACTCGTGTGTGCATATGACAGTATAACTCATATGTGTGTATGACAGTATAACTCGTGTGTGTGTATGACAGTATAACTCGTGTGTGTGAATGACAGTATAACTCGTGTGTGTGTATGACAGCATAACTCGTGTGTGTGTATTTGACAGTATAACTCGTGTGTGTGTATGACAGTATAACTCGTGTGTACGTATGACAGTATAACTCGTGTGTGCATATGACAGTATAACTCGTGTGTGTGTATGACAGTATAACTCGTGTGTGTGTATGACAGTATAACTCATGTGTGTGTATGACAGCATAACTCGTGTGTGTGTATGACAGTATAACTCGTGTGTGTGAATGACAGTATAACTCGTGTGTGTGTATGACAGCATAACTCGTGTGTGTGTATTTGACAGTATAAC
>NC_137497.1:44359505-44412005 GCF_041902795.1 Electrophorus electricus
TATCACGGCTAAATTGGCCACTATCTATTATTCTTGTATTATGGCATCTCCGCGCGAGCGTGCGGCTACCTGTGGATCTTTTCCCTGTCAAAACAATTATTTCACCTGCAATAATCCTGCAGCAACTTTCAAGAAGTGAACATATATGAACGTTCCATGTGGAGGATCTGCAATCAGCTGTGAACTGATCAGAGCTTCGGTTTGCTCTGACGACACGTTGAACATCTTAGAGGGAAGAGCTGCACACGACTCCTCAAATAGCACATTTCTGTTTATTCTGTTTTTGCTTCATTTTATTTTGTGGGATGCAAGACGTTTGGGGGAAGGGCTCAAAAACACACCTTAAAAAGACCAGCAGTACTACTGCCAGAGGTTAAAGTACAAAGGCTAAATGCCAAAGGTTAAAGTACAAATGCTCAGTGCTAAATGCTAACTGTATGGTTGGCTGTCTCTTTCCTCTTAAGCACCAATAGCAATGTGGTCATCACTTCTGGCTTTTTTTAGCATAAAACTCCACCCTAAGGCTTAACTAAAAGGCAAATAGCAGGTTTAGAAATGCAGTGTTGTTTCAAAATCACTCTTGTCTTGCATGCGTCTAACAGTCCCCCTCCCGAGGCTGTCTGTCTTCAGTAAACGATCCCATAAGATCAGTCTATCAAAGGCAGGATGTTTCCCCGTGCTACTCCAGATGGACTCGGATCACCCCTGATCTCTCCAAGGTCTCTAACTCCAGAATATTTGAGCACCTCTGCAATGCTGTGAAAAGGTTTTCTTTTCTTTTTGCTCTTTGAAATTGGGCTCAGGGAAGGTCACGTGTTTGAGGGAATGTCACGCGTGCCCTGTTCGATGTCAAGCTGCCGCCAGGTGACTGACGCGAGGCCGTTTCTTATTGTGCCTGTCTGTCCTAACACTTACTTCCCATTCTTACCCAGTTCCTTCTGTCTCCTTTTGAAATCAGTGACTTCTTCCCATCAGTGAAGCACCCAGGTCTGTCAAACACGACACCACTTTGCCTGAGATCTCACATTACTGGGAAAAAAAACGGACTGCTTCGAGCCACTGACCGCTACCGCTAACTACAGTGGCACAAAGACCGGATTTTGCAGAGAAATAGCTTCTAAATGTTTCTAATGAGCGTCTGACAGAATTAGCTCATGGAACCTACAGGTGTAGAAGGTGGGGATTGGAGAAGCAGACTGCCTCCTACCTGGTGTGTGTAGTTTGTGTCTAGTTTATGCCTCTGTCCTGGGCTGAGCTGTGGGTGAGGGGCAAACCCTGCTCACCGTGGTGACATGTGGTATCTGATATCTGCAGCACTGTGGTGACATGTTTTCCAGGGGCTGAGTGCATCCGACACCCCACCGCGGGCCGGCCGTGGAATACCAAACTCGAGGAAAAGGGTCTCTGCTGCACAGACGGCCACTCAGGTGTGTCCACATGTCAGGGAGCAGTCTCTGGAGCGACAATTACCCCCTTCTCCCGCTCTACTGGAAGAGCTTTTCCAGTACCAGTCCACTGCTCTCATTTCCATGGTGCACAGCTGACATAAATCCCCTCTACTGCTACCACAGGACGTGTGGGCAGCTGCTTCACTCTCTCTCAGTCTCTCATATAGTGCGGAAGGAGTATTAATACATGGAAGAAGCTCTAGCTCCTTCTTATGGATAATTAAAGAGTCTGTGCTGATGTGACGTTTTTACACACTCAAGCCTCTTAAAACAACACTTTTACAGGTGCATTTGTTAGATGCTAAATTAAAGGCATGTAGAGTTTGCGAGCCGCCCTCTGCCCCAAGCTGGGAGATGTTAAACATGAACGTGACTGCTGGGTAAAAAGGATAACACCTTTAAATTGAGCATCACTCTGATAAGAATGGGATCTCAATAAAGGGCTATAGGAGGGTGAAATGGTCAACTCACACTGGAGGGTGAACTGGTCAACTCACACTGGAGGGTGAACTGGTCATCTCACACTGGAGGGTGAACTGGTTAACACACACTGGAGGGTGAACTGGTCAACTCACACTGGAGGGTGAACTGGTCAACTCACACTGGAGGGTGAACTGGTTAACACACTGGAGGGTGAACTGGTCACCACTGGGCAACAAATGGGTTTCAGACCAACAGTGCACCTACAGGGTAAAATGTGTAAATATGGGGTTGTTGCTTATATAGTCAAGTGTTTAATAATTGCGTATATATGTGTGTGTACAGTATGTGTGCATGTGTGTGTGGTCGTTGTGTACTGTGGCATAAAACAGAAAAACACACAGACATGCATGATTTGTCATTAAAATATGATGCAAAACCAACAGGGCTACAAAAGCAAACAACACACACCAGATCAATAAAATATATCCCTTGTGAATCCAACATGCCAACACACGGGCCTAACTTGTGTCTGTTCGATCGGAGCATCTCCACTGCAGCTGACAGTTTGTTTACTGGAAGCCGTTTGAGTTTAACTGATACGCGCCGAGAGCAGAGCCCTGCTAATTTGAAGCAAAGCCGTTCAGTCTGATAAGGGAGGTGTTTGTGACCCTGTTTAACTCAGCGTGTTTCAGGCCTACTGGGAGCAGACTGAGGTTCACTGCAGCGAGACACACACCAGCTCATGAGCACTCCCAGTTACACACACATCTACACACCAGCTCACGAGCACTCCCAGTTACACGTCCAGCCACACACCAGCTCACAAGTACTCCAAGTTACACACACATCTACACACCAGCTCACAAGCACTCCCAGTTACACACACATCTACACACCAGCTCACGAGCACTCCCAGTTACACATCCAGCTACACACCAGCTCACGAGCACTCCCTGTTACACCCACATTTACACACCAGCTCACGAGCACTCCCAGTTACACACACATCTACACACCAGCTCATGAGCACTCCCTGTTACATACACATTTACACACCAGCTCACAAGTACTCCCAGTTTCACATCCAGCTACACATCAGCTCACGAGTACTCCCAGGTTCACATCCAGCTACTCACCAGCTCACGAGCACTCCCAGTTACACACACATCTACACACCAGCTCACAAGCACTCCCAGTTACACACACATCTACACACCAGCTCACAAGTACTACCAGTTTCACATCCAGCTACACACCAGCTCACAAGTACTCCCAGTTTCACATCCAGCTACACACCAGCTCACAAGTACTCCCAGTTTCACATCCAGCTACACACCAGCTCACAAGTACTCCCAGTTTCACATCCAGCTACACACCAGCTCACAAATACTCCCAACTACACATACAGCAAATAAATAGGAATTGCATTCCTGAGCTCAGTAAATACTAAAGCCTAAAATTACAACTCCATAATGAGCGAGAAATATACAATATAAAAAGTAAAGGTACATTCATCCAGTTTTCTTACAAAAGTGCGTTCATGTAGAATCAAAGAAACCAAATGTACAAATTAACATGATTGTTCTTGAGGGAAAACAGATCTGTAGTGTTTAGACAGCTCCTTTAGATCTAAGCTGTAGTTTTAAGACAGCTCCTTTGGATCTAAGCTGTAGTTTTAAGACACAGCTCCTTTAGATCTAAGATGTAGTTTTAAGACACAGCTCCTTTAGATCTAAGATGTAGTTTTAAGACACAGCTCTTTTAGACCTAAGCTGTAGTTTTAAGACACAGCTCCTTTAGATCTAAGCTGTAGTTTTAAGACAGATCTTTTAGATCTAAGATGTAGTTTTAAGACACAGCTCCTTTAGATCTAAGATGTAGTTTTAAGACACAGCTCCTTTAGATCTAAGCTGAAGTTTTAAGACACAGCTCCTTTGGATCTAAGCTGTAGTTTTAAGACACAGCTCCTTTAGATCTAAGCTGTAGTTTTAAGACAGATCTTTTAGATCTAAGATGTAGTTTTAAGACAGATCCTTTAGATCTAAGCTGTAGTTTTAAGACACAGCTCCTTTAGATCTAAGATGTAGTTTTAAGACACAGCTCCTTTGGATCTAAGCTGTAGTTTTAAGACACAGATCCTTCAGAAAACCAGCAGCCCACTGGGCTGGTTTTCAGCTCAGATTTCAAGCTAAAGAAATTCCCCCCCACACTCAGCGGGGTATCTGGATAGAGAGAAGCAGATGAAATGTCAGAAGAAGAAGAATGAGAAAAGAGGGAGGGAGAGAGAACGAGAAAGGGATTGAGTGTGGAGGGGTGCAGGATGGGTTGGCACAGTAGACTACTGAGACAGAGAGAGGGAGAGGGAGGGAGAGAGAGCGAGAGATGGTGATAGAAAGAAAGGGAGAGTGGGTGAGAGAGATTGAAAGGGAGAGAGAGAGCATTTGAGAGATAGGGAGAGTGTGTGTGTGTGTGTGTGAGAGAGAGAGAGAGAGAGCAGAACAGCATGGGTGAGATGTGTTTTAATATGAGGGGAGTTTACACTGGCCTCTTCCCTCAGGGGTGATGAGGACCTATCGCTGCAAATCACCCTGCATATAGAGCCAAAGAACACATGGAAGAACAGAATTCAGTTCTTCTCCCATGATGTGGAATTGCAAGGAGCTTGAGAATATCATTACTAAACCTGAGAGCAAGCTTTTCCCGAGGTTTGCTCGAGAAGGCTAAAAGGAGGGAGACTGTCATCCATTCCCGACGTGCCTCTGCGGCACTGGAGTGGGACGGAGGTCAGGAGAGGCACACCCGCACCTTTGATCTAATCTCCACGGCGACTCGCGCTGCCCCTAATGCCTCCATGTGTTATCATATGGTGGGGGCTGTCGGAGGGAGAGCAAACAGCTGGGGTCACCGCCTACACCCACGTGACTTGCTGTGCTTCCGTAGGCTGTAATTAAAGCCACAGGTGGGCGCACCAGCTCAGACCCCTCCCAGCTTGTAGGAGAAACCATCTGGTTCAAAGAAAGTTATTGTATTCAAACAACAAAGGGTTAAAACATCAAAAGGAACAAACTTTTGATCCGGGCGAAAGGTCCAAGGCAGAAAGAGCCACTGTGTCTGTCCTTGTTTCTGTTTCTGTCTGCAGCACAATGCGTGAAATCATAGATTATGTTACGTAAAGGACTGGAGAAATATCTGGAACATAATCTACTACACTTCCCTCCTTACTACAGAGCAGGCGGTTCCACGCCATCCTGAACTGACATCTCTGGGTTAATATTTCACAGGTAGTTTTATTTAAAGGCACTTAAAAGGCACTATGTACAAGACAGCTATCTCACACTCTGAGACGACAGCTATCTCACACTCTGAGACTACAGCTATCTCACACACTGAGACTACAGCTATCTCACACTCTGAGACTACAGCTATCTCACACACTGAGACTACAGCTATCTCACACTCTGAGACTACAGCTATCCCACACACTGAGACTACAGCTATCTCACACTCTGAGACTACAGCTATCCCACACACTGAGACTACAGCTATCTCACACTCTGAGACGACAGCTATCTCACACTCTGAGACTACAGTTATCTCACACTCTGAGACGACAGCTATCTCACACACTGAGACTACAGATATCTCACACACTGAGACGACAGCTATCTCACACTCTGAGACGACAGCTATCTCACACACTGAGACTACAGCTATTTCACACTCTGAGACGACAGCTATCTCACACACTGAGACTACAGCTATCTCACACTGAGACGACAGCTATCTCACACTCTGAGATGACAGCTATCTCACACACTGAGACTACAGATATCTCACACACTGAGACGACAGCTATCTCACACACTGAGACTACAGCTATCGCACACACTGAGACTACAGATATCTCACACACTGAAACTACAGCTATCTCACATACTGAGACTACAGCTATCTCACACACTGAGACGACAGCTATCTCACACACTGAGACTACAGCTATCTCACACATTGAGATGACAGATATCTCACACACTGAGACTACAGCTATCTCACACACTGAGACTACAGATATCTCACACATTGAGACAACAGCTATCTCACACACTGAGACTACAGATATCGCACACACTGAGATTCTTTTCTGGTTGGATTTTTCTTTACGTTGATGTTTATACTGCATGTTGATATTTTCTAAAGACCAAAGACGTTTGTGTGTTTGGAGTGGTCTCTGTGTGTGTTTAAACCTTTTAAACGTGCCATTTGCACCAGGCACTAGTGAGACTTCCTCCCAGTGCCTTAACAAGCATCTATTATTTTTAATTATGGCTGAAAAGCTAAATGATCACTGATTGCTGATTTGCCAGATTAAGAGCTGGTTTTTTTCTGCTCTAACACATCCACACTCTGCTCTCCATGGGATGGTGAAGACCTGTGTGGTATGCTGAAATCTAAGCTCTTGGAAAATCTCACTGTTGTTGGATCAGTGATGGTAGTCCCTGCTGTAGAAGTGGGAAGCATTTAAAGTGATGTGTGTGTGTGTGTGTGTGTGTGTGTGTGTGTGTGTGTGTGTTTGTGTGTATGTGTGCGTGCGTGCTTGTGTGTGTGTGTGTGTTTGTGTGTATGTGTGCGTGCGTGCTTGTGTGTGTGTGTGTGTGTGTGTGTGTGTGTGTGTGTGTGTTTGTGTGTATGTGTGCGTGCGTGCTTGTGTGTGTGTGTGTGTGTGTGTGTGTGTGTGTGTGTGTGTGTGTGCAGCATGCTTCAGCTTCTGAATGTAAGCAATGTGTCTACAGCATCTGTTAACAACAACAGCTAATGAAGTTTTCAGTGCAATTGAGAAAACAACATTCAGTATTTATTGAGATTAAATCAGTCTGTGCAAATTCTGTAAGTCCTGATGTCCAGGGTTAGTTAATTAAATTTTATTTCAACCTAACTGACCTGTAAATATTTATACACATGCTGAGTACATGTGCAGGACAGTCTGATTCACACACATATACAGGGTACATGTGCAGGACAGTCTGACAGTCTTAATGTCAACATCATCCATTAAACAGGAAAAAACTCAAAGTCCAAGCAGGAGAAAGGCAGTAGGTCACCTAAACACACAGCAATCACAGGGAAACAGGCTTCAAAACTCAGCAAAGGCCCAAGAGACATCACACGGAGGGCCGCTGAACTGTTAGACTGTTACAGACGCTGAGGGATACGTATGAGCACTAAACTGATTAAGGTTTTGCTAAGAGGAGAGTACATATGAGGCTGGAGAAGGAACTAAACCTCAAATGCCTCCACGCCTCCGTCCATCTACATCTACCTTAAATGCTACACTATATATTCAATTAAAAAAGACTTGTTTTCACTGAGATCCCTGTCTCCGGTGTTCGTTACGTTTCCAGCTCTCTGCCGAGGTCTTTCTGACTGAGTTCCTCGGAGCAGGGCTCGGACAAGATGGCTCCAGAATCCTGATCAGCCGGTTAGCACAGCAGACTGTGGTCGTACTCCTGCTAATCAATATCTCCATTTGCTCATGTTAACACTCCTCACCTCGGGGCCACAGCTGTGGAAATGTTACTGCTGGAGGTTTCTGACAGCTTCTGGGCTCACAGCTCACAACACAAACATGAAGACAGACACAATTATAAACCATTCAAACGTGCAGTACAAACATAACAACCGACACAATCATAAACCACACAAACATACAGTACAAACATAAACGCAGTAAATTTGCGGCAGATGGTGCATCCTGTAATCGGGCATGATGGTGGGAGCAAAGTCTGCTCTGACTGCAGCCCTGCTCATAACACTGCTCATATTAAACCCTCTGACCCCTGTGAGCAAACGCACTACAGGTCATGCAGCTGTAGCTTGGTTTGGCTCAGAAATAACACACATTCCTCCTTCTGAATCACTTCACTCTCCCAGACACTTGGGAATGGAGCTGATAACAGTGTATCCAGAGAACCCTCCGATTCCTCGTGCCTGTGAGCAGGAAACAGAGATGGGAAAGCGCGTTTGTAAACTCCGTCATGTGAAACTCGCCAGCCAGTGCTTTCTACATCTCTGCGAGTTCTCTGGTGATGTTTAATTCATACATAACACCTCATGCATTAACTCAAAGTCGTGTGGAAAATGCAGAAGGATATGCGGGAGGTTCTCTTTTCCTTAGTAGCTTATCCATCAGTTTGCTTGTTTCTTCTAAGCATACCTCGTACATTTCAGTACACACCCATGGTAGAAGGTAGGTCAATGCATTACTAAGTAACTCTACTATAATTTGATGAATGTTATCTCTATATTAATAATTCATGAGTTGCTACATAGATGTAATGTAGCTTTTACTACATTAGTATTGGTATCAGAAGCACGTTAACTTTCACATCAGTTTCATTGCTGTAATGTGTGTCTATGTTTTACCTGTAACTGTGCTGTTGGGCTGCTCCATAGCACATGGACTGTGTCTCTCTTACTCTCTCTTAGTTCACTGTTGCCCTCTGTTTGTTTCTCTCGCTCTCCCTCCCTCTTTTTCTATCCTTCTCTCTTTGTGCTGTGCTCTCTCTCTCCCTCTCCCCCTCTCTCTCTCTCTCTCCCTCTCTCTCCCCCTCTCTCTCCCTCTCCCTCCCTCTATCCCTTTCTCTCTCCCCCTCTCCCTCTCTCTCTCTCTCTCTCTCTCTCTCCCTGCCTCTGAAGTCCCACATGGCTTGCTGCTGGGGCTGTCACTGTGAAACTCTGCACAGTTCTGCCACCTGGCTGAACCCCATCAGATGACTCCCGCTCTTCCAGGGTCTGAGCTGCCTTACTCCCACTGCATGTCTGCCCCTTCCTGCACCAACACCCCAGGCCCCTGGAGGCATCCATCGATCCATCCATCAATACACCCACCCACCCAAATGTCCCCCCCCCAATATCATATCCCGACACCCTGGCCTTAAACATCAACTGGTTTTGTGCATTTTTTGTTAGTTTTTTTGTTTTTTGTTTTTGTCATCAATGTCAGGATATCTGTGGATTATCTTATTCTAAAATGTCAAGTGAACCATGTAAAACAAAACAAATAATGCACCACAGTTTAATTTTACCTTTGTCAGGGTTGCCCCCCCCTAGCGTCCTTGTCTTCATGGCTTCCCTGTCTCATGTCTTTGTTTGGCTTTACTTCCTTGTGGTTCCGTTCCTTGGTTTAGTTTCCTCCGCCCCTCATGAGTTGCATCTGTGTCTTGTTAAATCTTATTAGTACATCTATTTAAATCCTGCCTTGTGGCCTGTGTGTTTGCTGGTTATTGTGATTCCTAGCCTGTGTTATCATAGCCACTGTGTGTTATTGTAAGCCTCATGTTTTCTCTTCCTCGTGTTTGTTATTATTATCGTTGCTTGTGTCTATGTTATATCCTGTTTCTGCTTCTGTCTCAGTGTGTTTTGTTTTGTTTAGTTAATCATGTGTTCTCTGACTCTGCGTAGTGGCTCTGTGACCCTGGACTGTTAGAACGATTACGACTCTGGATTTGCCCACAATAAAACTCGCTCTTCTCAGCGTACGTGTCTACCTCATAACCGCTCAACGTTACAAACCTTCACTATTATAGTTTATTTTATTATTTTAACTTCCACTATTATAGTCTCGGTTGTGAGTTTAACTTTAGCTTCCACTATTATAGTCTCAGTTGTGAATTTCAGCCAAAAGGAATTACACTACAGTACATATACAATTATAAAAACTACATGTCTAATAAAATGCACCAAGTCAATTGAAAATAAGAAAAGCAAATATAAACAAACAAATATAAAGAATAATTAAATTGAAGTGTTACCATCAGTGGACATTTGTGAGTTTGCTTTGTATTGGGCTGAAAAGTGTGTAAGAGTGATCACATTACACATTTGTACAATCACTCATTAATAATGAACAAAAAAATCATAAATAAATGAGGCATTTATGAACATATGAAAATAATAACAAGTTAATTTACCAAGCACATAAAATATGAAAAAAATCACAAATTATCATTCTACGTGTTGCCAACACCTTGTGTACTCATTAAATATATACTCCGACATTTAATTTGGTTTTGTGCTTTATTGATAAGTCAGATTTCCCTAATCTATTGCCACTGTGGGCCAGGCACCCAGCCTGAATGACAGGTCACTGTCACTTACACACCGAGGCCCCGCCCCGCCCCGCCCCGCCCCGCCCCGCCCCCTGTGCCTTCTGACGTGCTTCGCTTTGATGTCTTATTTAAAGCCCGCGCGCTCGTCGCCTGTGTTCTCTTAGAGAGCCCATGCGCTGTTCTACGCTTCACGAGCCTTGTTCTGCCGGCGCTTTTGGTTTGCTGTTTTTTATTTATTTCCTTGTTTTCTTGTTTCCCCTTTCTAGTTTCACTGCTGTGCTTATTGTGCGCTGCTGTGAAGAATAAGGAATATCCCCTTTCACTGTGGCGCCTCCCTCCCTGTTTAAAAGTATTAAATGTGTACGTAATCTAATTCAAATTAAATGCGTAATTTATCAATTCTGTTGATATAATCATACTAAACTCAATAAGGAATCGTAAAAGCTCTGCTTGGTGATCGCACCTGATAATTGGACTAATTAGTGCATATTTAAAATGTATCGTGACTTTGAAAACTGGGTTTAAATGGTTTGAGAGCTATTTCCCGAACACACAACAAAGCAACTTCCAACCCATCACAGGAAATGACTCATGCGCCGCGCTAATGTAACCTTGGCTCTCTCATATATATTCTCATCTGCCGTAACCTTAAACTCGCACCCGCTATTCCTTTGGTCTCTGCGGGATTAGCTGTCATCAGCGCGCAGGTCCTTGAACTCGTCTTAAGATGAATGCTTCACTCTGCTGCATGCGTGCGCAGCGCCTCTGCACCGCCGCTGAATGCTGACGAAAAGTCGACATCTGTGTCAAATATTTATCGGGGAAAGCGTGCACAATGCCGGCATGCACGTGCAACAATAGAGTCCAGCCCCATCTCTGCTGAGGAGAATTTAAGCAAAAGAAAGTGAAATTAGATTTGATGAGCAGAAATTCTCATAGCTGAATAGTCTAATGAACTGGAAGCGCCATCACAGGAGCGGATGGCGAGTCTAGGGTTTTCATGACATTTGTCTCTTTGGACTTCTTCTCTTCTCAGTACAAGCACAGCAGAAACTCTTTCAGTTCTACACGCAAATACACCAAAAAGGAAACTGATCATCTGAAATCACAACATTCAGATTCATGATTTTTCTCCTCTGTTAGTTGTAATTTCACTCACCTCTATCCTGCGTGCTTCAGATTTTCCAATGTACACTTTATAGTTTCAACCACAAAGCCCATCACACACTGTGAGGAGCATGTCTAACTGTGAGGATAAAATAGGGCCTGTTTAATAGTAGACACACTGGGACACTCCTCTGTCACCTCAATAAGCTCACATTTGGTTGGGTATCCTAGTTTACATGGTTAAATTGCTGTGGCAATAACCACAGTTACCCTGTGTCTGTATGAATAATGTTACTGGGGCAATAACCACAGTTACCCTGTGTCTGTGTGAATATTGTTACTGGGGCAATAACCACAGTTACCCTGTGTCTGTGTGAATACTGTTGCTGGGGCAATAACCACAGTTGCCCTGTGTCTATGAATATTGTTACTGGGGCAATAACCACAGTACCCTGTGTCTGTATGAATATGGTTACTGGGGCAATAACCACAGTTACCCTGTGTCTGTGTGAATATTGTTACTGGGGCAATAACCACAGTTACCCTGTGTCTGTATGAATATTGTTACTGGGGCAATAACCACAGTTACCCTGTGTCTGTATGTCTTCTTTCACACTGAAGTCCTAAATTGACACTTCTGTAGTGCATCTCTCCAGGGAGTTTAACACTCCTCATATAAACACTCCACATATTAACACTGCTCATATAAACACTGCTTTTATTAACACTGCTCATATAAACATTCCTCATAAAAACACTCCTCATATTAACCCTGCTCATATAAACACTGCTTTTATTAACACTGCTCATATAAACATTCCTCATATAAACACTCCTCATATAAACACTCCACATATTAACCCTGCTCATATAAACACTGCTTTTATTAACACTGCTCATATAAACATTCCTCATATAAACTCCTCATATTAACACTGCTCATATAAACACTTCTCATATTAACACTGCTTTTATTAACACTGCTCATATAAACACTCCTCATATAAACATTTTTATATATTAAATTAATTATTATATATTTTATATATTAACACTGCTCATATAAACACTGCTCATATAAACACTGCTCTTTTTAACACTGCTCATATAAACACTGCTTTTATTAACACTGCTCATATTAACACTGCTCATATAAACACTGCTCTTTTTAACCCTGCTCATATAAACACTGCTCATATAAACACTACTCTTTTTAACACTGCTCATATAAACACTGCTCTTTTTAACACTGCTCATATAAACACTGCTCTTTTTAACCCTGCTCATATAAACACTGCTCATATAAACACTGCTCTTTTTAACACTGCTCATATAAACACTGCTCTTTTTAACACTGCTCATATAAACACTGCTCATATAAACACTGCTCTTTTTAACACTGCTCATATAAACACTGCTCTTTTTAACACTGCTCATATAAACACTGCTCATATAAACACTGCTCTTTTTAACACTGCTCATATAAACACTGCTCTTTTTAACACTGCTCATATAAACACTGCTCTTTTTAACACTGCTCATATAAACACTGCTCTTTTTAACACTGCTCATATAAACACTGGTCATATAAACACTGCTCTTTTTAACACTGCTCATATAAACACTGCTCATATAAACACTGCTCTTTTTAACACTGCTCATATAAACACTGCTCTTTTTAACACTGCTCATATAAACACTGCTCTTTTTAACACTGCTTTAACACGGCTCTGCTGAATGGAAAAAATGCAAACATAAAGTTGTCAGTGTTTATTTAGTTCCATTCTGCCTGAGGTCATGTGACTCCTTATGTGAAGTTGTGTCCTATAAACTATCACTCTAGTATCACTCTAATATCACTATCACTCACTCTAATACCTCTACATCACTATATCACTCTAATACCTATTACTCTAATATCACTATAGTGTCACTCTAATTTCATTCTATCACTCTAATGTCACTCTAGTACCACTCAAATATCACTCTAGTATCACTCTAATATCAGTCTAGTATCACTAGTGTCACGATCACTACTATCATTCTAATGTGACTCTAATACCTCTCTATCACTCAAATATCACTCTAGTATCACTCTAATATCACTCTAGTATCACTCTATCACTCTACTATGACTCTAATGTCACTAATATCGCAAATTCAATTAATTTTAAATTAATCCTTTAGAGGTGCACTTAGCCTCAGTCAGTGATGTAACTGGTAGTCCACGTCGAGCAGTGCTGACACTGTTACATGGGTCCAGAGAGCTCTGCTTCTTACTAATGTGAAGTTGAGTCCTCGTCCTGTGTTTACCGCTGGTCTCCACAGCAACTGATGTTATTGAAATCAATACTCATACCAAAACAGGCGTGGGGCGTGTAGTGGGGACTGCATAAACTTGCCCATTAATTTTTTATTCAATACCTGGGACAGTATTTTAGCACAGAAAATGACCAAAAAACAAAATCTCCTGAGAAAATAATTAAACAATTAGTCTTTAAATAGGTAAATACAGCCTTTAGTCATTAATTGGTGTCTACTGTTATACTAAGAGAAAATACCAGGCCTTTTTAAAACAAAACAGCATGAGATCAGAGGCCTTATATTAATGAAGATTAAGATGCTTAGATGGGATCTTCATCACTTAGGCCACAACTCTGAACTAAATTTTCTTGTATTAGATCTTACTGTATTTTATTGGATTTTATTTCTTCTTCTGTATTCTAAAGCACTCCACACTGTATTTTTGTCACTGGTCATATGTAATGTTTTATGGGCTAGGGGTGGTCTGTTATCTTTTATGAGTTTTATGTCTTTATTATGAGTGACAGTGTGATTATTTGTCATTCTGACATGCGCACACCAAGGCTAGTTCCTAATTTGTATGGCAATAAAGTATTGAATGTTGGATCTTTTAATAGATGAAATAATGTATTTTTGTTAGAATTCTCTACAATGCGACTGCCTTTTCTGTAAATAGTTCTCTCTCTCTCCCCCTCTCTCTCTCCCTCTCTCTCTCTCTCTCTCTCTCTCTCTCTCTCTCTCTCCCTCTCTCTCCCGCTCTCTCTCTCTCCCTCTCTCTCTATCTCAAATGGTCTGGAGTCACTGTCTCATTCTAGACACTGTCATATCATATCATCATATCCAAATGTTGCCCCTTCTATGTAATTTACATATTTCTGCTCACTCATCTGCTTTGCTTTGCCATTTATATATTCTCCTGTATCTCTGAATAAAGTGTGTGTGCTTCTCTGTGTCACTCATTCTGAGAAAAGTACCCAAAGGCCCTGAATGATGATCAACCAGACCCAGGCAAGGCAGACGGTGGAACCAGAGGGACAAAGTTAAATTTACACTTAGTACTGTAATATCGTAAAATTCCTAATAAACCCACCGAGGACGACTGCTAGTCTGCAGTTACTCAGTACATGTGTCTCGGGTTTTAGCAACTGGACCTCAGCAGCAGATTCAGGATAAAAGGTTCTTCCCTTTGGCAATGGTAGCTCAGGGGTTAAGGTGCTTGACTTATGACTTGTGCTCAGAAGGTTGCTGGTTCAAGCTCTGCCACGCTTGGGCCCCTGAGCAAGATTCTTAACCCTCAATTTGTAATCAGTCATAATTGTCAGTTGCTTTGTATAAAAGTGTCAGCTGTTTTGCTAATCTGAGAGGCTTCTGACGCCTGGCCTAATGCGTCCTTCAGAAAGCTAAATCCTCACCTGAGCTTAAAAGAAACTGGAGCTGTGGCACAGGATCCGAACTCTGCTCTAATTACTTCCACAGAACGCTGTGGCACAGTTTTATTGAATTACATTTCTCTAGAGAAGTCTCTTTTTTATTTTACCTCGAGGCTCTGTTTTGGCATACAGTGCCTGTTGGGAATTTTATGAATGTTTGGCTACATTTAATTATGCTCTGAGTAGAGAACACGGGTTCACTGATTACTTGTGAATTAAACCAGAACATAAGAATCAAACTCTATTCTCAAATTTATTTTTTTTTCTTTGTTGTTTTTACAGCAGCCTCTTTCAACTAGTACCAGCCAATATGATACTTATTTCCACTGATTTTCCCCCCCAACAATATTTTAATAGTTTTTTAGATTAAGAACTAATGAGGGCTGCATATCTCATTACAAGCAACCTGTACCCTTCCATCCAATCTAGTCACACTGAGCACTAAGCAGCCCATGAGACAGGATCTTCTGATCTAGAAATTAAAATAATGTTTGTGTGTAGATTTTCAAGTCAGTTTGACGATTCCCACTGTAACAGCAAACTTCTGAATTCATTAAATACTTTGTGTTATAAACTGAATGCTTACATCAAGTTTGATGACTTAAAAATTCAAGAAATATGTAAAATATGTAAATGAATTAGCAGTGTGTGTATATATATATATATATATATATATATATATATATATATACACACACACTGCTAATTCATTTACATATATTCATATATATATATATATATATATATATTTATGGGTAGGTATAAAATGAGTGGGTTTCTATGGGGAGACAGACAGTTGAAGTACAGGAGAGAGGGGCGCATAAACAGACGCTGTCAACGCTGTCAGTGTGGCACACGACTCGTAGCCTGGGGTCAGGCGTTGAGTATTCATAACACATTTGATGATTTTAACATGAAGTGAGCATCACGATCAGTGTGTTCCTGTGGGAGAAAACAGGTACATGCGGAGCTGAACGTCGACGTTCGGATCTTGTAGTTGCATCTGCGTAGGAAATCGTTGTGGCTTTATCTTAAAAACTGGAATCGCATCAAAATCAGTGGGTTTGCTATGAGAGGATGAAGAGATGAATGAAAGGATAGATCGGGTAGTGTTGTTAGCATAAAGCGTTGTGAGGTGGGTATGAGCGGTTTTCATGCCAAATTGAATGATCGTAGCTTTACAATTAAGAAAATGATCAAATTAAGGTGTTCCTATGGGATGATAGAGGGATGACTGAAATGATAGAAGGGATGTGAGGTTGAGCAGGTGAGGATGACGATGTGAGGATGAGGTTGTGAAATTAAGTAGGTGAGGTTGAGGATGTGAGGTTCATAACCTCGAGGTCTTTCTACACTCTGCTGTGCATATTCAGCGAGTCCCGGTGTGCTTGTGAGAGAAGATACCAGCGTCTGATCATTTCTGACACTCTTGTGTTACTGAAATGACGGCACTATAAAAACCATCACCAATAAACCACCGTCACTACTGTGACAGAAGTAGGATGACATAGCCCTTCTTGCACCAGTGGGCTCGGCCTCCGGTGTGGCCAGTAATGAGGGATTCATTCTGTTTCCAAGCATAGCGCAATCGATTGTTATTTTTAAGTGTGTCACGCCAGGTGGTGTATTGCACAGCCGTAGAATACACATCCAGCTGATGGTCCAGCGTGGCAAACAGGAGCAGTATAAAGCCCTGCATGAGCACGTTTCATCTCAGGTGCGCGCGCTGCGCCATATGTGCACCATCCACATCAGAAATATGGATCGTCGTTCGGCAGCGAGCCGATCTCCAGAGGATGGCGGTTTGTATTTGACTTGTATCACTGGAAGGAATGTTACTCAGAAACCTGCAGGCAGTATGGTGTATAAACAAGGATGGGAGATGCCGTGCTCATTTCCTAGGAGAATGCAGGCGAAGTGTGCCAGCTCCAGCACTGCTGACCTATTCCCCAGTTCCCTGATGCTGCACCTGTTTCTCCTGCAAGCAAAAACCAACCCTAAGCTGAAAGAAAACGTGCAGGGTCTTAAAGACTGTGCAGTCATATTTGGCAATTCAGCATGTGGCTTACTGCTGCCACTAGAGACTCAGTGGGTGGCTTTATGTATGTTGAGCATTAAAATGAAAACCATGTATCCTTGCTGTGGTTTAATTTGACTGCACTAGTATGAGTTCCACAATTTTCCCATAGTTTTACAAGTACTGTTACATTCTGGTTTCTATTCACCAAAATTAGTTAAAGATGTGTACCAATAAAACACCTGAAAAGTTCTACAAAACACCTGAAAGGTTCAAGTGAGAGCATCGTACCTGTATATATCGTTTCATTTCTGTTTAAAGATATTTCTTCCATTTGTTCCTGTAATCTTCTGGGTTGTGTGTTGGTAATCATGGGAGTTGATACTTGGGAGCTTGTTTCATATCTGCTACCTCCCCATTGCACGGAAGCACAGAGAGCTCTTTGAACAGAGTGCTGCCTGGATTGAGGAGTGGAGAGAGGGTCCGTGTCTGCCCTCAACCTCTCAGCAGGGATCCTGCGCCACATGGATACAAGAAGCATCTCCCAGTGCACCTTGACGTGAACTGAAATATCAGTCTTCACATTAGCGGCTAATAAGGCAGAGAGGACCCAGTGTCACCGCGCCCCTGCACACGTCTTTCATCTGTCCAATTATGGAGAGCTCTCTCCCAAAATCATATTTTCCTCCACCGGTCTTTACACACACTAGAAGCATGGATTCCCATTGGCATAACAAAATATTTTTCAAAAAATCTTAAAATGTGCATCTAAATGCTTTGCCAATTTGATGCCAAAAATAAGTTATTAATTATTATTGGTAATTATAGTTTATTATTGATTAGCTTGATATCAATGATTACTGATAGGAAAAGGCAAGCTCAGGCAGGTTTATTTGTGCCGCAGTGGCACGGGTAATAATCCGCATTACAGGTGCTATCTTTCTGATCTCTCCTCACGCCACCTGACCAATCATAAGTCAGTCATGACAGGTATGTGGCAGGTAAAACCCTCATGTTGGTCTGCTGGGGTACCACTGGTCGGGTTTTCTTTGTTCTTTTTGTGCATGTCAGACCCTGTGGTCCCATTTCTCACTAAGGCTGCCACAGGAGCTTTAATAACGCATCACGGTCAGCAGAGCTCATGGCTCTTTCTGAGCGTCCTGCTGGCTTGACCTTAGCAACTCATTAGAGTATATTTAGAAATAAACTTCAGTATACCAGAGAACAAAAGACAATGCAATTGAACTACAATCGGTTTTCTGAAACTGTCTGTTCTGGGTAAAAATTACAGCAGCACCTAAATCATTCCAGCTGGCTCCATGGCACAAAGGCCTGCATGTGTGAAGAAGAAATAGCTTGACGATGATTAGTTAATCACAAATCATTCATTTTGCAAAGCCATTCTTCTGATATCATTGCATGCAGCTCTGGTTACAGCAAATCCAGAATGAACTAAGCCGCTTTAATTTAGTATTTTACATTTAGGTTTTCTGATTATATTTAATATCTGAATGTAAATGTGATTTTTTTTTGATCAACACTGATTTTTTAACACAGGAAGTAATGCAGGAAAGCTTGTACTGACCTTTTCTGGTAATTAGAAGACTGGATTTTAAATATTTTGAGCACAACATGTAGACACGAATAAACACGATGGCCAGAGTTGTCTTTCCAATAATTGTTCAGTAATCACTGGCAGGCTGGATCTCGACATAGAACATATAATTCTAAATGCAGAAGAAAACTTGAAATATGCTAAACGACTACAATTTTATCATTGTGGCAAAGTTTAGCGTCTGGTCTGTGCTAAAGGTCGTAACAACTGTGGAGAGCCTCAGTGCACCTGGACCTGACACCTGGACTACACCCAGTCTTACTGTACACAACCCCGACACCCAGTCTATACAGTCCTAGGCCCCTGCCGCTCTTCAGGTGTCTTGACAAGCAGACGGGCCCTGTGCTCTCGATCATCTCACACGTGCAGATGGTCTCTAGCAGAGCCACAGTCAGGCCCAGTCTCCTCTGACAGAGTTTTGATGGTGAGGAGCTAATGCAGCTCTCCTTACCATGAACTCATGAGATACAGGCATGGTGTTAATGACACACATCTTTAGGGATTCACAAAAGAGGAGTCTGTGAATTCGATATGTCCTCATGACACGGCGAATAATTAAAACCTAATGACACTAGATTAATGGAATGCACACTGTCCCCTGGCTCACTGCCTCTCTGAATGTGGATAAATGTGAAATTTGGTTGTGTAAAATGTTTCTGTTTCACTCTGTAGTCAACATTAAGTATCCAAATGCTAAAAATAAATAAGTTAACATGTTTTAAAAATGATAAGCTGGTTTGGTGGCACCTGTGAAACTCTGCATAAATATCACAGTAGAAGACGGAAGTTGGCAAGCAGCATTAGAAATTCATCACATTGATCTGCGAATGCCGCGTCTGGTAGGAAAATGGGTTTACCCTCCCTTTTTGGCTTTCTGCTAATTATCGAAAATGAGATTTGTGTCTGATTAAAGGCGACAATCATTGCAGGCAGAAACACATCGACTGAAAAGGCTCCTCAGGTCAAGCCGCCGTGTGCGAGCTGAGCGCAGACCACCATTCCTCCACATGAGCGTCGACCTTTACACCGGTTTAAAGTGATGAGGTTTCTGAGGTCCACAGGTAAACAGATAGCGGCGGCCTCCGGCACTGGAGACAGCTTGCCTACGCGTCTGACCCAAAGTCCGCTTGCCTGTCTCACATGTGTCGATGGCGGTTATGGTTTCATGTACTGAGGTTTCGTAGGGCAGACTGAAAGGTGCGACTTTACTTTAGGGTTGATGCTTGGCTCGAGAGACAACTGAGACCATAACAGGTCTTTGAATATCTAAACATGGTGACATGGGAGCAGCAAAGATAACGTCTCTCGGTCAGCACGTCAGCCATAAAGCGTGAAGGAAGGTTAATCTGATCTTATTCACTAGTCTGGCTTTGTTGAGCTTTCTGGTGAAATGAAGCAGAGCATAGGTTTGAAAAATACACGCTGGAGGGGTGGAGACGCAGAAGGTGGAGGTGTGGAGATATGGAGACATGGAGATGTAGAAGGTGGAGGGGTGCAGATGTCGAGGCTGGACCTCTTTTGTTTTGAATATTTTTGTGTTTTCTCTGTACATTTAGCACTTGAAGCACGACTGTGAACAGTGACATGAGCTCTAGTTTATTTTCCACTTTATCAAATGGGACTAAAATACACTCCGCTGTTGCTGCAACATTGTTTTTCCAAAAAATATTGTTTGAGTGAAGAGAAATCCAGGGTCTTTTAGTGGGTCCCATTAATAATATAAGAGCATAAGCATGTGAGCCCGTGTTTGGCGCTTGGGTTCCCCAGCCACTGAAGGATTTTGATGCGGTGTGGCTCCCCCCCCAGCTCGGCTCAGTCCCACGAGGTGACTGCATGCTCATTTTCAACAGGCATCAGGTCCTAGTCCAGCAGTCATTGAAATATTTATGCATTCTCCGGGTTTTCTGTGGTCTTGTTTGTCTCTGCTGTATTGAATTTGAAGTTAAGCCTACTTCCACTCCTGTAAAATATCACCTTTTTTCCTGCGAGCTTTCTGGGGGACGATGGATCTGCATGAAGTGTATCCAATAAACGCATGCGAATAAAACCACACACAGGAGACATGTAGCCAAATCAGCATTCAGAGAGCATTATGTTTTAAACACAAATGTCTCACAGGTCAATGAGACAAAAATGCCACTAAATGTGGTTTCTGTGTGATCTCTGTAATCGGCAGAACAGTCCAGGCGACCAGGCTGTTTGTTGTAGTATTAGCGAGTCAGAAATCACATTATGTGTCCACTGGTTTCCTTTTCTCCCAGAGGCAGACTTGCTGTTTGCTCTTCCAACCTTATTGAAATTCTGCACCAACCACTTTTTTTAATATTCAATAAGGAATGCAGCACCACATCAGATTTCAAAGGCAGCCTGGAGAAAAGAACCTGCAAACCCCTGTTAAAGGCTGGAGTAGTAATATTAACCTGTAAACCCCCGTTAAAGGCTGGAGTAGTAATATTAACCTGTAAACCCCCGTTAAAGGCTGGAGTAGTAATATTAACCTGTAAACCCCCGTTAAAGGCTGGAGTAGTAATATTAACCTATACATCCCCTTTAAAGGCTGGAGTAGTAATATTAACCTGTAAACCCCCGTTAAAGGCTGGAGTAGTAATATTAACCTATACATCCCCTTTAAAGGCTGGAGTAGTAATATTAACCTGTAAACACCCGTTAAAGGCTGGAGTAGTAATATTAACCTATACATCCCCTTTAAAGGCTGGAGTAGTAATATTAACCTGTAAACCCCCGTTAAAGGATGGAGTAGTAATATTAACCTATAAATCCCCTTTAAAGGCTGGAGTAGTAATATTAACCTGTAAACCCCCATTAAAGACTGGAGTAGTAATATTAACCTGTAAACCCCCGTTAAAGGCTAGAGTAGTAATATTAACCTGAAAACCCCAGTTAAAGGCTGGACTAGTAATATTAACCTGTTAATCCCCATTAAAGTAGTTTTTAAATATTCAATAAGGAATGCAGCACCACATCAGATTTCAAAGGCAGCCTGGAGAAAAGAACCTGCAAACCCCCATTAAAGGCTGGAGTAGTAATGTTAACCTGTTAACCCCAGTTAAAGGCTGGAGTAGTAATATTAGCCTGTAAACCCCATTAAAGGCTGGAGTAGTAATATTAACCTATACATCCCCTTTAAATGCTGGAGTAGTAATGTTAACCTGAAAACCCAGATTAAAGGCTGGAGTAGTAATATTAACCTGTAAATCACTGTTAACGGCTGGAGTAGTAATATTAACCTGTAAACCCTGATTACAGGTGGAGTATTAATATTAACCTGTAAGACCATTAATTTATAAATCCCCGTTAATGGCTGGAGTAGTGATATTAACCTGAAAACCTCCTTTAAAGGCTGGACTAGTAATATTAACCTGAAACCCCCATTAAAGGCTGGAGTAGTAATATTAACCTGTTGGTTTGGGAGGGAGTGCAAGTCAAGACATCACCAGAATGTCCAAAAGACCTTGTAGCACCTGGAAACCATTAAAATGAATTAGTCATGTTCTGCTTAATTGGCAAACAATCTCAAAAATATCTTTGTGTATCTCTGCGGACATCTGCATGCGTACAATGTGCAGCACCTCAAGAGAGATGAAATGATTAGCTACTGAAATGAAATGATTAGCTAATGCAGATGTTGCAAACTTTGCACAATTTTCAAATGTGCCCCATCCTATACAGTACAAAAAAATTCAAAAAAGTAAACTGCATCAGTGAATCTTGGTCCAGTTTACACAAAAATATTCCAGTATTACATTACAGAAGTAGAAATGTGTTTGTGTTGATCTTTGAGGTGCATGAGCAGACTAGCAGTGAGGAGCAGTGTGTTTAATGAGTTTCTTCATGGTGAGAAAATTAAATCATTTGTAAGATTTCTTCATACTCCGTCAGATAAAATATCTACACACGTAATCAAAAATGAGTTTACCTTTCTTACACTGTTACTCGGCCTGATCATAAAGTACTGTAAGATACATGCTTTAAAAACACGTTACTCACACATTACACTGCACATTACATCTGAAACTATAGGTTGACATGGCTTGTAATCATATTTACCTTTAGTTAGCGGAAGGAAGAAGATACCCCCCAGTCTGTGGTGCAGGATGTTTCTAGATCTCGCACTACCGGTGCTGAGCTAAGCTGTTTGAGCACGGCATCATGGGAGCTGACATCTTGCTGAGGCTGAGATGAAATCAGATGTTCCTCACTGAGGGAGCACAATCGACTAGAAGCCCTTTTTTTAACGCCCTCAGCAAAAAGTTTGTTTCATGAACAAAATACAAACGAGAGTCCCTTTAATAATGTTTGAAGATAAATGTTTCACTTTCTTGGGAAATTAAGCTTGTGTGGGATGGGTTTGGGGTTGCAGCCTTGGCAGAATTTCCTAAACTGAATTATGGAGCAATTTTCAGTGTCTTTGATGTGGTGAATATGGGGCCCTGCTGAAATGTATACTGACCGTAGGGGAAGGGTGTTCAGGGTTGGCACAACAGCGGAGAAACGGGTCCCAAACTTCGCTACTGGGCTTCCTCTCGCCTGGAAACTGCTTAGTTCAGAATCTGCAAGGATCTCCGTCAGAGCCGCGGCAACTCCAAATGTGATGACTGCTCAGTAGCAAATGTGGGATGCTGACTGTAGACGCTCCAGAAAAGGACAGTGGTGTCGAGGGAAGCCCGCCGTGGGGGGTTAGCCGCGTTATAATGAGGGGAAATATTACAAACATTCATCGTGCTGATAACTGACACTGTCATTCCTTCACTTTGTCAATACACCTCACTCTCCCTTTCTCCAATAAACAGGGTGATCTGTTCTTCCGAGGTGTGTAGCCCGTTCGAGGTGTGGCCGAGAAAGTACAGGTGTGCTTTTCTTTCTCTCCCCATTCTTTCATTCCCTCCGTATTCCATTCAGGGAAGTGGCTGATAGAAGCGCCTGCATGGATATACCAGGAGAATTTCTGTTATTACTGTCGATCAATAGGACTGCTCCACTGGTGAGTCACTTTGGTATGGATGACGAGGCTTGGCAGTTGTTTGGAATTATATTAGGGGGAGGGGAGAGTGAAGCAGAGTGATGAAGAGTATCAATCATCCTGTCTCGAATGTGGACTTGTTTGTGGGTTACACGGGATTGGCAATAATGAAAGTTTACTTGTTTTCACACACAAAGGAGTTGTGGGTGAATTCAGTTCACCGAGAAGCTGGGTTGGTCTGTGATAGAGACGGAGAGAGAGAGATGGAAAGAGAATCAAAGAATTGGCGACTGCAAACAGAAGACGAAAACCTGCTGTCAAGCTTTTAAAGTGGCCTCCGTTATGTCCTGTGCAGAAGCTGTCTCTGCGTTCTCAGCACCTAGCAATATTGCCTCTTCTCCCGAGAGCACTAAACGGAATCTCCCTCACCAGAGATAAAGACTGCAATGTCACGTCTGTTTTATGACAGGGACTACCAAACCATTAGCAGCATTAAAAAAAATCTTCCTTTCAGTTCTGGAAAGAAAGAAATAGACAAAGGCTCTATAATGTTCACCTATCATAACATAAATGTTCTCTTCCAAATGTGGCCATGCCTGCTATAACCTGCCTCCTCCTCTGTCCTGGGCACATTTAAGGAGGTGTAATCACTCTCTCTCTAGACTAGCAGGTTTTATAGTATAACTGGTGAGTTGCTCTACCAGAAAAATTGTCTGTCAGCAACTTGGGGAAGCTGGTAATACAGAACTTTAACTAGGATTGACTGAACCCAAGGGGCAAAGTATTGCTATTTTAAAACCAAAACCATTTCCGGACGAACTGGAACAAACCTGGACTAGAGCCTTGTCCTACAAGCAGAGATGAGGGGGTGTGGCCACAGGTGTGCGTGGGAGGTGTGGCTACATCAGAGCTATAAGTGTCGGCTAAACCATCGGGTCCGAAACGGAAGTGATTTTCACAGCTGGAGGGTCGTACATGGCTGCTAGATGTTCGCACTGCTGCTGAGGTGGAATGCTGTGGGCCAAGGCTAACAGCTTTGTTTTATTCTCAGAAGGAAAGCTAACAGAGATCCAGGACAGGAGGGCACTGGACAGCTTCCGAGATTTGGATCTCTGTCAGGAATATGACGTCTATGAGAGCTGCACATGCTGAGGAAAGCATGAGCGGACGTAGCTCTCAGTTCACCTCTAAACGCTGCCATAAATGTCACCTCAACGCTTTTTGAGAGGCTCATACTGACTAAATATACAAGCAAAATTTAACATAGTACTGGGTAACTTTAGCTATGACCATTACTGTATAATATAATCACAGCAAATAGTCATAACCTGCAGGACTTTCTGTGTTGTGCAAATCAAAATGCTTGAAAATGTGTAGTTAAAAAAAACATATGGGTGTTTCCACAGACTTCTATAATCATTCAGTAATGGGTTTTCATCAAGTTGTGCTAGTAAGAAATATGAGTTGTTGTTTTTTTGCATCTTATTAAAATATCGCAAGTATTTGGAACTGGAACATCTGTATTTTGATTAATGGTGGCAGACAGAGTAAATCTGACCTGCGGATGCCATCAAACATTCATAATAATACAAAATTGCTTTAATGTCAAGAGATTTTTCAGTATGAGCGCTGAAAAATGTGATTATCAAAATGCCATATTTCTGCCTGCAAATGTCCCATTAGCCCCGACAGGACCCGCAGATTTCAGACACTAATCTATCAAATCTGGGGTTTTTTTCCCTACACACACTTATTCTAAAACTATCACTCAGCTAATGCACAAAAAGAACATTAGCAGTAGCATCTCGCTGCAAATTACTGTGACCGTATGAATATCTCTGACACAGCGGAGCCCTGCCCCCATCATGCCGTGAGTCTCGGCAGTGAACCAGCCTGAGGAGGAGAAGCAAGAGCAGGATGCTGTTTAACAGAACTCACAGACGAGCGCTTGGAGCCTGCGTGGTGTGAGCCTCAGACTGATTGAAGGGAGTGTCTGGGGGAGAAGCAAAACCGGTTTGGATGGATGAGATCCCATCAGCTCTCTCCAGTAAATAGAGCAAATTATCAAGTCCATCTGCAGAACAGCATCCTGGTGAACCCAGTACCTTGAAGGACCCAGAACCCTGGAGAGCCCAGTATCTTGAAGTACCCAAAACCCTGGAGAACCCACAACCCTGGAGAACCAAGTACCCTAGAAGACCCAGTACCCTGGAGGACCACGAGTACCCTGGAGGACCACGAGTACCCTGGAGGACCCAGGACCCTGGGCTTTAAGCAGCAGGTGGGAGGAAAGGTGCAGTTATACAGGACTTCTTTGGATTTTTGAGAAAGATCACTAAATAAATAAAAATAACTTTCACTATGATTGTGCTGAATGTTTACTAGTAGTTTGCAGAGACGTGTTAGGTGAGTTTCTGCTTGGATTCTAGAAACATCTCAGCAACTGGCAAGCAACCCATTGGCTTTCCAATAATCCATCTGATTATATATTAAAAGCATTGTCAGGAGGAATGGAGTCTGCACTCCTTGAGATCACTTCAGAAAGGTTTTGACCAACACATTTCATTGAAACATTAAAATGGAGAAACACAAAAGCTCATCACTCACAAGTGAAGATGTGAGACAGGACTGGTCTGAGGAGCTCTTGACAAATGACTCCTGCCTGCCACCGCACAATCATTGTTTATCCTGCCGTCTAATCAAACTGAGGTAATTGGCCATGGTATGTATTTAGCAGCTTGGTACAGGTTCCCGTGGAGATGGGGAGGAGGGTGGGGGGGCTCGAGCACGTCTGGAAAGAGGAGGTCTCAGCTTGCCGAGTGCACGATCTGCACGACCAGTACTCCTCAAACTGAAGAGGATCTCTTCCAGTGCATGCGTGAGTGATACAATATGGTAATTCAAGCAGAGAGAGAGAGAGAGAGAGAGAGAGAGAGAGAGAGAGAGAGAGAGAGAGAGAGAGAGAGAGAGGAGGCAACAGAGCAGAAGAGAGAAAAGGGGAGAGAGAGAGAGAGAGAGAGAGAGAGGGAGAGAGAGAGGGTGTGAGCCAAAATCATTTTTCATGTAATCAATAACAGAACTACCTGTTTCTGTTTGTCCAAGTTACATTAAACTGCAAAAAACGCAATACACTCCTGCCAAGTCTCTCTCTCAAGTTTCTGCTGGAGTACCCAGCAAGGGTTTATAGAGCGCTAAAATCTGGATTGAGTAATCCGATGAAAACAGCATCCATCTGCTTTTCTTTCCAGTAGAAATAACAGGTAAAGGCCCATGGGAACATTTCTGTCTCCCCTGCCAGTACTGCAGGAGACAGCAAGCTGCAATACCTGCCCCCAAATAAACTGCAATGAGAATGCAAATAACGTTCAAGGCCTTCACAGACGCGCGGCCCAGGAGGGAGGCGAGACCAGCGGGAATACATTTTACTTTCCAGGGGTTTGGCTGCGGTTCAACCAGTCTCTCCCTCACACAGGGTGCTCCCCACTCTCTCTAATGTAGTACACACTCAGATACTACTCACTGGTCTTCCTCAGCGGGACATCGGACCTCTACGACTGATCCAGAACGCAGCAGCACAATCTTCTAAAGTTCACACATGTCACTCCACGTCACTGGCTTCCAGCAGCTGCGCATATCCTATTTAAAACCCTGATGTTCACCTACAAAGCCAAAAGTGGACCACCCGCTCCCTACATGATGACAACAATCAAAGCCTGATCCATACCTTGAGTACTTCAGAAACCTGAAGTGTCATGGAAGACAAGCGTGGACGTTTCTCTGCTCCCAGATGGTGGAACCTCCACTGGCTGTCAGAACAACACAGTCTCTTGTGTCTTCAAACGCAGACTGACGATTGCTGTATTTGTGGAGTATTTAAATGACCATTAATTCTCCAACTATGGAAATGTTGTACTACTGTTGAAGAACTGAACACTCTAGCACTTATCGCTCGGTATTGTTGGGTATTGCCTTTATTGTTGTTTGATGTAGAACTTCTGTTCATTTTGCATTTCTCTCATGCATCAGCAGTGATCCCTGTACTTCATTGGTATCTTGGACTCTGACCTACTGTACTGTACTAGCATGTATTCTATGAGTAGATGACAAAGCACTTTGTAAGTTGCTCTGGATAAGAGCATCTGCTAAAAGCTGAAAATGTAAATGTAAATGTAAATTCACAGGTACGAATATGTTTAGTTTCAACAGTACAGGATTCAGTAGCTCATTTAATCATCTAAAACACAATATTAACATCCAGCTTTAAAAAAAAAAAGTCTTGTGTGCAGCTAAGCAAATCTTCTGTCAGACATCTGAGTCCTGCAGCTTGTATTCAAAATCTGAACACACCCAGCTTTTCCAGACTCCATCCAGCCTGCACAGAAGCGGCAGACGCATCAAGCACGACGCTGGTCACGATGGTCGTGGTTGTAGCGTGAGGTTGGGGGGGGGGGGTTGTCTACTGCCATGATCTTATAAATATATTCTCATATTTAATTAACACTCTTATTACAAACCGTCACGAGGCTCAGAACTCAGCGGTCTCGCTGGATCCGGTAATTATGCTTTTAGGTGAAAGAATCCCCGGTGTACTCTGGCAAAACGGCACAGAACACACAGAGTCAATGTTCGGAATTTTAAACAGAGTTATGAAAATGGGATTTCGAGGGACAAGGAAAGAGTACCAAACCCAGATAGTGATAATAACTATAATTATTATTTATAGTGCTCTGGCGGCTCAAAATTAGCACTTGAGCATGAAAAAGCTTCCAGTGGCTTCTCTGGGTGATATGATATGGCAACGCAGGAAACTGATATACATATTTTCTGTCTGCTTTCGAGTTGATAAGAAAAAAAATGAAACAGATCAAGTCAGATTACCTTCCGATGGATGTAGAGCAGAAAATGAGTCCTCAAAGAAAGAGAAGACACCCCAGGTCTGGAGTGTGAGGCACATGTTGTGTGCATACCGAAGCACAGCCAAGTCTCTTTAAAAAGCAGATCCTTTCAGTGTCCACAGACACCAGAGTAGCTGCTAAAGTTGAAGGGATCCAGACATTCACAACACTGGACACAGATGATTAACGTCAATTTAATTCCAATCTTACTTGGTCATTTACTGTAATCTAGCCTTTATAAAGGACTTTAGAAAGACCTTTTAGCCAGTGACATTTGGTCATAGTACAAATTTACAGAGAAGGACACAAGACAAAGCATTAGCTTAGTGCTCACTATAATCTAAAGAGAGGAAGTCACAGACTTGTTCTCTCTCAGCTGCATTTATGGGCATGACTGTGTAAATTGCAATATCAGCGTTGGAATTTTTTTTTTTAATGTTCATATTTTAGCATTTTGAAGAGGTGTAACAATAGCCCCCTTAAAAAAATAACATATTTTATTATTATTATTATTTAATGAAATAATAATGAAACAGTAGTAATATTAATGTTAATATTAATATTAATGGCAACTAACAAGCCATTAAGACCTCAGGTTATTATGTAAACATATTTAGTTAAAAAACAAAACAAAAAGACGTGTATGATGTGTAATTGCATGGGCAAGAGAAATAGGAATTATAAATAGAAATCCCCCCCCCTCTCTCTCTCTCTCTTTCTCTCTCTTTCTCTCTCTCTCTCTCTCTCTCTCTCTCTCTCTCTTTCTCTCTCTTTCTCTCTCTCTCTCTCTCTCTCTCTCTCCTTCTCTCTCTCCCCCCTCTTATATTCCCCCCCTGTATATTCATACAAATATGAAGTCAAAATCACATTCCAGCTATAGTACCTCCTCTTGTTGATCAAACTTGTGCTTTGAAACACAAATAGTTTCAATATGGATTTAATTACTAAAGCAGTTTTCCACCTTTTCTAATGCTGAAGTCTCAAGACACGGCCACGTGCTGCAGTAGGCCCTCTTAAGCCGTATTTAAAGATTCATGGTAGTGTGAATAAAGAACCCTGGTATGCATTCACCGCATCACTCCAGAGAGTAAGACATGTGCACGCTAATGATATAAAACTTGCACATATCTTAGATATGGCATCGCATATCTGAAGCCGTGTCAATTAGCTGGATATCCCGATTTCACCTGTCAACAGGATATCATAACAACTTTTATCATTGTGCACACTGCAGAGTGTGAGAAATATCATCTTTAATCATTCTCTCTCTCTCGTTCTCTCCTTCTCTCCATCCCTCTCTCTTTTTGCTGGGGTAAAAATATGTCTCACACAGTGCCGCTTCCCCAGACGGCGACGATGTTTACTGCAGATTAACAGGGAAGGGAGCCTCCAGATTCTGACACCAGCGAAGAGAACAAGGTGCAACACTACCAGCACCGGGAGCTCAGGGAGGATTTTTGTGGAAAACTTGGCTGCATGTGGAAAAATATTGACTTTTTCCTTGCGCTTACCTTGGAAGTTTCTTTCTTTTTTTCTCATTCTTCACAAGCAGAGTTTAAAATAAAACTACTGCAGTCTCTGGCCTGGTGATATTGGCGATGAGTCACAGCCCTGTTAGGTTGCAGGGTGATGAGTAACTTTTTATCAAATTCCCTAATGTATGAGGTGGGTATGAGTAACCAGTGCCCTTTGGTTTTTGCTTCATGTACATGAGTGAAGGTTAATTTTTTTTTTAGGATTTGTCAGGTTTTTTAATAATAGAGAATAATAAGAATCAAAAATCTTCCATTTACAGTATGAGCATTTCAAACTCGACTACATATGTTTTCATTCCAATAATTCCATTTTGGTCATCACTACAACCCCATGCACAATGCACTCTACTAGCTTGAGCCCAAATCTATGAACATGGAGATAACAATTGTAGGTCCTTTCTTAAACACTGTAAGCACGTACTTGCTTTTTGGTGTAGTTTGCATAAGAGTTTTCGTCACGGAACACACGCTTCAAGAACAGAGTCACAAATGTCAGCATGAATGAGAAGCGAGTGTGCATTGCCAGGAGAATGCAGAATGTATTTGGTGAGAGTAAAGATCCTGTGATTTAAATTTCAGACATAACCATTTGAAGATCTGCACATCGTGTAGGAATGAGAGCCGTTTCAGCGAAAGGAGAGATAGAAAGAGATTTGCTTCAAGCTGCATGACACGCTAACACACAGCACCAGATGTTTAGGGCCCATCCGATATCAGATGGTCTGGGCAGCTGAAATTCCTGATGGTACAGACAACTTTGCTGGTTATTTCAGAACATTTGTTCATCTTTTTTTATTCTTCCACTGACAGATTAATAATTCCCCACATTCTTATTCCACTGTCTCTCCAGTCTACAATCCCAGTATACCACTGCAGCAGAAATGGTGGCTTTAATAGGCTATGTGCCCAGACCACAAATATAAAGCCTCAACCAGAGACTTTCAGCTTTCTCCTGACAGTCCACCTCTGTTGCTAATTAGATCACTGTTCCTGTCCCCTCCTGAGCTGATGTCAGAGCGGCGATGGCGGACGCTCGCTTCCACAGCGTGGGACTTCAGTGGTTCCACCTCATTATCTGTCCTTTAGGTTCACGGCAAAGCGTCGAGTGTTTCTTCTACGTCGCCACATGTTGCCCTCACACGCAACGTAAACCCGCTCAACACATGATAGTCAGCAAACGGTTTGGGTCTGTCAGTTCTGTTCCGCTGAGCATTACTCCGTTGCGCGCCATGCTTTGATGTCATTTACCCGTGACGAGATGTTTGGCCACTATGTGAATAACTCATAGTGTGTCTGACAGCATTACTCATAACTCAAAAATCAGGCCAGAATTGTTTCCCTATCTTAGAGAATGCTATATATTCTTAAAACAGGCAAACCTTCCTACCGGGAACACAAAGAATAACAGTGATTGACAAAGCCCAGTGTTCCTTCAGGTCTTTAGGTGTTTCCATCTTTAGGTGTTTGAGACAATTCCTGTAGATGTAAATTACGCCGATACACTTATCACAGAGAAGGAACATACAGAATTAGGAAGGCAAATGAGGATCAAAGTAAAAAAGCAAAAAAAAAAAGCCAAGAGAAAAGAATTAGAGGACTTTTTTTCACCAAGACTTAAATCAATTTCCATAAATTGCTCAGAAGTGCTTTTTTTTCTTCATGTGCTTATTATCTGTATTATGAAGAATAGAAGCATGTGAGTCATTCAGACCATTTTGACTGCCTGTGTTTCTCTGTCTTTAAGCCACTTTACCTTTCAGTCTTAAACATGTTCAGGCCAAACCCTCGTGGAGCCTGACAATAGAACTGCCACTCTGGGGATCACAGTATAATGCAGAACGGTCCAGAAATGCCTTTACGATGGCTGCATCTCTAAGGACTGAATTGAAGTGGCATTATTGAGAAGCTCTTACTGTGTGTTGCTTTGGATTGCTCCCCCCCCCAACTCCCCTTTAGTTCAAAATATTTTATTATTAACTGTGGAGATGCTGCGTCTACAGCTCAATATTTTGAACAATATTTATTTATATACGTTTACATACCACCCACATCCTCTCTGTCCCCCCTCTCTCCCCCTCTTTCTCTCTCTCCTTCTCTCTCTCTCTCTCTCTCTCTCTCTCTCTCTCTCTAACTGTCTCTATCCCTCTATTTCTCTCCCTCCCAAGCCCACACTCTGTCTCTGACAATACATCTGAGGGTGCTCGTAGGCCGAAGGATGACGGCTTCTCATCGGCGTGATTCATAGATCCAAATGCTGCACATATTTTGCATTGTAAAATCCAGTTTGTAGAGTGGAGACGCAAAAACCGGAGTGACAGAATGCCTGGAATCCACCGGCGGCCTGGAGCAGAGCCAGTATCAACCATTTGGGTAAATTGAGAAAAACCTAAGACAATTACTTTTGAGGGGAACTCGTAAATAAAGCTTCATATAAACTATTCAAGGTTGAAGATGAGGGCTAATCCTCTGGCCTTGTCTTGTCTGTCTATGGAGGCTGAACGTTCATACAGCTACTGCCAAATATCTCTAGATTTCTGCCGTTTTTCCTATCACACAAACAAACATTTGCTGACAAAAACTTTTAAACTTGTGAACTCAAATCACGCCAATAAAAGTTTGTTGATTCTTTTAACATACAGTGAACTCTATTTAATCATAAATATACTTTCATTTCTATGTGAAAATGCTTGCTGATTGAACTGATTTTTTTGTTTGGGGTGGGGGCTATTTTTGATATCACCAGCTGAACAAGGACATATGGGGTGTATCTACTGTTATAGCGCCTCCTACTGGACACTCTTAGCAGCTCACAAAAGCTACCAGTCTAAAGCACAATTATTCAAACGAGTGGCTGAAAATAAGAGTTAGCGCCTTGATCAAAGGCAGAAGGAATGCGTAAGTAGTGATGCCAGGATGAGCTCAGGGTTAGGTCCCAGGTACTCACATCACCACACAAAGCTGAGGATATTTGGGACTGACTATTATCCCAATAATGATGTGGAAACATTGCTTCATGCTGGGGAATTTCAAAACTATTGCTTTAATATGCCATCAAATTCTAAGATATTTTCTCAGTAAAAGCAATATTCAAAGTTAATTATTTGCGAGAAGGATCCAGGATTTGGATAAACTGTGGTGTTTAATAAGATCTCACAAAATGTGTTACAGATCCCCAACACACTTGTGTCTTCATATCAGAACAGTCCACACATCTACAGCGTTTTAGGGTGATGACAGACTGTGACATGAATATCTAAAGAAATCTATTCCTTTATCTGACCACCTCCCCACAGTTCAGCTGACCCACAGTTGTAGATGTTTAACCGATATCCTGAAACTGAATTATTTCAGTACTGTTCTGTTGCCAAAGATCATTATTATTGCAAGGCTCACGGCTCACGGCTCATGTGTAACCATCAGTAGCACAATTATTTACAAACTGTGTAATCACGTCGATTACGGGGTGGGTGATGCCATAGCAGAATGAAGAAAAATTGGAATAATGGATATTATGAAGGGAAAAGGCCCCTTTTCCGTGTTTGTCTTATGTAACCAGATACGTTAGCTACATGTTGTGGCTCTTATAGTGGGATCCTGGCAGGAGGTGTGGAGTGCATGCCTAGCAAACCAACACACACATATGTGTATGTGTGGGTGTTGGTGTGTGTATGTAATTGCATATTTGTGTCTGTGTGTGAGTGTATATGGGTGTATGTGTGTTTGTGTGGGTGTGTGTGTGTGAGTATGTGTGTATGGGTGCGTGTGTGAGTATGTATTTGTGTATGTGGGCAGGTGTGTGAATATGTGTGTGTGGGTGTGTGTATGTGTATGTGGTGTCACAGACATTATTTACATTTTTACATGGTTGGTTACATTGTGGTTATATTTTTATCATGGTTATATTGTTATTATGTTTATATTGTTACATTGCGGTTTTATTGTTATATTGTTATCATGGTTATATTTTTATCATGGCTATCATTGATATATTGTTACGTTGTGATTATATTGTTATCATGATTATTGTTATCATGGTTATATTTTTACTTTGTGTGTCAGATTTACAGTGGCACAAAAGATTCCTTTGGCTCACTGAGAAAGAATCCGGTGCTCCCATACAGTATGATTTGGCTAGTATAATGATTTGGCTGGTATATTAATCTGGCTTGTATATTGATCTGGCTGGTGTATTGATTTGGCTGGTATATTAATCTGGCTTGTATATTGATCTGGCTTGTATATTGATCTGGCTAGTGTAATGATCTGGCTAGTGTAATAATCTGGCTGGTATATTGATTTGGCTAGTGTATTGATCTGGTTGGTATATTGATTTGGTTGGTATATTGATTTGGCTGGTATATTAATCTGGCTTGTATATTGATCTGGCTGGTGTATTGATCTGGCTGGTGTATTGATCTGGTTGGTATATTGATTTGGTTGGTATATTGATTTGGCTGGTATATTAATCTGGCTTGTATATTGATCTGGCTGGTGTATTGATCTGGCTGGTGTATTGATCTGGCTGGTGTATTGATCTGGTTGGTATATTGATTTGGTTGGTATATTGATTTGGCTGGTATATTAATCTGGCTTGTATATTGATCTGGCTGGTGTATTGATCTGGCTGGTGTATTGATCTGGCTGGTGTATTGATCTGGTTGGTATATTGATTTGGCTGGTATATTAATCTGGCTTGTA
Source organism: Electrophorus electricus (assembly GCF_041902795.1). Taxonomy (NCBI): domain Eukaryota; kingdom Metazoa; phylum Chordata; class Actinopteri; order Gymnotiformes; family Gymnotidae; genus Electrophorus; species Electrophorus electricus. The sequence goes on from NC_137497.1 coordinate 44,394,064, forward strand.
TATTAATCTGGCTGGTGTATTGATCTGGCTGGTGTATTGATCTGGCTGGTGTAATGATCTGGCTGGTGTAATGATTTGGTTGGTATATTGATTTGGCTGGTATATTAATCTGGCTTGTATATTGATCTGGCTGGTGTAATGATCTGGTTGGTATACTGATTTGGCTGGTGTAATGATTTGGTTGGTATATTGATTTGGCTGGTATATTAATCTGGCTTGTATATTGATCTGGCTGGTGTAATGATCTGGTTGGTATACTGATTTGGCTGGTGTAATGATTTGGTTGGTATATTGATTTGGCTGGTATATTAATCTGGCTTGTATATTGATCTGGCTGGTGTATTGATCTGGCTGGTGTATTGATCTGGCTGGTGTATTGATCTGGTTGGTGTAATGATCTGGCTAGTGTATTGATCTGGTTGGTATATTGATTTGGTTGGTATATTGATCTGGCTGGTGTATTGATCTGGCTGGTGTATTGATCTGGTTGGTGTATTGATCTGGCTGGTGTATTGATCTGGCTGGTGTATTGATCTGGCTGGTATATTAATCTGGCTGGTGTAATGATCTGGCTGGTGTATTAATCTGGCTGGTGTATTGATCTGGCTGGTATATTAATCTGGCTGGTGTAATGATCTGGCTGGTGTAATGATCTGGCTGGTGTATTGATCTGGCTGGTGTAATGATCTGGCTGGTGTATTGATCTGGCTGGTGTATTGATCTGGCTGGTGTATTGATCTGGTTGGTGTATTGATCTGGTTGGTATATTCCTGCAGTAAAGCAGCTCTTTGTCTTGTTCAGTGTGAATTTGGAGCTGAGAGCAGCACTTGCTTGACGAGTCACAGAAACAACATAATCCTCTAAATATCTTTACCTCTTTAATCTTTGGGTCTCTTAGAAACACATTTGAGCTTCAAACATGTTCTGCTTACTAAGCAAACTGTCTGCAGTAATTTAGTTTGGGTTGAGAAATAACAGAAGGTGAAGAGTGCTCTGAATGTTTTCTCTATTCTGTCACAGTGAAGCACAGCCTGTTGGGAAACTGAGTTCTTGCGGAAGGTTCAACAGCAGTATGTGTCTCACGTGTCTTGGAACAGTGAAGACAGCAGTATGTGTCTCACGTGTCTTGGAACAATAAAGACAGCAGTATGTGTCTCACGTGTCTTGGAACAGTGAAGACAGCAGTATGTGTCTCACGTGTCTTGGAACAGTGAAGACAGCAGTATGTGTCTCACGTGTCTTGGAACAATAAAGACAGCAGTATGTGTCTCACGTGTCTTGGAACAGTGAAGACAGCAGTATGTGTCTCACGTGTCTTGGAACAGTGAAGACAGCAGTATGTGTCTCACGTGTCTTGGAACAATAAAGACAGCAGTATGTGTCTCACGTGTCTTGGAACAGTGAAGACAGCAGTATGTGTCTCACGTGTCTTGGAACAGTGAAGACAGCAGTATGTGTCTCACGTGTCTTGGAACAGTGAAGACAGCAGTATGTGTCTCACGTGTCTTGGAACAATAAAGACAGCAGTATGTGTCTCACGTGTCTTGGAACAGTGAAGACAGCAGTATGTGTCTCACGTGTCTTGGAACAGTGAAGACAGCAGTATGTGTCTCACGTGTCTTGGAACAGTGAAGACAGCAGTATGTGTCTCACATGTCTTGGAACAGTGAAGACAGCAGTATGTGTCTCACGTGTCTTGGAACAGTGAAGACAGCAGTATCTGTTTCATGTGTCTTGTCAGGCAGTAGGATGAAGATTTGAACCCACCAATAAAGTGACTGTATGTTTCACAAAAAATATATATATGTTGGAATAAAATGGAAAAATTGGGAACTTTCTTTTGCCTCTTGAAGTCTATAACAAATATATCTCTAGAGAGCCCACAACCACTTTCCAAAAAAACCTAAAGCATGTGTGTTTTAACCACGTGTTTTTTTGCAACCTAACCAGAATTCAGTGCTCCTGTCAGAGTGGTGTCCTGGATAATATATACTCCGCTCTGTGTTTCCCTGAATCTGCTTCCCCATCCCCTCATCATTAAGACCACCTATAAATACTTCCTGGTTGTGTCACGTCAAAGCCAGGCATCTGAGGTTTACCATGTCAGTGACAGGGAGACCCAGCTGGTGGTAAAATCTAGCTTGGCTTGTCACTGCTGTTTCCTGGCCCAAGCTGTGCTACTCCCTCTGTCTTCCACTGGTGGCCTCATCATTGGACAGCATTCTGGAAATCTATCTCTGCTCATAGAGAAGGGGACCTTTGCTCATCTCCTTGACAGAATGGAGGATTTAACCCCCTTATTAGTCATCAGATTTGCCCTGTGTGAGAGTTATTCATGCCCTTATTCTTTTGGCCACTTAGATTCAAAAGCAGTGTTTAGGTGGTGAAATTTACCCAGTGGCAAAATCCAGAAAGCTGCTGTACTCCATCATTTATTGGCTGTTTATTTCTGGGTTTTGTTTCATACATCGTAAACCACAGGTCGCCGCGTTATGGCACTGGCCCCCCCAGGTTCAGAGGTCACCACAGGTCACCACAGGTTCTTCCAGGCTTTAGGCAGGAGAAGGTCCACTTTCTCCACCCTGTTCTCTTCCCACATCATCTCTCCTTAGACCCCAGAACTCTGGCCCTTCTGCTACATCCTCTGGTGCAGCGGTCTGTCATTAGCTTGATGATCTCATCAGTGCAAGTCCTTGCTTCTCCCTCCAGTCATTTCCTTCTTCTTTAAGATTCTTATTTTCCACTAGTACATCATTAGATTATAAATTGACTTACATGCTTATTATTATGTTTTTGAACCTCTCCGGGGATGAATGGAACAGTATATTGCCGGTGGACCTGTAAATCATAAACTGTGAGGTGCTGAGGCAGCTTCGTAGCTACACACTTTCAATACCCAAGATGCTATGGTGAAGCTCTAGACCAATGTTTGAATTGCTTCAGCTGAATGCCCTGCTGAAGAGGAACTATTCAGTGGAATGCAAGCTTGTTTACATTCAACAAATATAACAGGTTTGTTTACATTCAGTGAAATACTGCACAGTTTCTGCTGAGGACAGACATGTCAGTCACCACAGGGCCTTAAAGCAGCAATGATGCCCTAAACACGTGACTGTGTGGTACCTGTACAGCGGCACCTGCCCCAGGCATGAGGCTCAGAATGGACAAGAGTCTGGCGTGCTCATGCGATGCCCTGAACAGTCGAGGTGAGACGCAAGATCACCATTTTATACACTGACTACTGACTCTCTATATCCATCAGTGTTAGCAAGGCTGGTTTGTGTGTTGTTCGACTGACACGTTTGGAATAGTTGTGCATTAAGTCTCCTAAACATGGCATGAATGGTCAGATCCAGAGATCTCTGCATAATTTCTGCATAATTTATATCTCTTGAATATAAAGCACACAGGGTTCAGAAGAGCCTTTGGTACTGATGTTATTCTCTTAATCACTTTGATCTGAAAACGTCTTCCTTTGCTTGAATGTTCTTTGCAACTAGTACTAATCAGACTGGTTAATGAAAAATGAAAATAATGAAAAGTAGATATGAAGGGGCAGCTGGAGAAAACAGTGATCATGGGTTAAAGGTGTATGTATCAGTGGCTAGAAATACAAGAAACACAGACAACATACACGCAACATCAATGTGGCACCTTTAGCACCGCAATAAATACAGAACCCAAGCAATATATACAAACCAGAAAGGTCAGGAAGATGCTATCACGACACTGTAAAAAGATCAACTAAGTGTGCAGTTATATTACAGGGTCCGCAGAACCGTAAGTACTAACACACACCTAAGGAAAAATACAATAGGAAGATGTTTAAACATACATTCAGTACCCTAGAGACTCCACCAAAGACTCATTTGCCAAAAGAACACCTGTTTCTGTTTTATTTCCCTTTTAACGTGTTGATTTGGAGCACCTTAAAGGACAGAAAGCAGATTGATCTGCCTCGAAACGCCGCTGCAGAGATTTCAAGATGCTCCCCTTCCACTTCCTGATGGTCACCACCTGTTCTCGTTCCCGATTGGAAAATATGTTCGTCACCAAGGGAGGAGAGAGTTGTGATCGTAACGGGACACAGAGGAGGATTGTCCCCCTGCCACACGGCGCTCACTAAACTGTGCTAACTAGTCTGATGGGGAAGTCAGTTCGGCCTCTCGGCTCACAAATGGAATCAGAACTGAGTTTTACCTTGTTAGACCGTGTTGTGCAGGAATTATCAATAGGTCATCAAAGGATGGCGTTTCTGTTTTCCCAGTTATCCTGTCAAGGACACTCATCTGTTGGGAAGTGGGGGCCATTTCCACCATTCTGGCCACATTTGCAGAATCTGACTGGCATTTTGTAGTCTTACGGGTTATAAATGCAGATGGCATGTGATTATTATCCTTCAGATAAGCTGTATGGAGAAGAATGCGAGCCAGCAATAGCTAGCATTTGAGAGTAGGGCAGAGACAGCACCGATAATAGAGTCTATCAGTAACTTTTTAATACTTTTCAAGTTCAAGTTTGGTTTATTTGTTACATACATAGTCCTACACAGTATAACTCGCAGTGAAATGGTTTGAGAGTGCTCTGTCCAAACTGAGAGGAAAAAAAACAGGAGTACGTAGGGAAATATATATTCTATATATATACAAAAATATATTAACAATGTATGTACAATATATGTATAATATGTTTATATACACAATGTACAATGTATATATATGGATATGTATATATGTATGTACACAATGTACAGTTCCAGCTTACAGTTGACATATTTACAGTTACATGGTGGTGGTGGTCCCTACAGTTTATCAGCTTCCCTGATTCAGGGCCCGAATGGCCTGTGGGAAGAAGCTCCTCTTCAGTCTGTCTGTCTTGGTCTTCAGGGAGTGAAAGTGCTTCCGTGACCTCAACAGAGAGAAGAGCCTATTACTGGGATGGGTGGGGTCCTTCACAATCCTCCTGGCCTTGGTCTGGCACCACCTGTAATATATGGTCTGCAGGTCAGGAAGTTCCGTATGAGTGATGCGCTCTGCTGAACGCACCACCCTTTGGAGTGCTTGTCTGTCCTGCTTGGTGCTGTTCCCAAACCAGACTGTGATGTTCCCCGTGAGGATGCTCTCGATAGTGCAGGTGTAGAGGTTCCGCAGTACCTTGGAGGGCAGTCTGAAGTCTCTTAGGTGTCTGAGGTGGTAAAGACGCTGACGAGCCTTCTTTTATTATATCATTTTATATATGAGTAATCACCAATCATCCATCATCCTATCAAACACCTTCTCTTTGGTTAATAAGAGGGACAATAGCATTAATGAATGTTAAGAAGACACTCAGTACATGTTCTTCATGCAAAATTGCCTCTCGACATCTGCACGTAATGACAGTCCATAGAAACATAAAACACATTTCATTTTAATAGCAGATGGTGACATTGCCACTGACCTCCCAGAATGATTTATTGTCATCCAGTCAGGTTTACCAAATCAATCATGGGCCCTAATAATCCAGCCTCCGTAGTGACCAGTCCAGGAGCATTGAGCTCCAGACTTTCATCAAAACAGAACCCTTGGTACCCAACATGATAGGACATCTGGTACCAGCAGGTAGCTTGGGGTCCATCATTACAAAACAGGGCTAGCATCACCTCTACTGGCGTGGTGTGTTAAAAGCGTACTGCATGCACAGTGGCTAATTCCAGTCGTCTTCCTCGTACGTCCCTCGCTGGTGACAAATGAAACTCCATGCAGAGCACCAGATGGCACAACAAAGACATGAATCTAAGAAATAAGACATTTGATGAATGGTGTACCAGAGAGATCCTATCTAACTGAAGAACAAACAGAATGGTAATGTCTAACAGAATCAGACAATTTACTTTAAGAACTCATGAATAATTTGACCTGGCTGACAATATAACTGATAAAGTTTTCATTCTTTTTATCAATATAAATTCATATCATTAAAGACCCAGTCAAGGATTTCAGAACCAGCAGCATTGAATCATCGGGGTAAAAAGGCCTAAAGTGCTAAATATAAATGAACGAATGAATGAATGAACAAATGAAATGGACAGTAAGCCATCTAAGGCTGATACTCTCCTTGAAAACTGACAGGAGTATGAAAAAAAATAGTTTTAAAAATACCAAGATGTGACTGTAAATATCATTAGAGGAATATACTACATTCTAAAAGCAAACAGTTCATTCTATTTTATTGATTTTATCTAACCTTTATTCTGCAAATTATAGACTTTTAACATTTTTTCACTTTCTGTTCTTCCTGTCCTGAGTTCTATTTCTGATGGTTGTATATTTCTTCTCTAAAAGATGAAAACATTATAATGGTAAACAGTGCTGCCAGACTGAGGCTGTGGTTATATACATCACAGCTCAAGCTGTCGCCAATGAAAACATAATTCCAGCATATAAAATACAAACAATTTCTACATGGCAAGTTAAGACTGAATTTAACTCTTTCAAACGTCTACTTCATAAAAGAGGCACTGCTTTGTCATTACATTCATGACATTTAGCAGACACTTTTATCCACAGCAACTTACAAAAGTGCTTTTTCATCTGCTCATAGAATCTATCCTAGCCAGTACAGGTTAATCAACACTAGAATACTGCCGACAGACAGGAATCACGACTGATACCTAGAAGAAATGCAGAATGAGTGTTGTGATCAGCTCGCACCTCTGTTATGAAAAAAATCATCAATACTATTTCAGTGAACTGATGTGAGAACCCACTTAAGACATACAAGACCATTTCCATGCACACAGTATACAGGGCTGATGAGGAATTCAAGTCTTACACCCTGAGTATCTCTCCACAGCTGAGAGAGAGAGAGAGAGAGAGAGAGAGAGAGAGAGAGAGAGAGAGAGAGAGAGAGAGAGAGAGAGGGAGAGAGAGAGAGAGAGAGGGAGAGAGAGAGAGAGAGGGAGAGAGAGAGAGAGAGAAAGAGAGGGAGAGAGAGAGAGAGAGAAAGAGAGGGAGATGGAGGGAGAGAGAGAGAGAGAGAGAGAGAGAGGGAGAGGGAGAGGGAGAGAGAGAGAGAGAGAGAGAGAGAGAGAGAGAGAGAGAGAGAGAGAAAGAGAGAGGGAGAGAGAGAGAGAGAGAGAGAGAGAGGGAACATTTCCTGGTTGCATTCTGTCTATAATACAGGGCGGGAAAGGAGACATACAAAAGGCTTTAACATGTTTACTCATAATTTATACAAGCATATATAAAGATGCTTTAGACTCTATCCAAGTGTGCAATAACAACAAATATGACAAACTTTATAAAAACCAAGGATGTAAACTGGGGCAATCAGGAACTGTTCTGATGGATTTGGAGTAACATAACTAACTAAAGGTGTTAAGTACAACAATCGAGTTTGATTCTCATAGCATTACTGTTGTGAATATGTGTCTAAGGGATGAAAAGAAGCAATCGTAAAGCAGCACAAATGTGTACACATTAAAGAAATACGGCTGTTAACCTGTACCGGGATGTGCGAAAACAAGAAAGAAGAAGTATAAACAGGAGAGTGAGCTGACGTTTACCAACACATGCAAACATCCGTCGTTATCCGCGGAACGTCAACATCACACAGGAAAACAGACGTGGCCACTCAGATTAAGAACAGGACAGCTGTGCTTCCGATACGCTCCATTACTTTCTATAAATGACAACAACTTTACATACGGGCTTATGAAAAAAATAGAGGCAACTTAGGACAGAAAAAAAAAACTTACAGCAGAAACACCAAATGTTTCAGTCTTTATAGAGTTAAAAGCATGAGGATGCAAAGCTGATCAAAAATTTTAATTCACATTAATTTTCATTTATTTATTGGCATCAGTTTGCTGTCCATGTTCTTGTGAATGTAATGTTTTAACTCTCTGGAAGTCTTCTGCTGCTCTGACTCATTCTGCCAGACGAATGCACGGTTAACATCCACACCTCCCTCAGGTGGATGACAAACGGCCCCAAATCTGCCTAATCTTCATGTCAGCAAAATAAGAACCCTGGGATTGCCAAGCACAGCAGCCAAAGCAAGTGAATGCAGAACGCGTGATTCACACGAAAGAAAACACAATAAAAGCGCACGACATTTTGGTTTATACTGTAGCCGTGTGTTTAAGTGCACACACCAGCAAATAGCAGTTCTATCCTCAACATTTTTTTAAAACTAAAAGTCATGGTAACACCAAGATTCATTTCACACAAGGAAGAAAGATAATGACTGTCCTATCTCTTCACGGATCATAAAACCTCAACTTCTCCGTATTTAAGGTGGTCCGAAGGTATTTCATGCTTCGTTGGTTTCAGTCTTCCAAGTACTGGGCACATTTTTCTGAGGTTCCTTAAATGTAGCACATCACCGTGTGCTGTGTAAAAGGCACAACACACACACACACACACACACACACACACACACACACTAGGATAACTTGTAGCTTGTGCGTTATCATTCGGTTCAGCATCTCAACGTCATCACAAGTCACCTAGTACCATTTGTGAAAGTAAATGCAAAAGATTTGAATCTCCCTAAAGATTCACAATCTCCCTAAAGATTTTAATCAGTGAACAGCATAATCACATTCAGAGTCAAAGACCGTAACACATAAAAGATCGCATTTTTCCCAATAACGGGATAATGCGTAATCAGAAATAATCTGGAGGACACTCTGTACTGGTGTGGAAAAAGAATCAGGCTTTTATTTTGCTTTACTTGTAAAAAACAAAACAAAAAAAAAACAACAAAACAAAAAAAAACTTTTGAACTTTGCCCAACAGTTCTGACTCCCCATCCCATCACGGCGATTGCGTATCTTCTATAGAACAAATTACTTTCTTTTTCTCCCTCATGTTTTTCAACATCAGTGAACTATTCAAATACGTATTTGCAAACAGGATTGTTTGCTAAGGCTCTAGTCACTCAGACGAGCCCGACTGCATCGTTGGCAGGTTTTATGTAGGGAGATGATTGTTTAACACACATTCCCTTTGAAGCAATGTAGGGGTCTTTGTTTCATTCATGCCTAAAATTATTTTTTTGGTTTTAAGCAGTGTCCATGAAACTGGAAACGTCACATCCTACCATTACACATATCAATAGATCCAGACAGGTTTACTCCCAAACAAGACCAGTGAGGGAACCTTGGGTCTGTGTGTTCCACAAGCCCTTGACACTCAACGGGTTCTAGCTCGTTTGGCTGTGTGTAATGTCTTTGGGTTTAACCTATGACTGAGAAGACGTGGCTTTAATGAGCAAGGATCCAAATGCAGTGAAATGTAACTGTGCTCACTGGGTTTGTCTAAATTATTATTATTTATACTTACACAGCGCCTTCCTCATACCCAAGGACGCTTTACAAAAAAGTCTATTTTTACATCCAATCAACGCACACACCGGTGAGAAGCAACAGCCAATCTTGCACCTTAAAAAGGTTGAAATTCTTAAGCATCACTGATGTGGCCTATATTTTAAAACTGCTTCACTGTGCAACCACTCCAACCAAAGTAGCTAACCCAGCTGAGCTAAACAGAGCCCACGCCTATGATCAGAGACAAATTAGGCAGGATGGCACTTTTAGTCTATATTAAGTTGATACAATTTGGAAGGAATTGAGATCTCAAACTAGGACTTGCGTTGCTCTGTTAGGGTTAAAAATAAGTCAATAAAATCCAATGCGGAGCATGAACCTGACATGTAAAGGCTGATGAATTAAAAAGCTAGCATTTCTAAACCATCCTGTTTCTGCCATGAGAGACTTCTGTTAAAGCTGGAAGCACAGCATCTTGCTTTTATTTTGCAGCAGAACAATCCTTTAATCAGGTGTTGCACAGATCTACCATGTTTTAAATATGAAACAATCCTTAGTATCAGCCTAAAACGTTAGTGCAGCATTGTTCCTGCCCAAACAGTCAAAAATATAACCACATTACATTCCTTCATTTTGTTTACTTTGGGGGCAAAGTTATTAGCTCATACATAGCTGCCACTGAAGATACATGACCACTTTTATTATTGCTAGTACTGAGAGCTGTCTGAGGCAGAAGTGAACAGTAACGGAATGACCTAGTGTGTGTTCCTTGTTTACTAATGGGATAGAACATTTTGCAGTAATGACTGAGGGACGCTAAAAGGGACGACACCACCCCTGGAGCTCCCCGGTAGAGCGCAGCGCAAGCAACACCCAGGTCAGGGCTCTGACTCTCGAGAAGCACACACACTGTTGTACTGATAAATAAGTTCTGCCAGTCGCTGTAACTACTCTGGGGAAGTGTCTATACAGAAAGGTTATCCATGGCTAAATTCACGCTTGCTGTGCTCTCTCTCCAATACGTCACAGGGGACTGAAAACATGGAATAGTTCCCAACCATTTGGGCAGAACAAAACAGCACCGAAGATGCAATATATACCAACACAGAGACTTTAATGAAACAGTTGCAAGTGAAACTTTGAGAGAAGCACCTCATTAGCTAAAAAAAAAGAAAAAAGAAAGTGTTTCTCATCATCTAATAATTTTACATGGTTAATAAACTTGATTCTGCAAGCTTTGATTGAACCCATGTATTGACACCAACACCAATTTAACAAACACACTTACAATGCTCAGGCTAATCAAAAAGTACCGACTTCTGTTTGAGAAAACGTTCCTATCACAAATGGCCAGGATTGGCTGACATCTTATTAATAGAAGAACAAAATGTACAAAAATAAGTGGTACTTCAAAATCTAAAGCTGATTCCTCACAGGGTCACAGAGGGGGCCTTTGTCAGCACTGCCGTCATAGATCCGACCCTGATAGTGATATCGACATGAGTATTATTTGCAGTAAATAGTGTAATATTCATGGCAATAAAGCACTCCTATCCCAAACATGTTTAATATTTTGATCTGAAACTTGTGCAAATGTTAAAGCCACACACTGACTGAGAAGGATGTCTTCGTCTTACGGATTCTTATTTTGTTTACATTAACTTTACGAGAGGATCTTAACACGTAATAGGCTGAAATATTAATATAAGTGTTGCACATGCCATAGCTTGCAACAATAGCATGAACAAAAAACGAATGACCTCAGGGACTGCAGCAAGAGATACTACTGGGCTTGTTTTCCCAATGTGCATCTTTGATTGGCTGTAGAGTGAAACGAACCATTAGGGTGCCCTGTTGATCCATCATCAGTGTCCCTTTAAAGTCATCCAGAAACAAATACACTGAGGAACAACAAATTTGCCATAACTTCAGAAGCAAGATAAGAAACTGACACAAACAAAATAAATCACTTCAACTCTACAAATGTCTGTAAACCATTTTAACAACTCGTTGCTCAGCCCAAAGTGCAAAATTACTACTGAATCCCAGTTCAGTAGTGCTTCTCCTGCAAATAGTCTTTCATTTTGTTTGGTAAAGGCAGTTTCTGAATCAAATCTATCCGCGTATACTGACGAATGACAAATCGGCACAAGTACTGCAGAGAGCGCACCTGCATGAACCGAGAGACGGGACTGGTCAGTCTGACCGGGTACGTGGCAGACCCTGGTAGGCGAGACCTGGAATAACAAAACGCACCGTTTTCCGAGTCCTTAATGGAGTGCTCGATAAGGTCTACTATGGACGTATGCCCTTCCACGTCCGGTTGTTCATAAAAACTAAACCTGCCGTTGGAATGTTCGATCCTGGTGTGCAGCGTCTTCCCTTGGGACCTAAAGCTCAGGCTCAGGAGATAGCGATCATCAGAGCTGTCGCGCACCAAAAAAGAACCATCAGGAAGGTCGACGAGCTTGTCCTCAGCTTCCCAGCGCGTTATGGGGCCCCAGTACCAACCCTGCTTGGCGAGTTTCTTAAGCTCCTCCGTAAGGCTTGTGACAACCATGGGTCCGCTGCTCTGGACCGAGTCGTACACTCTGCTAACACCGGGAGCAGAATTTGGGTCAAAGTTCAGGTGATGCCTCACTCTCTCAGCGACATGCAAATCCGCGCCACCGAACCCAGAGAAGGTTCTAGGAATTTCGCTGCTGGAAAGAGACGGGGAAAGTGAAGGAGCGTTAGCCCGAGAATTCCGAAGGACTATTCCTGGAGTGCCGAGGAGAAGCCCGCTCCCTGACTGATCCAAGAGGAAGTCCGAGGACAGGAGATCGTGACCGTCCTGGCCTTGGTCCACCGTCAGTGAGTCAGCATCAGCCTGATACATGACCTCCATGGGTGACGAGCCGTCCAGGCAGAAAGAATGGGACGAATCCGGGTACATTCCCTCATCTAAAGGCATTGTGTACTGAATGTAGTCCTGAGGTGTAAGTCTAATGTCTACAGGCACATGTTCTTCAATGTTTAAATGCAAGTCACCATTCTGAGGCTCCAAGTTCTTCAAAGTTTCGCTCTGATCGTCAAAAAGTCCCTCTATTTGGACATTGTGGAACTCTTTTCTAATCCCATTGAGGGAGGGGCTTGGACTGGGGCTGTGAACCATGGCTTTTACCTTTACTTCCATCTTAATGCAGGCTTCCTCAGGCTCGGCGGGCCTAAGCGGCCAAGGCGAAGGGCTGTAGTGGTGGCTATGAAGGGAGGACGACCTTAAAGGCCGCTGGGCCTTGACCTCATTGAAGCTGACAGGGACAGAAGTGGAAGAGAAAGTGTCCTCATCGTCTCTCGACCCCACCATGGCTGATCCGCCTTTACCTTTGGCTTTCTGCTTGGTGGAAAGCCTTCTTTTTAAGGTGCCCATAAGGCTCTCACTCTTAGACCTGTTCTTCTGGCCTCTTGCCTCATCTGCATGGAGATCACAAGCCAGTTCTTTGGCATAACAGCTTCCAAAGAGGGAATCATCTTTTGTGAACTCAGAGGCCACTGATGGTTTCTGAAGCATGACAAAATCTCCATCTTCCTTGCCCTTTATATTAAACGACTTTTTGAACGTCTTAAGGCTGATCTTCTTCATTCTGATATTCCCACCCAGGGTAGGGCATGGGAATGACCAATCACAGCACAACGGCCCTTGTCATCTGTGGAAAACACACACATACACACACAAAACACTAAGATTGTACCTTGTTTTGAGACTTTAATGGGACATAACCAACCTGATGTGAAAGACCAATGACTGCAAACTATCAGATTTGAAAAGTAAACATATAGCCTGAACCATTATTTCTAAATCAGTATAAACACTTATTTGTACATTTCTGATAATGGAAAAGATTTCCGTAATATGGTCATCATAACTATAAACCCCATTTCTGTATATTTCACGGAGACTAATAGGTTTCCTTTAATTTTCAAAAGCATGTTTGCCCAGTAACAATCCAGTTCTATCAAACAATTATTTTAAATGGACTCGATAAATACTTTTTTCCAGTTTCTTTTAAGATACTTTTGACTAAAGTGTCAGTCTTGGACAGCTGCAGTACAGGATTAAAACTCCTAATCCAGCGCTTTAATGAGCCTGCAGCTAACGCTAGCTACTCTACTGAAGAGCCTTGGCTGAAATCAGCAACACAACTCCCAAACCATGAACTTCCCACTGTTATAAACGAAGCGTCCAGGCCCTGGAGAGGTCCAGTACTGTACAACTTCGTTACAGGTGCTTGTCATTCCAGTTTCAAAGGCCGATGAAATGATATTTACGTCTTAAAGGTGTAGCTAGCTAAGCTATAGAGGCCTTGCTAGACTAGCTGCCTACAATCCAGCCCAACCAAACGACTACATCTATACCAGTAACTCTAGTCCTGGGGCACCGTTGTGTTAGATACCGTTATTTCACTATGCAGAATAAGACGTCGTTTAGTTATTTCCAAAATGAAAACGTCAACGCCTTCAAACTGAGCGGCTAACGCAACATTAGCCTAGCCTAGCTAACAAAGGCAGCTCGAGGACTAGCTAGCTAAGCTAACTGAACATTAACGCTAAAACACAAAGTGAGCGGCTGACAGACCCATACTTACTTCTGCAGCTCAGCGTTTTAGAAAGAGCCCACAGTACGAGGGTTTCTCCACAGACTAGACATTAACCCACTAAACTCATGAACTTTCGTGGGTGGACGTCCCTGTCTTAACTTAGCCGGGTTAGCTAGGCGGCTAGCTCACTCCTCAGCTACATTTGTTTTGTTTCTAAGGAAGTTCAGTTTCCACACGCGTTAACCGTGAGCTAATATATTTCGTTACTGTGTGTGTGAAGACCACATTCTCTGCTTATCTACAGTCACTCGTTGGCATGTAGGAAAGATAATAAGCATTAGCCGAGCTAGCCAAGTTTCCCAGAAAGTCCACTTGGAGTCCTCCTTTCTCGTGGGCTGGCTGTTCTCCCTTGCTCTCCCCCTCCCTTGTTGTCTTGTTGGCTGGCTGTTCTCCTTTATTCTTCCCCTCCCCTTGGTGAGCAAATGCCGAGGACATGGAGATGGTCCATGGAGATAGTTCATGGAGATGGTCCTTGGAGATGATAAATGGAGATGGTCCATGGAGATAATAAATGGAGATGGTCCATGGAGATGATAAATGGAGATGGTCCATGGAGACGATAAATGGAGATGGTCCATGGAGATGATAAATGGAGATGGTTCATGGAGATGATAAATGGAGATGGTCCATGGAGATGGTAAATGGAGATGGTCCATGGAGATGATAAATGGAGATGATCCATGGAAATGGTTCATGGAGATGATAAAAGGAGATGGTCCATGGAGATGGTAAATGGAGATGGTCCATGGAGATGATGAATGGAGATGATCCATGGAAATGGTTCATGGAGATGATAAAAGGGGATGGTCCATGGAGATGGTAAATGGAGATGGTCCATGGAGATGATAAATGGAGATGGTTCATGGAGATGGTAAATGGAGATGGTTCATGGAGGTGGTACATGGAGATGGTGCATGGAGATGGTAAATGGAGATGGTTCATGCCTAATCGCACCTAATGGATTAATTTTTGGAAGTAATCATTTGCATTCTTGGTCACACATTTCACACATTTCCCAGAAATAGCTCTTCTATTCTGTTGCACTTTGAAGATAGAAATGTTCCAAGCAATGTGTGAAGAAGTATCCTACAACCCTATCTTCAGCTGTCAAAAAATTGACTGTATGATGTGTGTGTGAAGTGCGTGATATTTTAGAGTAAAACACATTTATAATATTTCATAATAACCTGAACAAGGACAGTTTGTCATTGTGTTAACACACATTTACTATTAGATACAATTTATAACTTAAATAATTGCCTAGAAATTCCTTCTTCTTAAAGAGTTCACCTTGGGAGGTCCTGCTGGAAAATGTGTGAACAAATCTGATTTCTCAGAGTTGTGTTGTTGTTGTTGTTGTTGTTTAAATTAATATATAATTCTCTCTTTATAAAGTTACATATTCTATATTAAGTCCACAGAGGATTTAAATACATTATCACAGTCAAATACAAAAATATTAATGCCTTATTAGGTATTCAGAAAGGCATTGTATTGATGCTCTGTACAGAGGTTTAAATGTGTACAATCCTTGTCATGTTTCATAGTGTAAGGCTCAACTAAGCCTACCAACAGAAAACACACTAACCCAGTTTCAAATAATATGTATTCTACTCAGACTGCAGATTAATCAGATTAAAGCTCTGGAGTAGTTTGCTTTACTAATACAAATTACCCTGCTCAGGGGAGGGGCATTGGAGGCTTGGACATAATCTCAAAGTTTATTTCGAGAAATTAGATATTCCTCTCACACTGCTTTTTTGAGAAATTGTCTTATCAAATTACACAAAAACAGACATTTGAAAGTGCTTCCAGTTTGTGGAATTGTTATCAGTAATATTTATATCAAGAGGAATTCATTTATTTTTTCTCTCTTCCTTTTTTTTTTTACAAGGCAGCAATAATGATCAACATTTAGCGAAAGTAGCTAAATAAATTTCTGTGTACCATTAAATTTCACTAAACTAACATTTTGCAAATAAAATGTAGAGTATAAAAATGTAAACATACGACATCCCTTTTTTATCATCACTGATTCTTTGGCTATCTTGTATGTAATGTGATTGCACATTTACTTACGGTTTCTTCTGCGGTAATGTGATATACATGTTAAGGTAATTCAAATCATACAAATCCTAGAACTAAAAGTTACAATGAAATACATTGCCTGACTTCTATTCAAACAAAGCCTACCCCCAATCAGTCCTGGGGTGTCTCTGATTTGGGTTTACACATGCAAATGATGATGATGATGACAAGAATTTGCATATTTTATCTTTTTTTAAACCTTGTTTTGATACAAAACTCTCCACTGAAAGCTGAATGAGCCAGAAATGATTTGCTCGATGCATCTGGTGCATCCTTCACATTGATTTAGACCTCCAGTCTGACTGTTTCTGCCGAAGGGCGTCAGAGGTCCCTGGGTGCCTTCCGTAATATCCTCAACACTTGCAGTGGAGCGGAAGGCGTGTATTACAGGCATGTCAGACAGTGATGGTACTGGTGGGACCACTCGGGTTTTGGTTTTTCTGAGATTACCTAGAAAATATCCACCCACTCCCTGGTCCGAGACATTTATTGAGCGGCTCATGGTTAAATCTTTAGCTCCTCACCTTTCACTTCATGTGCACGCAACCCGTAATCAGGTTCACAGAAAGTGAAGAGACAGAAATCAAGGCTGCTTCATACCTTTAAGCCCCTGTACACTCACCGGGAAAAGCTCTTTAGGCGTCTATGAGACTGCCTTAATCACACGTGCACCAGATGGTGTTATATTGAAGGTAATGAGCCAGCTGGAGTATGACTACTATTTATAAATATTTACTTTTCTATATTTTTTAAATTATTTGATGTTTCCTCAGTTTTGCTGGAGCTGTTTCTCCCACTTTGCTGTATGTTTTACCCTCATCACAGTGTTGCTCTTTTCACTATCTGAGGGCTGAACCGCTATGTCTATGGCATTTGTGTCTGCACAGTTCTGAGCTTGTTAGCTACCACGTAGGGATGCTCAGAGAAGCAAAGCGCTCAGTCCCATCACATTACTGCCCATGTTCTTCTTCACCGCCACTGCCCTGGAAACAGAAGGAAGTTACACAGGTTTACTTTCATTGTTGGGGTAGGATATCGCTGAGAAACACTGGAAAACCCAGATGTCCTTGTATGTGAAAACCCTACAAGATTCCCATATACTAGATATTAAACTTAAATTATAATATTATAATCTTCATTATACATTATAATAGTATGATTATAAAGTGTAATAGCACCTTAATATACACGATAATTATTTTAAAACATTGTTATACAGTATAAGATTTGTATGTGTCAAATTTAAGGTGTAAAGCACATGATGCAGTACTGTGATATAAAGCAACGGCAGTAGTTGGTTAATTTTGTTATCTAATAGTTCTGAATGGGATTGGATTAGGACACCAGTTTGACATCATTTGATACTCCAGTGATTAAGTGAGCTTGGCCTCTCTTAGTCCTGCTGGGTGAACCCACACAAGCGCTCTGAGCGCAGGGAAGAGCAGAGAAGAAGGGGAGGCAAGAAGGACATTAAAGATTAACACAGATCTAACTCCTAACGTGCGTGTGTGTGTGTGTGTGCGTGTGTGTGTGCACGTGTGTGTGTGTGTGCGTGTGTGTGTGTGTGCACGTGTGTGTGCGCGTGCGTGTGTGTGTGTGCACGTGTGTGTGTGTGTGTGCGTGCGTGTGCACGTGTGTGTGTGTATGCATGCGCATGTGTGTGTGTGTATGCGTGCGCATGTGTGTGTGTGTGTGTGTGTGCGTGTGTGTGTGCACGTGTGTGTGTGTGTGCGTGTGTGTGTGCATGTGTGTGTGTGTATGCATGCGCATGTGTGTGTGTATGCGTGCGCGTGTGTGTGTGTGTGTGCACATGTGTGTGTGTGTGTGCATGTATGCACGTGTGCAAGTGTGTGTGTATGTGTGTGCGTGCATGTGTGTGCGCATGTGTGCACGTGTGTGTGTAT